>NC_090446.1:648528930-648832501 GCF_031143425.1 Pleurodeles waltl | reverse complement strand
GCAGCAACGAAACCCTTTACTGAAACCACCATGAGTGTGAACTGGAGAACGTCAGAGAACATGAGAGCAATGCTAGCAAGTATTTGTTTAGTTTTACTAGTATATGCAAGTGGTGTATACTTATATAGGATCCCATGCATGTCCTGATGAATGCCAAGGACTCATAAGAGCCACCTCTGCAGAAACAAGTCGAAACATGTCAGCACTTAAGTGGTGGTGGGGTACTTGTTCCCCCATATTTCATCCTCAGTTTTTAATATCAAGTGGTAACCAGCAGAGTAAAAGCAATACTACGTCGCCACATTGGTTTTTAATGCATTTTAGGGATCCGTAGGTAGTAAAGTGCCTCCCTGATCTCAGAGTGTAGGCCCGCTCTCCATCAAATCATGGTTTTGGAGGGCGTGGGGTTGTCCAATGATAAAGCATGACACCTGGTAGGTGTCTAAGGACATGCCATCAAAGTTTGTGTGTTAAAGAGTGAGTAGAAAGGAAGTAATAGAAAATTTGCGAAACCCACCTATCTTTAGTGGCCTTTTTGTGGATAGGCTCCCTGATTTTAGTACCACTGCCTGCAGAGGCACCACTGATGAGCCCTCCTGTTCCAGCAAGCGCATGTGACCAGTAGGATACAGGAAACCATCAATCTGTAAACAAACCTTCAGGACTGGAATCCAAGTAACTTCCCAAAACACTACCATAATAATCTGAATGCCCCGGATCCTTTGTGCTCACTAGTGTTCCTGAGAACAGGAGGCGTCCATAGGGCTTCTGATGGGTTTTGGCTTGCTGTCTGCAAACCACAATGCAAACAGCAGGGATGCTGTTGCTCACAAGTGGTGTGACATCATTGATGGTGATCCAGTTTTTAGAAGGCAGTCATCAAAGTACAGAATGAAAATGTCACTTACCCAGTGTACATCTGTTCGTGGCATCAGTCGCAGTAGATTCGCATGTTCTGCAATAGCTCGCCATCTGGTGTTGGGCGGGAGTGTTACAAGTTGTTTTTCTTCGAAGAAGTCTTTCGAGTCACGGGACCGAGTGACTCCTCCTTTTGTCTCCATTGCGCATGGGCGTCGACTCCATCTTCGATTGTTTTTCCCCGCAGAGGGTGAGGTAGGAGTTGAATTGTAGTAATAGTGCCCATGCAATGGAGTGACTAAGTATGCACTTATTTAAGGTTGAGATGATACATATATAAATAATTGAAGGTAACTTTCAAACTGCTACAGGCTCCCGGGGAGGCGGGTGGGCACATGCGAATCTACTGCGACTGATGCCACGAACAGATGTACACTGGGTAAGTGACATTTTCAGTTCGATGGCATCTGTCGCTGTAGATACGCATGTTCTGCAATAGACTAGTAAGCAGTTATTTCCCCAAAAGCGGTGGATCAGCCTGTAGGAGTGGAAGTAGTCTGAAATAATGTCCTTAATACAGCTTGACCTACTGTGGCTTGTTGTGCGGATAACACGTCTACACAGTAGTGCTTGGTGAATGTGTGAGGCGTAGACCATGTGGCTGCCTTACATATTTCTTGCATTGGGATGTTTCCTAGAAAGGCCATGGTAGCACCTTTCTTTCTGGTTGAGTGTGCCCTTGGTGTAATGGGCAGCTGTCGTTTAGCTTTAAGGTAGCAGATTTGGATGCATTTAACTATCCATCTGGCTATACCTTGTTTTGAAATTGGGTTTCCTGCATGAGGTTTTTGAAATGCAATAAAGAGTTGTTTAGTCTTTCTGATGTTATTTGTTCTGTCAATGTAATACATTAATGCTCTTTTGACATCTAATGTATGTAGTGCCCTTTCAGCTACGGTATCTGGCTGTGGAAAGAACACCGGAAGTTCCACTGTTTGATTTAGATGGAACGGTGAAATAATTTTTGGCAAAAATTTAGGATTGGTCCTTAGGACGACTTTATTTTTGTGTAGTTGTATAAAAGGTTCCTGTATAGTAAACGCCTGAATCTCGCTTACTCTTCTCAGGGAAGTAATGGCGATGAGAAATGCCACCTTCCAGGTTAGGAACTGTATGTCGCAGGAGTGCATGGGTTCAAAAGGTGGACCCATAAGTCTAGTTAGGACAACATTTAGGTTCCATGAAGGAACAGGTAGTGTTCTTGGTGGTATAATTCTCCTAAGGCCCTCCATGAATGCTTTAATGACTGGTATTTTATATAGGGAAGTTGAATAGGTAGTCTGCAGGTATGCAGATATTGCTGCAAGGTGAATCTTAATGGAAGAGAAAGCTAGGTTAGATTTTTGTAAGTGAAGCAAGTAACCCACTACATGTTCTGGAGTTGTGTGTAATGGTTGTATTTGATTAATATGGCAGTAGCAAACAAACCTCTTCCATTTACTTGCATAGCAGTGCCTGGTGGATGGCCTTCTTGCTTGTTTTATGACTTCCATACATTCTTGGGTAAGTTGTAAGTGCCCGAATTCTAGGATTTCAGGAGCCAGATTGCTAGATTCAGCGATGCTGGATCTGGGTGTCTGATCTTTTGGTTGTGCTGTGTCAACAGATCTGGCCTGTTGGGCAATTTGATGCAGGGTACCACTGATAGGTCTAGCAGGGTTGTGTACCAGGGTTGCCTTGCCCAAGTTGGTGCTATCAATATGAGTTTGAGTTTGCTTTGACTGAGTTTGTTTACCAGGTAAGGAAGGAGAGGGAGAGGAGGAAAAGCGTAAGCAAATATCCCTGACCAGTTCATCCATAGGGCATTGCCTTGGGATTGTTTGTGTGGGTATCTGGATGCGAAGTTTTGGCATTTTGCGTTCTCCCTTGTCGCAAACAAGTCTATCTGAGGTGTTCCCCAGAGTTTGAAATAAGTGTTCAGTATTTGGGGGTGAATTTCCCATTCGTGGACCTGTTGGTGATCTCGAGAGAGATTGTCTGCGAGTTGATTTTGTATCCCTGGTATAAACTGTGCAATTAGGCGAATTTGGTTGTGAATTGCCCAATGCCAAATTTTTTGTGCTAACAGGCTTAACTGCGTGGAGTGCGTCCCTCCCTGCTTGTTTAGATAATACATTGTTGTCATGTTGTCTGTTTTGACGAGAATGTATTTGTGAACTATTATTGGTTGGAAAGCTTTTAGTGCTTGAAAAACTGCAAGAAGTTCTAGGTGATTGATATGCAGTTTTGTTTGATGTACGTTCCATTGTCCTTGTATGCTGTGTTGATCGAGGTGTGCTCCCCACCCTGTCATGGAAGCATCTGTTGTTATTACGTATTGTGGCACTGGGTCTTGGAAAGGCCGCCCCTTGTTTAAATTTATGTTGTTCCACCACAGAAGCGAGAGGTAAGTTTGGCGGTCTATTAACACCAGATCTAGAAGGTGACCCTGTGCTTGAGACCACTGTGATGCTAGGCATTGTTGTAAGGGCCTCATGTGCAGTCTTGCGTTTGGGACAATGGCTATGCATGATGACATCATGCCTAGGAGTTGTAATACCATCTTTGCTTGTATCTTTTGTGTTGGATACATGCGTTGTATGATGGTGTTGAAATTTTGAATTCTTTGTGGACTTGGAGTGGCTACTCCTTTTGATGTGTCTATTATGGCTCCCAGGTATTGTTGTACCTTGCGTGGCAGAATTTTGGATTTTGTGAAATTGACGGTGAACCCTAGTTTGAAGAGGGTTTGTATGATATGATTTGTGTGATTTGAGCACTCTATTAACGAATGGGCCTTGATTAGCCAGTCGTCTAGATATGGGAACACATGTATTTGCTGCCTTCTGATGTGTGCAGCGACTACCGCTAGACATTTGGTAAAGACTCTTGGTGCGGTTGTTAATCCGAAAGGCAGTACCTTGAATTGGTAATGTATTCCTTTGAATACAAACCTTAGGTATTTCCTGTGCGATGGGTGTATTGGTATATGGAAATAAGCATCCTTGAGGTCTAAAGTTGCCATGTAGTCGTGCAGCTTTAGCAATGGCAATACTTCTTGTAGTGTGACCATGTGGAAGTGGTCTGATTTGATGAAAGTGTTGACTACTCTGAGGTCTAGGATTGGTCTCAGTGTTTTGTCCTTCTTTGGTATCAGAAAGTACAGTGAGTAAACTCCTGTGTTTATTTGTGTGTTTGGCACTAATTCGATTGCATTCTTTTGCAATAGTGCCTGCACTTCTATCTCTAGGAGATTGGAATGGTGTGTTGTTAAATTTTGTGCTTTTGGTGGTATGTTTGGAGGGAACTGTAGAAATTCTATGCAGTAACCATGTTGGATAATTGCTAGAACCCAAGTGTCTGTAGTGATTTTCTCCCATGCTCTGTAATAATGACCTATTCGTCCCCCCACTGGTGTTGTGTGGAGGGGGTGAGTGACATGTGAGTCACTGTTTAGTAGTAGGGGTTTTGGGGCTTTGGAATCTTCCTCTATTTCTAGGGAATTGCCCTCCTCTATATTGTCCCCGAAAACCTCCTCTATACTGTCCTTGGTAACTGGACGGTGTGGCTTGTGAGGTGCTGGCTTGTGTGCTTTGACCCCGAAACCCCCCTCGAAAGGGCGTTTTACGGAATGAGCTGTAATTCCCTCTGCTCTGCGGGGAGTAGAGTGCGCCCATGGCTTTGGCAGTGTCCGTATCTTTTTTGAGTTTCTCAATCGCTGTGTCCACTTCTGGACCGAACAGTTCTTTTTCATTAAAAGGCATATTGAGAACTGCTTGTTGAATCTCTGGTTTAAATCCAGACGTTCGGAGCCATGCATGCCTTCTGATAGTTACAGATGTATTAATTGTCCGTGCAGCTGTATCTGCAGCGTCCATGGAGGAGCGGATCTGGTTGTTGGAGATGGCTTGTCCCTCCTCAACCACTTGTTTTGCCCTATTTTGGAAGTCTTTGGGCAGATGTTCGATGAGATGTTGCATCTCGTCCCAGTGGGCTCTGTCATAGCGCGCAAGTAGTGCCTGGGAGTTCGCGATGCGCCACTGGTTTGCAGCTTGTGCTGCGACTCTCTTACCAGCTGCATCAAACTTGCGGCTTTCTTTATCTGGGGGTGGTGCATCTCCAGATGTGTGAGAGTTGGCCCTTTTCCTAGCTGCTCCTACAACAACAGAGTCTGGTGGCAGCTGTGTTGTGATGAAAGATGGGTCCGTAGGAGGCGCCTTGTACTTTTTTTCCACCCTTGGTGTGATTGCCCTACTTTTGACCGGGTCCTTAAATATGTCTTTTGCGTGCCGGAGCATACCAGGGAGCATAGGCAGGCTTTGGTAGGAGCTGTGGGTGGAGGAGAGTGTGTTGAACAAGAAATCATCCTCGACCTGTTCTGAGTGGAGGCTTACGTTGTGAAATTGTGCTGCTCTAGCCACCACCTGAGAGTACGCGGTGCTGTCTTCTGGTGGAGATGGTTTTGTAGGGTATGCCTCTGGGCTGTTATCTGACACTGGGGCGTCGTATAGGTCCCATGCGTCCTGGTCTTGGTCACCCTGGCTCATGGTGGTGTGAGCTGGGGAGTGTGATGGCGTTTGTGCTGGTGAAACGTTAATCACGGGCGGAGGAGAGGGTGGTGGTGTAACTCTTTTCACCACTTTTGGTTGTGGTGCTTGTTCCGTCTGGAACTCCAACCTTCTCTTTCTCCTAATGGGGGGAAGGGTGCTTATTTTTCCTGTCCCCTGCTGAATGAAGATACGCTTTTGCGTGTGGTCCGCATCAGTTGCTTGTAGCTCTTCCTCAAACCTATGCTTCTGCATTTGGGAGGTTAGCGAGTGCTCTTCTGTATAAGAGCCTGAAGCTGGGTCGCTTGCAGTTTGTTTCGGCATCGAAACTTTGTCTGCGTGTTTTTTCGGCTCCGAGGTGACTTTTTTCCTTTTCGGGGCCGAAACCTCTCGGCGTCGATCTGTTTCGGTGCCGCTGTCTCGGCGTCGAGCCGTGTCCACACCGGCATCTCGGTGTCGAGGCTTGTCTCCAGCACTTTCTCGGTCCCGAGAAGGCTGCGTGCCGGTGTCTCGACCGGAGTCGGACGATCTCGGCACTGTTTGGGCCTTTTTCGGTGCCGACGGTCGGTCACCGATTTTATGGGTTGAGCCATGGCCTGGTGGCAGTGGCGTCCCCTGGGCCTTGTAAATGTTTCTTTGTGTGGTTTTCGACGTCTTACTCACGGTTTGTGTATCGTCGAATCCTTCGGAGTCTGAGTCTTGGATCGAGAAGGTACCTTCCTCTTCCTGTTCCTCGAACTCCCGTTGGGCTGTCGGTGCGGACGCCATTTGAAGTCTTCTGGCTCGACGGTCTCGGAGTGTTTTTCGGGACCGGAACGCACGACAGGCCTCGCAGGTGTCTTCGCTGTGCTCAGGTGACAGGCACAGGTTGCAGACCAAGTGTTGGTCTGTGTAGGGGTATTTATTGTGGCATTTGGGGCAGAAACGGAACGGGGTCCGTTCCATCGGCGTTCCTCAGCACGCGGTCGGGCCGACCAGGCCCCGACGGAGGATCGAAAAACTACCCCGAAGGGCACCGGAGCTCTTCGATCTTCGATGCGGTGTTGAATCTAAGTACGCCGATCCCGAACGCAACAATACCGACGAAAATCTTCCGAAATTAACTATTTTTTCTGTTCCGAAACTCGGAGCGACAGGAACACGTCCGAACCCGATGGCGGAAAAAAAACAATCGAAGATGGAGTCGACGCCCATGCGCAATGGAGACAAAAGGAGGAGTCACTCGGTCCCGTGACTCGAAAGACTTCTTCGAAGAAAAACAACTTGTAACACTCCGGCCCAACACCAGATGGCGAGCTATTGCAGAACATGCGTATCTACAGCGACAGATGCCATCGAACATACAGTTATTCCTGACCACCAGAGATGAGGCGCAAATACCTCCATAAGCTTTGTAAAGACTCGAGGTGCCAGTGTCAGTTCGAATGGGTTTAGCCTACCACAAAACAGGTAATTGCGTGTGTCTGCAGGATCAATATGTGAAAATGCATGTCTTGCAGGTTGAGGCACGCATTCAGTCTTCACTTCATAAGCAAACAAAACCTGAGGCGAGGACAGCATCTTGAACATTCCCTTCTGAAGGAGCAACTTTTGCAGCCTGAAGTCAAAGATCTGTCCTCAGAAACAAGGAGGTATTGAGAGTAGCACCCTTGCCCCCTTTCCTGTCCTGGCATCAACACCACTGCTCCCTTCTGTAATCGGACTGACACTTCCTGCTGCAGAATGCACAGATGTTCTTGTGATGGAAAGGACTACGGAGGGCAGATGTGGGGGGAGCCAAGGTGTAGGGTATATCCCCCTTTCTACCACTTGGAGGACCTAAGGGTCTTTCCACACGGAGTGAAAAAAAGGAAACCCAGCCTCTCACGAGGCGCATATGCTCTGGGACAAGCTAAAGGAGGTTTCTCAGGTGCAGTAGGAGATGCCGACGAGGAGGCTGAGAACAGCTCCTGGTACTATATACATTACCCTTTCCCTCAGCATTGACAGAGAAAAGGACTCTGTTAATGAAAGACCAGTGTTGTCCGATGCTGAATGGAGTGGCATGTTGTAGAGTGGAGATGCATGTCGTAGAGTGAAGTAGTGCCACAGAATGGCGCGACATTTTCAATTGAAACAAATATTACATTTGCACTAAAATAATGTTTTGCTACACACAAACGATAATGTGTGCATATGTAATCACCTTGTGTACTGATATTTTTTGATCGCATTCAAATCTTTGTTTCCACCACACTTCAGAATTAAAAAAAACTGTGCTTCATTCGTACTAATTCTGTTATACTCTGAAACATCAGAACAGTTAATGTTTTGGTTGTGTGCTAGAAAAACAAGCATTGGCAAAGCCAATTGGTCTCGCCTATGCAACAGTTACTGTGCACAGTAAAAGTGTTTTAGCTACGTTGTACAACAGCGTGGCTGCTGGTCAGCATGTCTAAAAGGTAGAGGCATACAGGAGAGTCGTGTGGAGTGTCAGAGTGGAATGAAAAGAGTGGAGTAGGGTGTTGTAGAATGGAGTGGCGTGTTTTGGAGTGGAATAGTAGGGAGGCATGTAGAGTGGCATACACTGGAGTGGCAGAGTACTGTGGACTGGTGGAGAGTGCACTGGCATAGTGTTGCAGAGTATGGTGGGGTAGAGTGCAGTCGCACTGAATTCAGTGGCGTACAAAGCAGCATCACAGTATACAGTGGCACAGATTAGAATTGTGCGTAGTTGAGTACAGTGGTGCAGAGTGGATTGGCACAGAGTTCAGTAGGATAGAGTGGAAAGGCGCAGAGTAGAGTGCCATAGAGAAGAGAAGAGTGACATGGCATAGAGTTGAGTCATGCAAAGGGCAGTGGCACAAAGTAGAGTCGAGGCATACAGTGCAGTGGCTTCGAATGGTGCAGAGAAGAGTAACACATAGTGGTGTCATGTAGAGTATAGTGCCGTACAGTGCAGTGGCACAGAGTGCAGTAGCGTAGAGTGGAGTAGTGCAAAGTAGAGTGGAGTACAGTTCAGTGGCAGAGTGTAGGGTTGTAAAGTAGAGCATCAGAGTGCAGTGGATTTGAGTTGCTTAGAGAGCAGTGGCGTACAGTGGTGCAGAGTAGAATGCAGTGGCATAGAGTGCAGTGACAGAGTAGAATGTTTCAGAGTAGAGTGACGTGGCGCAGAGTGGAGTGGTGCAGGGTAGAGTGCAGTTGCACAGAGTGGCACAGAGTGTAATGGAGTAAAGTGGTGTAGAGTGCAGTGGCATAGAGTGCCATGGTACAGAGTAGATTAGATTGACGTACAGTGGATTGGCACAGAGAGTAGGGGCATAGAGTAGGGCGGCGAAGAGTGCATTGGCACAGAGTTGAGTGGAACAGGGTTGACTAGAGTGACGTAGCATGAAGTGGCATAGAGTGCAGTGGCACAGAGCAGAGCAGTGCAGAGTGCAGTGGTGTGGTGCAGAGTAGTGTGGAGTGGTGTATAGTGGAGAGTGCATGGTATGGTAGCGCACTGCCATTACAGACAGCATATTTTCAACTGCAATGACTATTACATTTGCACAGACCTGCATTTCTACTCATAAAACTAAACAGTGCACAAACGGAAATGTGTGGAACTTGCATCACCTAGTGTAATGATTTGTTTTGATAATAAAGTATTTGCTTCCAACAGACTTCTGAAATAATAAGAAATGTGCTTCATTTGTGTTTCTAATTCGGATATATTCTGAAATACTTACACAGTTCATTTAAATGATGTTGTGTGCTAGAAACAAAGTCTGTACTACTTCTAGTATCAAGCAAGACTGCCACATAAATCCTCTCACTTTGAAGTCGGAGAAAGAAAGGTAAAGAGACACCCTCAGAAGACAGCCATAGACATTTTACCTAGGTGTTTGAAAGCACAGCAAACGCAACAAGATAAGAAGTAGATTTAAAGGCCTGTTTACAGACAGGGAGTTTGTGGAAGGGTTCAGTAAAAAAGGTTTAGGCAACGGGATGGATTCACTGAACCTGGACAGCCTAAGGCAAATAAAGCCAGCAAACAGAAGACCAGAAAACATGAGTTACGAACCACAAAGCTAATGGTAATCAATGGGCGAAATGCATTCCTAGGTCAACTTTCTGAAAGTCTCCAAGATTGCTTTAGCAAACCAGACAGCCTTGCTGTCTGGTAGGTCTTCGACCAAAAACATCCTATAACTTATAGTCTTGCACGGATACTCAGCAGGATTGTGATATAAATTCTCTCACTTTGAAGTCAGAGAAAGAAATGTAAACACCAAGTTCCCTCGGGAAAAGAGCTTTAAATCTGGCTCAGTAACTGAATGCACAGAATATGTGACAAGTTAAGAACAAGATTTAAAGGCATGTTTACAGAAAGCAAGACTGTGGAAGTATACCGTAAACAAAGTTTGGGCAACAGGAGGGATGAACTGAAGCTGGACCGGCTAAAGCAAATTAAGCCCACAAATAAAAATCCTGAAAATGTGAGCTACAAACCACGAAGCCAATGGTAAGAATCATGAGGAATGCATTTCTACTTCTGCTTTCTGAATGTCCCCAAGATGTCTTTAGCAAACCAGACAGCTGTCTGGCACGGTAGGCTTCATCCTACAAAGAGTAACTCGTTGATTTGCCAGTTGGAACCAACTCTATCAAGATCAGCTTTGATGACAAGCTTCAATGTACCTCATCTGAGAACTGATCTCTGAAATAGTCGGGTAGAGTGGGTGTCACCAAAACTGCCATGTCATAGGCCATGCATGTATATCAAGCAAAAAGACAGGGCATTTAGACATCGCAGAGCTAGGTTCCATGCTGAAAATGTACCCCTACCAATCACCTCCAGCTTATCTGATTCCCTGTTTGGGGATCCTGGATTTTGGTTCGGCAGGATGATGCCTGAATCACCAGTCTCTCCGATGATGGGTGGAGGGAAATTAACTGTAGGTTCCCTGAGGCCTATACGTATCTTCGTGCCCCCACTCTGCTAACAGCAAGTGTTTATATTGGTTTGCCCCACTGTTTGAAGAGGTCCATAAACGCATCATTAGAGGGTAGAAGTGGCTCTGCTAACAACAAGGTAGGCTTCAAAATGCCAGTAAGAATATTGGAGGTAGATTCCACAGCTGGCAGTGTTAGCCACAGAAGGTCAGTAGCTTTTTTTTTTTTTATTTACTGCATGAAAGGATGCCATTTCTGCTGGTGCAGGGCCTTGAAGTTGGTCTAGGTCTACATCTGGGATGTATTCATCCCACTTGCACTTTGCAACACCAGGAAGCTTGCGGTATCAGACGAAAGTGGTGGAAAAAGATGCATAAAGTCATCCATCAGGCTGGTAGTCATCTCCCTGTGGAATCATATCTGAATCCGTCACAAGGATGTCCAGCATCCTCTAAATGTAAGCCTGGTGAGACTCTTTGCCAACCCAGAGTTGTTCTTCGATGTGCCTTTCTGTCTCTCAGTTCGAGTGGTGTGCCTTCCCCAGTGTCGCTGATACCTCTGCAGCGGTGGTGAAGGCAGAGGAGGAGGAGCCTGAACCGGTGTATGTACTGGCATGACCATGGATCTGCTGATCAGGGTTTTAGAGCTGGGATGACACTAATTGGGGTTAGACTAAGCAACTGTTGCACAAGAAGGATGCTTGATTCCAGGGTAGGACCCGAATACGGTACCCTGAGTAGAGCCCAACTCATTCCCATGGGGCCAACGGGTGTATCAGAATGGACCGAAGCCCGCTGGAACATGGCTTGCAGGAAAACAGGCTGTTAAGCATGTAGAGTGAGTGAGCAACTCAGGTAGGCTAGAAGTGAGAAGCAGGGCAACAGTTATAGGGCTGACGGAGTTCAAGGCTCTGGAGCTGATGACAGTGCTGGCAGAGCCAGTGGAAGATCCTGAGAGAGAGACAGTGCCAAAAACTCTGGTTCAGAGGAAGACTGCTGAGGAGGTGGTGATCTAATTTTGGACTTCGAGCAACTAGTGGAGTCAGATTGCTCCTTTTTTTTTCTTATGGCTCTATTTCTTCACCAGTAAAGTTTTCAAGAATGGTGATGAACAAGCTCAAGAAGTGGACCGAGACATTGACCTAGAGAATCAAGAGCCAGTGAATCATCGTGGGACGAAGCAATAAACAATCTAACTTCCTTCTCTTTTATCACTTTAGGCAAAATGCAGTGGCACTGGAGCACAAACACCACACATAATCCTTGTGAGGATCTGTAAAGGAAATCCATCTGACCCAAGGTTATGGCCAACTTGAGCCAATAAACAGACAGCTTAATCACTACCCAGAATCCTATAATCTTTTCTGTAATTCTCAGTCTGGATTTTGGCGACGCCATAGTACTGAATGAGCACTGCCTGATATTATAGAATCTACGAAGCTGAACCTGCCAGGGCAGTCAGCAGTGGTGCTATTAGATTTCTTAGTTCCTTTTGAAACCGTGTCACATTCCATCCTATTAGAAATGCTGGCCATGTGTGGAACTGGTGGCTCTGCTATGCTCTGGACAAAGTCTCATTCTTGTCAGATCGGCACCAGACTGTCAATTTTTTCCTTTTTTTCTCGGGGACTAAGCCTCAGTGTCCCACAGAGCTCTGCTCTGAGTCCAACTTTGTTCAATATATATCTGGCTCCACTGGCAGACATCATTCAGCCTTTTGTATGACCCCAGCTCATGTTTTCCTTCAGAGAGGTTAACTGTAAGCTGAAGGATGCACTTGAGTCCTGCATAACAAAGGTAGCCAACTGGATGAAGAAATGCTGTTTGAAGCTTAATTTAAAGAAAACTGATATATTATTGTTCTTCAAGGGTTTGCCAGTACTCTGGGGTCAAGTACCTGGAGGCCATCCAAGCTGGGGCTTCTCCCAGAGCCAGAGTAGATGCACTTACTTTTTGTCTGCAAATAAGGGTAGTAACTGGGTCCTGTTTATCGCTGCTGAAAAACCTAAATACGATCTTTAAATTAGTGTTGGAAAACAGCTGTAAAATCGTTACCCATGCTTTAATCCCTCATCCTTGGGTTATGCTAGCATATTATGTCACGTTCTTCCAGATATTTTGATACATTGACTTCAAGAGGTGCAGAATTCTGCAGCCAGGCTCCTTCTTAATCTGCCTAGACAGGAACCATAACCATCCATTTGAGAAACTTACATTTGCTTCCAGGCTCAAGCACACTGTTTTTAAAGGTCTATTGCCGACTCCAAAGCCTACCACTATAGGTGTCTAAAATACATGAGAGAGATAATCATTCCTTATGCTCTGCCGAGATCTGTGAGATTGTCAAACCAATTTCTGCTGCAAGTTTCCAGAGTGCAGTACACCCTTGCAGGTGATCTTTTTCTGCGCTTGCCTCTAAAATGTGGAACTAACTTCCTCTTACCATTCATAGCAGCTCGACTGAACAAGGTTTCAGGTGTAAGCTAAAAACATGGTTATTTTGCTTTAATGAACCTACTAACGACCTGATCTGTGCTTTTAGCAGCGGAATTCCCTTCAGGCATTCTATAAATGTTTTAATTAATTTAATTCATCTGTTTATCAAAATTGTAACAAGGCTTAAAGTCTCACCGCTTAGGAGGTGACACAGTCCTCAACACTGCAAATTTTCAGTCATTTTAGATTTCTGAGGAAAACAATTCTCAAAAGAGGAGAGATCTGGTCTAGGGTCAATGGACGCGGACAAAAGAAACAGATGTCAGGAGGCTGGGGTGGGTGCTTTACAGTTTCCAGTGATGTCACCAGGATGACGTTTCCAGTGACACTGAGCAACCACAAAATACAGACACGGAGAAACTGTGGTGATTTTTTTGGATCCAGTCTAGTTCCTGCACTTATACAACAGGAGAGGAATCTGCAGGGAGATATACCCATCAGAAAAAACAGTAACAGATGGTGATGAAGCAATTCAATATGCAGAACACAATCAGAGTTCCTTAATCATTAATCTGTTCTTTATGTCAAAAAGGCTACCATCACACACTAAGAGGCTAGCATAGATTTCAAAAACTTTGCACTGGCATAGCTGGCACCAATTTCTAGAATGGCATATTACTAGATAATACTGGAGGTGCAAGGCATACCAGGGAGTCATGCCCCTAGCAGTGATGGGCTTGTGGGTAAGATTTATAACAAATAAGTTACTTACCTGTAACTGTAGTTCTCCAGTATTGAACACTTTCATAGATTCACATGCTTGAATCCTTCCCGGTCGTCAAGATGGGAGTCCCCGGTGTAATACAGAAGCTATGCTCAAGGGCATATACAGATTACGTGCATTAGGCCTTAAAATTAGAAACATATCACAGTTGTTTTGTAAAAAAGGACCAAACTCCAATGTCAACCAATCAGATCACACCACCCTCTAGAAACCTCCTGCGAGTAAGTGACTTTCCTCAGATTTTCCAAGCACTAGTACTGCAATATAGATACAACTAAGGGAATGAAGGTGAGCTCCCCAGGGGAGGTGGGTGGGTCGCATGTGAATCTATGAAAGTGTGCAATACTGGAGAACTACAGTTACAGGTAAGTAACGTATTTCTTATTCCAGGATTGGAACTTTCATAGATTCACCTGCCTGAATCAGAATAGTAAGCAGTGAATAACACATTTTCGGCATGTTCAATAGCAACATAGCATTCTATATGTGAAAGAGCGTGACAACATTCTCATAGGTATATCTTGCGGTCCACAGCCTGGAGAGCATAAAGGTATTACTTTTACAGTAAATGTGAGATAATACAAACAAGCGTATGGAGGAAAGAAAAAAAGGCTCACCTTCATTGGAATAGATTTCTGAGGACTGCTTGCCCAACCGCTGCATCTTGAAGCGACTGTGTCCAGGAAATAGTGCTGCGTGAAAGTATGAGCTGTCTTCCATGTTGCAGCACAACAGATGTCCTGTATTGAAACACCTGTGAACAGTGCACAGGGTGCTCTGGTGGAATGTGCTCGCACACTTGTATGCAATGGTCTACCTGCCTTCTGATGGCAGAAAACGATTGTGTCCTTAATCCATCGAGAAATAGTCTGTTTAGTTACAGTGTGCCCTTTTTCTAGAGGTACTGAAGGCTATGAATAGCTGGTTAGTCTTCCTAAAGGATTTCGTTCTGTCCAAATAAAATATGATGCATCTTTTAAGATAGAGTGAATGCAGAGTTCTTTTCGCAGTAGTCTGGGGGTTCGGGAAAAAGACTTTAGCAATACTGGATCATTAATGGGAAAATCCGAAGGCATCTTAGGGATGAATTTGGGATTGGTGAGCAGAATCACTATCATTTTTGAATTGCAAGAAAGGCTCCTGTATTGTGAAAGCCTGGATTTCACTGACCCTTCACGCTGAAGTAAGGGCGAGGAGGAGAGCCACCTTCCATGTGAGGTAGTTGATGTCTGCCCTGTGAATGGGCTGAAAGGGCTCCTTCATGAGCTGGCCGAGGACGATGTTAAGCTGCCATGCTGGAGGTGGGAATTTCGACCAGAGGAAAGGATCTGAAGAGACCCTTCAAGAATTGCTTTATTAATCTCAGAGAAAATAAGGCTGGTTTGCCTGGTATTCTCCTATGTCGGGTGATCGATGCTAGATGGACTCTGACGGACGCATGGGCAAGCCCTGAGCGTGCTAGCTGTAAGAAGTATGGTAACACTGTCTCCAGGGCAGAGGAGAGATGGTGTATAGCCGTGGCTCCGCACCACAAACAAAATCGTTTCCACTTCAGGTGGTATTTTTATATCTGCTATCTGCTCGTCCTTTAGCAAGTATGTCCCTGCAATCACCTGTTATGTCTAAGTGCCCAAATTCATTGAATTCAGGAGCCATGCCAATAAGCTCAGAGACCTGGGATCCGGGTGTCTGACTTGTCCTTGGTTGATGGTGAGCAGCTCCGGAATTAGTTTGACATGGGGAAAGTAGAAGTAACTCCGTGTACCAAGGTTGATTTGGCCACGCTGGAGCGATCAGAATTATCTGGCAGGGCTCCAACTTTATTTTCCTGATTACCCTTGTGAGGAGAGGGATTGGAGGAACGACGTATGCATAAATCCCTGACCATGCGATCGAAAATGCATCCCCCCACGATCCCTGTTGGTGATGCCAACTTGCGTAATATTGGCATTTGGTGTTCTGGAAAGTTGCAAACAGATCCAGATTCGGTTTTCCCCACAGGTCGAATATTCCATCGTGTGTCCGCTGGTCTAATTCCCACTCATGAGGGGATGTTGCCAACCTGCTCAATGAATCCACAATGGTATTTTGCAGGCCTGGGACATGCTCCGCTGTTATGTGCACTGAGTGCTGGATATACCAGTTCCAAATGGTCTGTGCTTCTTGAGATAGCAGGTGGGAACGTGTTCCTCCATGCTTGTTGAGAGAGTGCATGTGGTGGTATTGTCCGTTCTGACAAGCACCGTCGATCCTCCAATTCCCGGGAGGAAGGCTTGCAAAGCAGAATGCACTGCTGTCAGCTCGAGAAGGTAGATGTGAAACAGATGGTGAGAAGAGGGCCATTTGCCGCCCACCCGAAGGTCCTGCAGACATACACCCTATCCGGTCAGTGATGCGTTTGTTGTTACGGTAAGTGGAGGAACCTGTGGCAAGAAGTGCAGACCTTGTGAAATGTTTTTGGGAATTGTCCACCAATCGAGAGAAGCTATCATGAGCGGTCTTATGTGGATTGTGCCCTTAAAGGATCCTTGTGCTTGCTTCCATTGTTTGTCCAGCTCCTCTTGAAGTGGACGCATTTGAAGTCGACAGTGAGGAATGAGGCTTATACACAATGACATCATCTCTAGTAAGGATTTGTACTGACGAGCCGAAATAAACTTTTCTTTGGATTTGCTTCGCTAGGGAGATTAACTTGTTTTGCCTGTCCAGTGTTGGGTAGGTTTTGGTCTGTTGTGTGTCCAAAATAGCCCCTAGGAAGGCTAACAGAGTCGAAGGTTGCAGCAATGCTTTTTCCCGGTTTAGAGCAAGGCCCAAGTCCTTGAAAAGGCGTAGGGTCGCCTTGACGGATTTGCGTGCTTACTGGACGTCGGGAGCTTTCACTAGCCAGTCGTCTAGATTAGGAAAAATCTGGTGCTTCTTTCTTCTTAGGTAGGCTGTGACTGGGGCCAAACATTTGGTGAAGATTCATGGTGCCAAACGTAGCCCAAGGGGAAGGACCTTGAATTGGAAGTGTTTGCCGTTCATCACAAATCTTAGGAACTTCCTGTGTAGTGGATGAATGGGAACATGGAAATACACGTCTTGAAGGTCCAAGGACGCCATATAGTCTGCTCTGTTTAGAAGTTGTAGGACGTAACTGTAGGGTGACCATTTGGAATGTTTGTTTTTTGAGGTATTTGTTTAGCTCCCGCAAGTCTAGGACTGGTCTCCATAAGCGAGATTTTTCAGAATGAGAAAAAAGCTGAAGTAGAAGCCCTCCCCTCTATGGGAATATGGAACAACTTCTATGGCACCTTTGCTCAGTATGGTTTCCACTTCTAAGCTGAGCAGACGAAGATGTCTTTGTCAAGCCCGGGGTCGAGGCATTAACGGGGGAATCTGAATGAACTCTAAGAGGTGTCCAAATTGAATTACATCCAGCACCCATTTGTCCTTGGTTATTTGCCGCCAGCGCTGGATATGATGTTTTAATATTCCATGGAAGACTGCAGGGGAAGAGTGGGGGAGAACCAGCTGGAGGCAGTCACTGTCTACGGGCAGTTTCTTTAGATTGTCGTCCAGTCTTACTTTTGTGGTCTAGAAGCCTGGAACGTGGTGGAGTACGATTGATATCTATAGTACTGATATCCTTCATGAAATGAAGGTTGTCCTCTGTCCCTGGCTCCACGAAAAGGCACTTTCCTGTACTGCAGAGTGCCTAACAATCTGGCTGTCTCAGTGTCTGACTTTATAGACTTAAGCGCGTCATGGACGTGCTTCCCAAAGAGTGCCTCTCCGTCATAGGGAAGATCTAAAATTTTCATCTGAACTTTGGGTTGACAATTAGTGGCTTTGATCCAGCCCTGACATCTTAAAACGGCTGACCCAGCAAGCAGCCTAAAGCCCATGGCTGCGATACAAAGTGCACAATCAATGATTTACACCGAAGAACGTTCTCCCTCCGTTAATATCTTTTTTGCCTCCATCTTGGAACTCTCCAAGAGTTCTTTCAAACACTGAGACATGTCTGACCAGAGCTGCCTATCATATCTACCAAAGAGCGCCTGACAATTGGCAGCTCTTACTACAATGGTAGACATTGAGGAAAAACGCATTCCAATGTTATCCAGGTGTCTCCCCTCTATCTGGCGGTGTGGTTAACGGTGTAGAAGGATTCCTGGAACGCCGCTGCGCCGCCTGCGAGATTACAGAGTCCAGTTTCGGGTGGCCTGTGAGGCAAGCAGGAGCATCATCTGTGGACTTAAATTTTTTGTCTAACCTAGCCAGCACTGCAGGAACCGTTGCAGGATTCTGCATTATCTTCAAGCCTTGGCTCCAAACATGGTCAATTATTGGGATAGCCCTAACTGTTTTTCTGTGAGGCTCCTTGAAATCGTACAGGAAACAATCCTGCTGAGTAGCAGGCAGTGGTAGATCAAATCGAGTGGCTGCTATTTCTAGCAGGTTATGAAAGCCACCAATATCCTCAGGAGGGGACTCCACAACAGGTGTCGCAGGAGAGGAAGGTGCAGGAATAATATAGTCATCCCATTCATTGTATGGATCGCTCCTTCCTCAGAATCTTCATCCGAAGAGGCTTGCCCCTGCACAGGCGTAGATTGAGGAGCAGCTTGAGGCCTAGGCGGGGTTAAAAGTTGTGGTTGTTGAAACTGCTGAGGGTTTGGTGGTATAGCAGGAATTGTTGGCTGATGCCCCGATGTAGGCATTGGTAGCAAACGCTTGCAAATCCAACACCAAGCCGGCAGGGAGACATTCCAGCCCCAGTTGTTGCTGCTCATCATAGTGCTAGTCATAATAAGAGTCATCATCATCTGAATACTCCCGACACTTGACCCGTAACTGAGAGGGACTGCTGGCCACCCCATAGAGGCCATTCGCTTCTGAGTCATCTTCATCCAACAGAAGCGAAGGTAGTAGGTGCGAGACCTTACTAGGAAATGTAACTGAGGGGGTCATGTGACGCTTTTTGACTTTCCTTTGACTAGCCTGGTCCGTCGACGAGAACAGAGCGAAGGTAGATGGTCTCTGTGTCTTTGCTATTATCTTAATCGTCAACGAGAGGTGAGATGTCGTTGACGGTGGCGCTGTTGAAAAAGTGTTCGTCGACAGAGGCATCTTCGACGAGTGTGCCGACGGAGCAAGCGTCGACGACGGTGGGAGCATTGATGGTTTAAACGTCGTCGACGAGGCGGTCGTCGTTAAGGTCGCCGCTGACAGTGGAAGCGCCAAGTGATCTGTCGACGGAAGAGTCGACGCGACGAGCCACGTCGACGAAGACTGCTGTGACACCAAAGAGATGGGGCACGCCGTCGACTAGGATGACCAGACCATCGACGAGGATTCAGTAGTTGCAGCTGACATACACATTGTAACAATGGTAGATGTCGTCGTTAAGGCATGGGCCACTGATGGTGCAGAGGCTGGCTTTTTGAAAGTATGTTTTAGCCTGAAAGGTGGCGATGAGGGCTCAGAGACCACTTTCTTTCCAGATTTCAACTCTGAAGCTTTTGATTGTCCAATTTTTGATGGGTTACATATTTTTGAGGACGTCTCAGATGACTTCTTTGAAGCTTTTTAGGTGGTTCCTGAGTGGCTGACATTACCTCAGACTGTCTGTTCACAGGTGTCTTGACGACAGACATAGAAGAGAAGGCACTCTCCTCATCAGAAAGCGGATCATCTCAGGACTTTAATTTCTGAAGCCAAATGAGAAGACGACTCTCTCTGTCCTTTAGGGTTTTAGTAGAAAATGTCCTACATACCATGCAGTCTCTAGTTTTATGGTTAGGATAGAGACAGTATATGCAGTCCTTATGGTAGTCTTCCACATGTAGCCTCTTCTTCATGCAGGTAGCACAGGCTCTAAAAAGCCCTTTCTTAGGTGTCTCTGACATGGCTGTCAGGTTGAAGTACCCACTTTGTAAGAACTTTTGAAGAGAAAAATAATTAATCCAAATCTCCTCAGAAAAGAATATCTAACAGAAAAATGAGAAGAGCTGAGAGGAGACCCTTAAGTACGACGTGCCGTGGAAAATCTGAGGGAAGTCAGCTCCCCACAGGAGGGTTCTAGAGGGTGGTGTGATCTGATTGGTTGACAATGGAGTTTGGTCCTTTTTTACAAAACTACTGTCATCATTTTCTAATTTTAAGGCCTAATGCACTTAATCTGTATATGCTCTTGAGCACAGCTTTTGTATTACACAGGCGACTCCCATCTCGACGACAGGGAAGGATTCAAGCATGTGAATCTATCAAAGTTCCAATACTGGAGTAAAGAATACATGCACATGATGGTACCACACCTGTCACAATGTACAAGGAGGCTCACACAGTGGGATTACTGCAAGAGACCTTCCTGATAAGAAATGGTTTCTTACCTGTAACTCTAGTTCTCTCGTGGGGTAGTTCCATGATAGTCATAAGCACTGAATAGTTCCGCGTGCCTGCTGGGACCCCGGAGCACTGATCTGACATATATTCTTAAGTGCAGATACCAGCCCTTTTAAAAAAGGCATGTTAAAACCACTTAAGAATAACACTGTGCAGCCTATGTGAAGAGCTACACAGACCAAATTGTTGGAATAATACATTCTCAAACTTTATTTACACATCCAAAAGAGAGTAAAAACAATGCAGGGCAGTGTAGCCCATAGGCTGCCATTATACAGGATGTAAACAGAGTTGTGCCTTTAAGAAAGCAAAGTCTTCCTGTATCCCATCATGCACAGCAAAAGGCAGTTGCCTCAGTTCTTTTTTGGAGGCTTGTAACCTGACATGAAGGAACAAAACAGTTGTTGTAGTACCAACATCGATATCATTATGGCAACTTTTCCTATGTCAGCTCCACCGGGGAGGAGGGAGGGTTGCTTATGACTATCATGGAAATACCCCTACGAGAGAACTGGAGTTACAGGTAAGAAACCATTCCTTCTCTCGTAGGGGATTTCCATGTATAGTCATAAGCACTGAATAGACTGGCAAGCCCATCCCCATAACCGCGATGGAGTAGACAGAATAATACTGAAAAAGATGAATCATGAAAATAGATTCTTGAGCGAGGCCTGTCCAACCTGCGCATCTGCTCTAGCATCTGTAACAAGGCAGTAATGCTGTGTAAAGGTATGTACCGATTTCCAAGTGGCCGCCTTGCATATCTCGGCCAAAGGGATATTTCTCATTAAGGCCGCAGTAGCTGCCTTCCCTCTAGTGGAATGGGCTTTTGGCCTGCCATCAAGAGATTTATTCGCTAACTGATAACAAAACACTATACATGAAACAATCCATCTGGATAAAGATTGTTTAGACGTGCCCAACCCTGTCCTAACTGGGCCATAGTTAACAAAGAGCTGCTGTGATTTACGCAAGCATTTTGTCCTGTCCAAGTAAAACTTTAAAACCCTCTTTACGTCCAGAGAATGCAGGGTTCTCTCGGCAGGGGTAGTTGGATTTTGAAAGAAAGTTGGTAATGAAATGGTCTGATTCACATGAAATTCTGAAACGACTTTTGGTAAACATTTTGGATGCGTCCTCATCACTACTTTCGCAGAATGAAAAACCGTGTAGGGTTCTTGAGCGCAAAGGGCCTGGATCTCACTGACCCTACGCGCTGATGTGATTGCAACCAGAAAAGCAGTTTTCCACGTAAGATGTTGGAGTGATGCTTTATGTATTGGTTCAAACGGAGGCAGCATCAGACGCAAGAGGACAATATTCAGTTCCCATGGAGGAGATGGTCTCCTAATGGGAGGGAAGACATTTTTCAAGCCCTCCAGGAAGTCCTTGATAATTGGAATCCTAAAGAAGGAGGGTTGAGAGGGGCTCTTTCTATAGGCCGTTAGAGCCGCCAGGTGCACTTTTATTGATGACAATTGTAATCCAGATTTTGTCAAACTTAACAAATATGGCAGGATAGTTTCCTCTCCGCAGGATATTGGGTCAACGTTGTTGTCCAAGCACCACACACAGGACCTTTTCCACTTGCATGCATAAGCTGACCTTGTGGAAGGTCGCTTTGCTTCCTTTAGGATTTCCATGCAGTCCTGAGGTAGGTTCAAGTGTCCATATTGCACTAACTCAGGAGCCATGCTGCCAAACTCAACGATGAGAGGTTGGGATGAGATATCTGCCCTCAGAACTTCGTGAGAAGGTCCGGGTGATGAGGCAGCCTGATGTGTGGCTTGAGTGACCGGTGAAGGAGGTTTGGAAACCACCATTGGCGTGGCCATTCTGGGGCAATTAGAATCATCTTGGTGTGAGCATTGGATAGCTTCTGGAGGACTGCCGGTATCAGGGGAAGCGGTGGAAAGGCGTAAAGAAATGCTCCTGACCAGCTTATCCACATGGCATGCCCCAGCGTCCCTGGATGGTAATATCTGGAGGCGAAGTTTTGGCATTTTTTGTTTTCTGGGGTTGCGGATAGGTCTATAGAGGGGGTACCCCACATTGCAAAAATGGAACGGACGACGTCGTCGTGTAATACCCATTCGTGGTTGTCGTCCATTACGTGGCTGAGAGCATCCGCCTGAACATTCTGTATGCCCGGAAGGTGAGTTGCCACTAACGACAGGTTCCTGGCTAGAAGCCAATGCCAGATTGTCTGAGCCTCTCTCGATAATATCCTGGACCTGGTGCCTCCTTGTTTGTTTACGTAATACATGGTGGCCACGTTGTCCGTCTGGAGGAGGAGAGTTTCTGTCTTCAGAGATGGTAGGAAAGCCTTGAGCGCAAGATGGACTGCGCGAAGCTCCAACAGGTTGATATGATACAGACTCTCTCTCTGTGACCACTTGCCTTGGACTCGAAGGTGACCCATATGCGCTCCCCATCCGAGCAGCGATGCGTCTGTTACGATGGTTTGAGCTGGAGGCTGTTGTTGGAAAGGAATCCCCACCAAGAGATTGTTGGGTGAACACCACCACTTGAGGGATTGCAAGGCGTGGGGCGAAAGAAGGACTCAGCTCTCCCAATCGTCCATCAGTTGGCACCATTGATCCTCCAGGCACTCCTGTAAGGGTCTCATATGGAGGCGAGCATTGGGAACGAGGTGGATGCAAGACGCCATCGAGCCCAGTAGAGAGGATATTGCCCTTGCAGTGGTCTGTGGTGTTCTCTCGAGCTGCTGGCATTTTTGGAGAATCGATAACGTCGTTCCTCCGAAGGAAACACCTTTCCTTGATTGGTGTCTATAATGGCCCCTAAGTAATGCAGCCTCTGAACAGGTGTTGCTGTGGACTTGAGAAGATTGACTTGAAGACCCAGGCTCTGGAGAAGCTGCTGAGCCCAGTTGAAATGTTGCTGAGCCTCTAGATAGGTGGAGGCCTTTATGAGCCAATCATCTAGATAGGGGTAGACGAATATTCAATGCTTTCTCAAATGGGCGGCCACCACCGCCATGCATTTGGAAAAAGTGCTCGGTGCGGATTTGTGACCGAAGGGTAGAACCGCAAATTGGTAATGACTTTTGCCGAACGATGAACCTTAGAAATTTTCGATGTTTCTCGCTCACCGGAATGTGAAAATAAGCGTCGCGAAGGTCTATTGCGCAGAGCCAGTCGCCCTGACTAAGTTGAGGGTAAATTTGGTGCAAGGATAGCATCCTGAATTTTTCTCTGCAAATCCACTTGTTTGCTATCCTTAGGTCTAGAATGGGACGAAACTCTTGTTTGTCCTTCTTTGGTACCAAAAAATACCTCGAGTAAATCCCCTTTCCGCGTTGGTTGATCGGGACGGGCTCTATTGCTCTTTTTTGTAAAAGGGTTGCTACTTCTAACTGAAGAGCTTCGAGGTGGTGGCTGACTGGTTTGGGTTGGACAGATGGAGGAGGACTGATGAATCTGAGAGCGTAACCACTCCGCACAATATTCAATACCCAGGCGTCTGATCTGATGACTAGTCCAGATGATTTGAGATACTTCCCCCTACCGGAGTGGATAACGGAGGAGGGGGAAGCGAAGATTCAGGGCTTAGACACGGGAGCCTGGCGAGTTGTCTGGGTTTGCGGTGTGGAACGACCCCTTGTCGACTTTCGCTGTGTCGAGAAGGTCCTCTGATGCTGTTGTTGCTGCTGGGGTCGTGAAGCCATCCACTGTGGTGTCTGATACCTGTGAGTGAATAGCCTTCTTTGGTAGGGACGGAATACTTTTCGTTGTTCCCTTGGACGTTCGATGCCCACCGCTTTTAAAGTGTCTAGTTCAGATTTCATTCTCGACATCTCGTCATGAGAGCCAAACAAGGTGGAGCCTGAGAATGGTAAATTTTGAATTCTCTGCTGTGCCTCTGGTTTGAGAGATGTCAAGCGCAACCAAGCGTGTCGTCTTAAGGCTACTCCATGAGCGTAGTTATGTGCCGAAAGCACTGAAGAGTCAGCAGCAGCAGCACTTATCACCTGGTTGGAGACCATGGCACCTTCACCCACGATCTCCAAGAAATCTTCTCTTTGGTCTTTAGGTAGATGCTCCGCAAACTGTAGCATAGAGTCCCAAAGAGCACAATCATATCTACCTAATAAAGCAGTAGCACTGGCTGCTTTCATTGTGATGGCTGCGGTAGAGCATACTTTACAGCCTGCGGCATCGATCTTTCTGCTCTCCTTGTCCGGAGGCGAGGAGGAAGATGGAGATGTAGAGTGTAACTTCTTTGCCGCTACTATAACCACCGAGTCCGGCACTGGGTCCAACATTAGGAATAGAGGGTCTTGCTCCGGTGGGCGATACTTTTTTTTATAAGCCTGGAAGGAGCAGTCTTTGTTGTGGCCGGTGTCAGAAAAATATCCATTGCCGGTTCAAGAAGATCCGGGACCAGTGGAAGTAAAGGTCTTGAGGATGTTCTCTGGTGTAAAGTTTCGAAAATCACAGAGGTCGTTGGAGCGGGTACCGCCAGCGGGATGTTTAGTTTGGTAGCTCCACGTACTAGGACCTCTTGGAAGGTGTTCACGTCATCTATGGGGTACACTCTCGGAGACAGTGAGTCCGACAGGGTTGGAGAGTAATCCCGTGTGGAAGAAGAGGAATGTCTATGACGTGAATGTGAAGATCTTTGAAGTGACTCATGTCGATGGTGTCGAGAGGAAGAAGAGCGTCTCGAGTAATGCCGGGAATGTCTTGTGGATTCCGCTGGAGTCACCGGAACAGACTCTGAGGGAGGAGCCGGAGGAGGAACTGTAGGTACCACAGGTGTCTGCGGCAACGGAGACTGCTGAGGAGACGGTTGAGGAGAAGTTGGAAGAAGAATGAGCGAGGCCGAGGATTCCGAAGTGGTATAAACCCTTCTAGGCCTCTTTGACTGTCTCCTCGACGTCGACACACTCCTCGACGTCGAAGTACGGTGACGGCGGGTGCCTCTTGCCGTTGATTCCCCTCGTCGCTGAGACCCTCTCGACGGTGACCTTCCTCGACATCGGTGGGATGACGGCGACCGTCTTCGACGGCGAGCACTTTCTCTCGACGTCGATCGTCCTCGTCGCGTCGACTGCAACCCGGACCAAGACCTTCTTGACGGCGAGCGTCCATGCCGTCCCGCCGGAGAAACGGCTGTCGACGTTGAGCGATGCCTCTTTCTCGACGGTGAGTTGGTCCTCGACAGCGAACATGTTGGCCCGTTCCCGGTCTCGAGACCTATGTCGTTTATGAGCAGGTCTGGCAGATGTTCCAGAGTGAACAGGGAGAGCCCTGGTAGAAGACTGACCTTCTCCTCACTCTGTGGCAGATTGACCACTTCTTCTCATGTCCTCTCTTGCCTGAAGTCGAATTTTCTCCCTATCGCGAAGAGTTCTTCTGGAGAAAGTTCTACAGATGTCACAGGAGTCAGGTTTGTGACTGGATGGAAGGCAAATTATACAGACCTGGTGTGGGTCTGTTTTAGCCTTTTTTCTGCCACAAGAAGGACATTTATCAAAAAGTGAAGGCATTCTAAAGACAGAAAAACCTTAAATTTCTGTCAGAACTTGACAGAAAAGGCTAGCAAATCTTCACTCAATATGAAAGACGTTGAGTGAAATTGAAATTCAAAAGGTTTTAATTGAATTTTCTGTCAAAAAAGCTTTGTGAGGTAGAGCTCAATGCTTCAGGGTCCTGTCAGAAGGAGCCGGAAAAAAGAACTGAGGCAACTGCCTTTTGCTGTGCATGATGGGATACAGGAAGACTTTGCTTTCTTAAAGGCACAGCTCTATTTACATCCTGTATAATGGCAGCTTATGGGCTACACTGCCCTGCATTGTTTTTACTCTCTTTTGGATGTGTAAATAAAGTTTGAGAATGTATTTTTATTACATTTCTATAATAAATGTATTTTTGAAGATGTATTTACACTACAGCTGTCGTTCTTTCCAACAATTTGGTCTGTGTAGCTCTTCACATAGGATGCACAGTGTTATTCTTAAGTGGTTTTAACAGGCCTTTTTTAAAAGGGCTGGTATCTGCACTTAAGAATATATGTCAGATCAGTGCTCCGGGGTCCCCGCAGGCGCGCAGTGCTTATGACTATACATGGAAATCCCTTACGAGAGAAATATTGATACAGAGGAAACCTCAGAAGCAGTGTGCATAGTACCGGTCCTTATTTCTTTAGTACTGACAGAAAGATCTTTGCCAAGATACTAGTCAACAGGCTGCTCCCCTTGCTCTTGAGCATAGCCTTGCCAGATTAATCAAGCTTTATCCCTGGCAGGTCAACATCTCGTAGTCTGTGTATTACATTCTCCCTCCTCCATCAGCTTAATGCGTTGTGGTGTTCTTGGATGCCATGAAGGCCTTCAACTCTAGGGCTTCTTCCTTGCAACATTTGAGAGAACCGGTCTAGGTGTCACAATTATAAACTGGATCAGAATACTTCATACTTGCCCTATCACCTGCATCCGGCCAAACAGTACGGCGTCTGAATCCGTCAA
This sequence comes from Pleurodeles waltl, assembly GCF_031143425.1. Lineage (NCBI taxonomy): Eukaryota > Metazoa > Chordata > Amphibia > Caudata > Salamandridae > Pleurodeles > Pleurodeles waltl. The sequence goes on along the minus strand of NC_090446.1, from coordinate 648,806,038 downwards.
ATAAAAAGCAACACCAAGTTAAGAAACCCACCCATCTGTTTCGCTATAGCACTGGAACCACGTTCCTGTGTACTCTGATAACAGCACTCTGAAAAGGGACCCACTTCAGATCTTGATTGCTGCTCTTCTCACTTTATCTCACAATATACTATCGTTCATCAGAGACCCAGGATACATTCTTTTCCCCCATCAACAGTGAGTCTCTAAAACTGTGGTCAGCTAACTGTCCCATCTATACAAAGAAAAACTGCAGATACGATCTTTGACATCAAATACCTCTGAATGCAATCACGACTTTCCATTAATATGGTGCCAAAGACACTCATGTTGAGGTCTCCACTTTTACATGAATTTTATCCCATTTTTACAATTTTATGCATTATGAGGTGCTCATTGCCCTTGCATTTACTATAGATAAATGGAGCACCTGAATAATTAATTATGAATGAAGTACTGCTGTTCTCAAACAGATGGCCTCTCTCCAAACAATGGATTTAAACTAGTACACTTTAAATTCATTCACAAAATGTATTACGAGAGGATTCAATTATTCTGCAGCAGATGTTACATACTGAATGCAGGGTTCCTTAATGTAGCTTGAAAGTGCCAGCCAATTAGCACATATTAAAGAGGAATCGTCGCAGACACTTGTAACATACTTGACAAGAACATTTAACTATCACCTAAGATGGTTTTTGGGGATGTGTGAGGAACATCCCATTGGTGGTTAGAAAGTACAGAGCACTGGAAGGTTCAAGCGTTCATATTGAATGAGTTCACAAGACATTCTGCCAAAATCAACAATGGAATGTTGGGATGCAGAATCCAGCCCCAAACCTGTGCAGAAGATCTGGTCTGCCCAGCATCCTCCTGTGAGGTCATTCTGATAGGTTAAGGAGGAGTGTGAACCACCAGTTACATGACCAAGCTGGTGCAATTAGAATGATTATCTCTCTCTAGTAATTCAATCTGATGGAGGAATGTGAATCACCATTGACGTGCACAATCTAGTGCAATTAGAATGATTATCGCTCTCTGGTAATTCAGCCTGATGAATACTGCTGGTGTCAGGGAATTTGCGGCAAAGGGGTAAAGGAGTCTGATGCACCAGTCGATCTACTGGTCATTCATCTTTGTCCCCATTTGGTAAAATCGTTATGTGAACTCTAGGTATTTTTGTAATCTGCAGTTGTGACAGAAACCATGGTGCAAGAAGACGTTGTACAGGATGGTATACTAAGAAAACACTTGTGGTTTTGCAGAATAGATCTGCTCAAGAAGTCCACAAGAGCATTCTGGACCCCTCAAGTGTGGAATGAAAATTACCTAGCTATTAACCACTTTCAGAAGGTTTGAGCCTCCAGGTAATATTGTCTGTCTGAACAAGAAAGGATTCTGTCCTGAAAGAGGGAAGGAAAGCTTTGAGGACCAGACACAGAGCCCTCAATTCCAGCATATTTATGTGCTATGCCGTTTTCATTGAGGAGAAAGGCCCCTGATTCTGCAGATCATCGATGTGGGCACCCTAACCTGAGTAGGTGGCATCGGTTAATATCATCTGAGATGGAACTTCGTAACACAATTCAACATGAGACGAAGGTTCTTTGGATGGCACAACAAATTGAGAGATTGAGCTGCTTAGAAGATCGGATGAGCTTGTCCTCTCACATGTCTGAACTTTCACCACTGGTCATCCAGATACTACTGCACTGGTCTCATGTGGAGACAAGAATTTGGTATAAGGAAAATGCAGGACACTTAAGCCCAGGTGTGATGTTATTTGACTTGCAGCTGAATGCATTGCTCTCAGCAAACTGTGACATTTCAGATGAATAGATATGATCTATCCTCCAAAGGGTAAACATTTTCTGCTTTTATAGTAAACAGAACAGCCCCCACCTAGTGCAGTGACAATACTGGAGCTGATGAAGATTGCTTGTGGTCTGCTTGCTTGATAGTAAAGACTGTCAGCTGGAAACGGAGATGAGACTGGTGCAGTGTTAACAACTTAATTGACCAGCCATCTACCTATAGACAGATGATCTTCTGTTTCTTGAGATGCCCTATATGGCAGTCATACTCTAAGAAAGTCCTTGAGTCATGTTTTGACGTTAATTGTTTCGAACCACAAATTCAATGAATGTTCTGTATTTGTTGGCTTTAGGTACATGAAAGTACACAGCTTAAAGATTCATGGAGCATAGCCAGTCTCCATGATGGAGATGATGACAGATGTGATAGAGGGCCAGCATACGTAATTGTTCTTTGTATATCCATTTCTTTGCCAGTTTTAGATCTGGAATGGGTCTGAATTAGTTGCTGATGCCTTCCATTTTCAACAGAAAGTAGCAGGAAATAAATCCCATTCCTTTCTTAGAAAGGAGATTATCTCCACTACTTGTTTTTGCAAGTGGAAGGTGACTTTTCACTCAAGTTGTTACAGATGGAAAGGGGACAACTTACTTGCTGGTACTGACAGCAGAGGGTATTTGAATCTTAGACAATGGCCATTTTGCTTAGTATTCAGAACCAATGTGTCGCTGGTGATGATTTTTCACTCTTCACTTCCCCCAACCGGAGTAGGTTAGCAGAGGATAGAAAGTGAGTCACTGCTTTGTTCCAGCAGGTGGTTTTATCACTGATGCAGCTGGTGGATGACCTCTTCTGCCTCTGGAATGGCATGTCTGTCAGTGATAAGGCTGTCTTTGAAATTGCTGATGCTCCTGAGAGGTCTGAACACTGTTGGTAGCAGCAATTGTGAAGCCTGCTTTGTGTGCTATTATCTCCTCTCTAGGCTAATAGCTCAAAGTGTCACCATCTCAGCTTTCATTTGGGACATCTCATCATCTGCATGAGTGCAATTGTAAGCTGTTCCCCAAGAAGGGCTAGTTTAAGATCCTTTGTTATGCCTCAGGTTTGAGACACAAGAGCCTTACTCACACAGATGTTTGCAAGGGAAATTCACAGAGGTAACCAAGAGCAGCCACAACAGATGTTCCTGCCACAGCACTGAGGATCTGGTTTGATACCATAATGTCCTAATTGTGACTGTCGCCACATATTTTTCTTCACACTAAGTAGTGCTTTTAGCTCTCCTTATCCAGAGGGACAAGAGACCCGGGGCATTGGAAATGTATTTTCGTGCCACCAAAACAATTACCAAGCCAGAGGTAGGATCCATTCAGAGACACAGTAGATCCTGTTCTGTCTGTCTACATTTTTAAGCCCTGGTAGTGCTACTTTCACTGAGGCTGGCATGAGGAAGAGTTCCATGTCTGGTTCCAGAAGACCTGCAATTATCTGAGGCAGAGATATTGACGCAGATGTTTTGATGAAACATCTCAAAAGCAATGCAGTGGAAAAAGTTGCTGCTGGTAGGATGATACTGAGCTTATTTTTCCCTCTAAAGAGGACCTCTTTGAAGGTATTCATAACATAAACTGGTGAAATCCTTTCTGAAGAATATTCAGACAAATTTAGAGAATATCTTTCGGTATGTGATGAAATGAGGTGGAATGTGAAGTATGTGATTGTGATCAAGTAAAGCGTCTAAATCTTGAAAAAACCCTTGAGGAGATATGTTCTGATTGCTTAGAATTCAAGGGGCGAGAAGGATGGCGAGATTGTAATTTTATCCTAGACCAACCACGAGGTCTGGAATGGCATGATGGTGACTTGGTATGCCTCGGAAGAACAGCCACAGGAGTCTGTGTGACTTACAATTCCACATGCCCTGAGCTAGAGCTGTAGGTGGAAAAGGATCCACGGATGCCACCTTTGGTGGTGGATGAGGTGGGGGCGGAGGTGGAGGAGAAGTAGCTCAGGGATGGGGAGGCAAGTCTGGAATCTGTACTGGCGATATAGGTTTAGATGTTACAGGGAAGTCTGGTGCTTCATTTTACTGGGCCAATATCCAGTTTTCTGTGCAGGGCAGAAAATTATATTAATTTCAATGTCAACTGGTGTCCTGACATCGAGATCTCTCTTGATCTCAAAACCTTCCTCTTGGGGAACTTCGAAGACAGATATGTAGGCACTGTACCCTGCCTCGACTTTGAATGGGGACAGCATTGCTTCTCCTTATCCTCTTCGATCCCTCTCTGGGAGAATAATCCACAATGGTGAACAGGGAGCACTGGTGGAAGGAACACCCTCATCAGTCCTCTGACCTTACAGTTCTACCAGAAAGAGATTATAGTTGTCTTTTCCTCTCTTTCAGACCATGAAGGCGTACCTTCCCACAGTCCATTAAAAGCACATCTGTAAAAGGCCCTGCAGTGTTTATATCTCTTTAGAACATGAGACTCTGTTACGGCATACACAGGTCAGGATCCGTTTTAGCCATCTTCTTGATGCAAGCAGGGCAGTTATTAAAAAAAAAAAAGAGAATGACATTTTCTCACAAAGGGGGAAAAGCTGTCAGGAAACAACATAAAAATACTTTAAATCCTAAGGGACTTCTAGTGAAATAAGTTTAAGAAATATTTGAAAATACTTCCATACATAAAATTCTGAAAAGGCAGAGCTTGGTGTGTTAGAATCCTGTCACCATGATCCAGTAAAAAAAAAAAAAAAATCAATAGTTAACTGCCACCTACAGGGCATGATGGGACACTAGAGACATTCAAGCCCTTAAAGACAAAATGTCACTTTTTAATTTCGTACAGCTGCAGCCTATATGACTACATTGTCCTAGTCCGCTTCACAAAAACTTCTTTCACAAACCTTTTTTTTTTTTTTAAATATCACTCAGTTTTTCTACTGGCATTCCTAGTTTTAATTATATTTTTGCTTTTTAAAGTCAATTAATGGCCTTGGCTAAAGCAGCCTGTTTTTATAGGCTGCCTAAGATTTATGTCACTTAAAGTTATGGGCTTCCCAAAGTAAAGCAAAAATGAAATACAGAAGTAATGTATTTTAGAAGAGGGGCTCCACGATCTTGCTTGTGGGCGGAACTATTCAGTGCCACCAATTATCCATGGAGAGCCTCTAAAAAATAACATGCCTTTCCCCAGCTTGAAGCCTCCTTTGATTGGCGGTCATCCTGAACAAGTGGAAGTTAACAATAAGAAGGCCTGTGGAAAGCTGGTAGGTTAACTGATTGTTAAGTTGTTGTTATATATTAAAATATCAGAAAGGTGATAGTAAGGGATCCAACTACAGTGAAAATAAAGAAAAAGTGTTATTATTGACTGTTTTAAAACGTTCAGTAAAATCTGGGTATTTGTCATGCTGCTGAATTATCTTCACTGTCCACCTTGGCAGATCACTATGCTAACCTGTCCAATGAACCTCAACACTAAAGTCCCTGCACTCAAAAAGCCACTGGGGTTGACCATCCCATTTACCCATCTGCCAAGGCTACATTCTGCTTAGCCTTACCCAGGGAAGAGAGAAAACTGCAGAAAAGACACAGAGGTTCCATTTACCATACTCCGTATTGAGTCCCCATAGCTTCACTTTGTTTGCTTCATATTGGGCCTTTTTCTTCAGTCTGCAAGCCCTGTGTGGACAACAAAAACATTATAAGAATGCATCTCCTAACATGTAAAAACTACATGGTTTGCTGGACATTTCATTATACTTCAATGAGTACTGAAATTCATTGACTGCTGGGACAAGCCTACTCTTACTTTTGAGCAGGGCAGACTGTGTGCTCCAAATACGGAACTGAACTACTATTCTGCGCAAGCGCAATTTGTGCGTTACTAGATCTACCCCACCCTTTTCCTGCCACACTGTGCTATTGAAGCAGACAGTGCCCACTGCGCACTGCAATTTTCTTTTGACTGCTTGTCAACCGTGGGTGACAATTGATACTGTGGCCTGCACAACTTGAGCTTGGGCCAGACTTCGAGCTCGTGTGCCCTGCCTCTACTCACTCAATATACTCCTAAAGGACTATCCTTAGCTACCGGCAGCTATGGGCAACAGGTTTTGCCACCAGCTTGCTCAGACTGCAGCCCCTCCCAATGGGAGATCTCCACCCTGACAAGCAATTCCTACCAGTAAAACATATTCTTGCACTCCCACAACATTTGACATTTTCACACATTATAGATGTCAAGCGACCATTAAAAATCTCCATCAGTGATTCCCAATCTGTAGTCTGGGGACCCTTAGGGGTATGCAAAGCCTCCTCAGGGGGTCCAGGACTGCTTAGAAAACTAATACGAACAGATTAATAAATTGTATATAAAGTGGCAAAATGTACCACTGATCATTTTAAAACAATCAGTAGCTGTCTAGGAATGTAAAAATTGAAGGCTAAAAATTAAATTAGTATCCTTGAAATTGATTTGTGGGATCAGTGAAATGCTTCAAACACATTATAGTATGGGCGATGTGTGGCTTCAATGGAATTTAGAAAAGCTCCAACCTTCCTATTAAAAATAAAATTTGTGTTTTTTATAATTTATATTTGTTTGCAAATTAAATAAAATGTGTTATCATTTGTGTATGTGTCTGATGAATGCTTGTTTCTGTATTTTTTGTGTATTTTTGTTGTTCAAATCATCAACAATGTTTGGGCCTGGGTCCCCGGCTTCTCGTAATGACTCAGTGGCGGGGTCCCCGGATTACAACAATAGTTCTGTGGAGGTTCCTGGGTTCCAGTAATGATAAAGTGGGAGTTCACAGAAGTCAAAAGGTTGGGAACCACTGCTCTACACCATATGTTCCCCAGGGTCCTCTCCCGCCCTTCATGCATTTGGCATGTTATTGGGCAACTCATCCCCCAAGAAATTGATCATGCATCTTTATATAACCATGCAGACCAATGTATCTACCCCTATTATAGTAGGGTGGCGGATCTCAACCCTCCCCAATCACTGTGGACTAGCGTCAATATTACTGTACATTAACTAAGACAATCTCCCCGAACTACTAATTGTGCTTGCTGCATCTCCACTTCCTTCATCAGGTATCTCTGCCCCCACCTCAGCTATACGACATGAGCCTCTCTGAGGACGTGTGGGGTTGAAAGTGTGGAGTAGACAATGCCTCCTTTCCCCAACTGGCATGGGACTGCCCAGCAGTGGCCCATTTCTGGAATACCTTATACAATGCCATTGCTCACATTCCCAACTACCACCCCTGAAGGACCTCCCTGGTAGCCTTGCTGGGCTATGTAAGGGAAGTTCCCCATGGGGTCAGGTGTCTTACAGCAATGCTTTTGCTTTTGGCAAAGCGCAGTGTTGTGATCTACTGGGGCTGTCACCCCAGCTCAATAGCTCCCCTATACTGGGAAATAATGTACTTATCCTCACATCCAGCAGACATTTGGTCCCCCCTTTTCTAACTATTTCTTCTCACTGGTAGATCCAATCACGGCTCCTGCTGTGCTTGCCTCCTCAATGCCTGAAGAGACCCACTGTTACTGGTTTTAGACTCTGTGATTGCCTAATTACAGGCCTCCTGGGAGGAGAGAGCCACATGGCCCACACATGCCCTGACCCTGGCACTGAACCTACATGATGTACCTTTGTCTGTAGCTCCAGTAATGTGCACTGGGCTCTGAGTCATCCGCTGAACTCTATTCTACTACTGATGACTGTTCCCAACATATGGATTTGAACACTCTTTTCGAAATTGCTCTGCCTATTTATGTTTTGTTTTTTTACCATCCTTTTCTTTTTTTGGCTGGTTTCTGTAAGTCACTTTGGAAATAAAATAAATACAAGAAATGGTATACGGTAAGCTTTATGAGGAAGTATAATAAATTACAGAGATGAAGGAGGCAAACTGCTATTGCTAGATCTGTGGAATGGCAGACTATGAAACTTCCTAGATGACTAACTGGAGTAATTGAGCAATTTACTTGAGAAACATAAAAGAATATTACAGGATCATAAACTCGAAAAAAAGATTTATAATGTACAGGGATGTCCCTGGAAATATGAACAAGTGTGGACGAAATGGTGGAATTATTGTGGTCCTGGAACTTAGTGGACACCCAGCAACATTTGATGCATGTCTTTCAGATAGACAGATGTGCCCTAAGAGAGGCTGTGGATCTATTTATTGCTGTGATGGTAATGTACAAAGCAGATGTTTTGCTACCGATATGCAAACACCAAACATATTTTCTATTAAAAAAGATATATCTATATATATTTTACAGGATTGAAAACGTGTGCGTGTCTGTGTGTGTAACAGAGAGAGAAAGAGAGAAAGATACTTAACTGGTAACCATGTAACATGGAATATACACCATCAAGGGGCTCTGGTCACAACATAATCCGCGAAAGCAAAGGCTGAGTGGGTTGGTAAAAGTCACCTCAACCCTGAGAAATATAGAGGAATATTATACTTTACCTGTTAAGTAGTTTTCTAGTTTTGTTTAGTTAGCTGATTTAGTTGTCAACACTATGTTAAACAGTGTTAAATACTGTTGGGCTGTCTGTATAAAAAAAAAAAGGAATATAATTGTGTGATGAAGAAGGTAGGCTTTCAGAAAAAAATAAACTGCTTGGCTTTGTTAAATTTATTCCGCTGACACACCTGAGACTTTTGAAGGTGCATGGTCCCAGTAATAATGGTTCTTGATTGAAATTAACACGTACATGATTTACTTCCATTTCATGAAAAGGATTTAGATTAAACATCCTCTTATCTAAACGTTCTAAATGAAAACAAGACCCATTATTAGCTGTACCTTACAGAAAGCTGATGAAATAGATGGAATGTTTGTTTCAACACTGTAAAACATGACTTTACTAAAAACATACCCCCAGCCTGTTGTGTTATACACCGCACATATATTCCCAAGCAAGTATGTATTCCCATACCAACCCACTACCAGCTCCTCTCTCGGAAAATGTAGTCAGTCAGTGCAAGTTTTAAACCAATGGCTGAGAAGTCAACTATCAGCAACACATGTATGTCCTTATTAAACGTCAGAGGGGGTTCAGACTCAACAGCCAGGACTTCCGTAGCCTTGGCCAGGATAGTTGAGTAAGGCATGGTTGTCCTCTTGTAAGGTGCCACCCTGGAAGATCAATCAACACATCATCCACCCATGAAGGCCTAAGCAGGTGTGTTTGGAATACAGATGAGGACCACTAGCAGGAAATTAACTGGCAATGCCATTTGAGACAGCGGAATTTGTGCCTGGGGTGTGTCCAAAGGAGCTGTAATTGGCAGCAACCAGCAGAGGGAGTATAAAAGAAACTTCACCAGGGAAAGTGAGAGTTGCACTAGGTATACAAATTTCGGCAGAGACACTGGGGGTGGCGTGTTTGGTCATACTCCCTGCAGTCAGTTTGGACTCACTTCATGCAAGGAGACGCTGCAGTTGACAATGAGGCAAAGTCCTCTCTTGGGTTGGTGAGTGTTTGGGGTTCAGCTGCTCCTAGTCCAATGAGTCAAATAATTCTTAGCTGTCCATCACATTCCACTAAAAATGAAGGTGGTCACGAAGGAGGGATTCTATTAGAGATTATGTCCAGAAGAAATAGACCACCTGGGAAAAGACTTCAAGGAGGTCTGCAGTTGAACCAGGCTCCACCAAAGCCTGGGTTTACATACTTCGAGGTGAACCGTGCATCTGACAGCGGTACAGTATTCTAACACAATAGATCCATTCAGGATCCCTTAGAGGCCAGCTCTGCAGGTACAAGAATATCTGCTTTTTCTAATACCTATGGCATTATAGGAGGGCATGAGGGTGGATGGTTTGTCAAGACAATGGAAAAGTAAGGCTTCCTGCAGTTTTCTTGTGATAAGGCTCTACACTGGAGGAGTGGATGGGGCAGTTCCTCTCAAGCGTTACTTGAACAATCCAGGAGGTGGACTCCAATAGGCAGGGCTCCAATCCTGAGGGTAGAGAAAGAGTCAGATCATAAACCTGCCTAGTCAGTCTAATAAAGCAACAGCCCACAGAAAGTGATAGGCTCTAATCTGCAGTTGAATTCATTGGAGAAAACTCGGAGTTGGTCTGTAAGTCTTGCCTAGAGAGGAAGAGGCATAACAAGCCTGCAGACACATGCCAAGGAGGAGAGAACTACTGCATGGTGCAATGAAACAAGTTGTCTAGTATCACAGTCCTGCAAATAGGTTCTTTCACAATTCATGAGGTTACTATCATACCACTTGTGCAGGGCTGATGATGCTTCCGCCTTCCATGCAGGATGGGGAGAAAATGCCCCACTAACTCAATGGCAAAAAGGGTATGCAGTAATTTGTCCAGTCGCTGAGAACCTGAACTCACATACTGACAATGATGAAGATTAATTTCATGGGGTGTGTGGGGAAAATCAGTGGAACCAATGACTGTGCCCCAAGCAAGAGAAAAACACATCACGAGAGTCCCCTTCCCCAAATGGTCGGAGACACAACAAGTATGGTTTAACCCTTTTACTGCGGGTGTGTTTAACACCCGAGAAGGAAATTTTATTTAGATTAAAAAAAAAAAATCAAGACTGCCACTTGATTGTCAAGTGTATGTTCCTCCGTTGTGTATCCAATGAAACTGCTTTTTCCCTAGCAGACTGAGGGAATTGTAAATTTCACTCAAGCCTCACCATATAATGATAAATGTGCAGATATTGTCTTTTAAAAAAAACAAAAATAAAAATGTGTTCAATATATTGTTGCATTTGTTAAACATACAAGCACTAATCCTTGAACCAACAGATTGTTGACCAGCATGTCTGAAATCTGATAATACCAACTCTGTGAAGTTTTTCCTAAGGAATATAGGGCCTGATTACAACTTTGGCAGAGGGGGTTAATCTGTCCCAAATGTGACGGATATCCCACCTGCTGTATTACGAGTCCATTATATCCTATGTAACTCGTAATACAGTGGGAGGATATCCGTCACATTTGAGACGGATTAACCCCCTCCGCCAAAATTGTAATCGGGCCCATAGTCTGCAAATCCAGTTATCTACTATTACAGCCAATCACGCAATTGTGGCTTTGTTCACTTCCTGTCAAACTCAGGTCTGTATGGAAAGTTTAACACCATTTAGTGTTTGATTGTGTACGACGCAAGGAATCTACTGGTGTAAGCCAGACATCCACTGCCCTGAACGACTAGCTAGGAGGACATCCAGAATATGTTTGTTAGATTGTCCGTAATTTTTACGCTCAAAACATGAAGCTAAGCTGCCTTTTGGCTAAGTGTGCACTTTAGAAATACCATATACATACACACACTGTGATTATCTCCAGTCTCCCTCATGCAAGACTACAACTTTATTCTTCTGGGGTTCTTGGGTGTGGGTGTACCAGACACTTAAGTCATTTGTAGGTTTATGGTGCATACAGGGAATAAACATGGAACAGTGCATTTCAGAACTGTAGAAAGCAGCTACACGTAAAATGCAGGTTTAGGATACCTGTATTTTGGTTACTGATATTACCTATGCACCCGTATGTAAACATTCCGAAATCATAATTTTTTACATCTACACAGTATAAGGTTTTTATCACTCTATGCCGGACCAGGCTGCCATCATCCAGGTTGGTTGGCCCAGACAACAGGCTGAACAAGACATCTGTCAGACACTGGCAAACACCTTACAATCCTGAATCCCTTCCACCAAGGGCCACCCACTCCCTGGACAATCCACCCAAGCCAAAAAGCAATTTCAGGAATTTCTAGCCCACTGAGGAAGAAAATGATTTTTTTTTATCATGTATATCTATACATCAGAAGGTTGTCCTGTAGATATCCTTTCATAAAGTGTGTGTGTGTGTGCCTATAAATATTTTATATGGAAAATGTCACTTACCCAGTGTACATCTGTTCGTGGCATGAGACGCTGCAGATTCACATGCTGTGCATATCCCGCCATCTAGTGTTGGGCTCGGAGTGTTACAAGTTGTTTTTCTTCGAAGAAGTCTTTTCGAGTCATGAGATCGAGTGACTCCTCCCCTTTCGGCTCCATTGCGCATGGGCGTCGACTCAATCTTAGATTGTTTTCCCCGCAGAGGTTGAGGTAGGAGTTGTGTTTATAGTAATAGTGCCCATGCAATGGAGTAAGTATGTATGTACATAATGTGTGTAAAAGTGATATATGTATTTACAAATTTACAAATGTACAAGTTTATTTTTATCAACTTATAACGGCCCACAGGCTCCCGGGGAGGTGGGAGGGCGCATGTGAATCTGCAGCGTCCCATGCCACAAACAGATGTACACTGGGTAAGTGACATTTTCCGTTCGATGGCATGTGTAGCTGCAGATACACATGCTGTGCATAGACTAGTAAGCAGTTATCTCCCCAAAAGTGGTGGTTTAGCCTGTAGGAGTTGAAGTAATGTTCATAATACTGCTTGACCTACTGTGGCTTGTTGTGTTGCTTGCACATCCACACAGTAATGTTTAGTGAATGTATGAGGCGCAGACCATGTGGCTGCCTTACAGATTTCTGTCATTGGTATATTTCCTAGAAAGGCCATGGTGGCGCCTTTCTTTCTAGTGGAGTTTGCCTTTGGTGTAATAGGCAGTTCTCTTTTTGCTTTAACATAACAGGTTTGAATACACTTAACTATCCATCTGGCAATGCCTTGTTTGGATATTGGATTTCCTGCATGAGGTTTTTGAAAAGCTACAAACAATTGTTTTGTTTTGCGAAATTGTTTGGTTTTATCAATGTAATACATTAGTGCTCTTTTTATGTCTAATGTATGTAATGCTCTTTCAGCTACAGAGTCTGGTTCTGTAAAAAAATACTGGGAGTTCCACTGTTTGATTTAAGTGGAACGGTGATATAACTTTTGGTAACAATTTGGGATTTGTGCGTAGAACCACTTTATGTTTGTGTATTTGTATAAAGTGTTCCTGTATGGTAAAGGCTTGTATTTCACTTACTCTTCTAAGAGATGTGATAGCTATTAGGAAGGCTACTTTCCATGTTAAGTACTGTATCTCACACGAGTGCATGGGTTCAAATGGTGGACCCATGAGTCGTGTTAATACAATATTGAGGTTCCACGAAGGAACTGGTGGTGTTCTTGGGGGGAATGATTTTTTTAGACCCTCCATAAATGCTTTTATGACTGGGATTCTAAATAGTGATGCAGAATGTGTAATTTGTAGATAGGCAGAAATTGCTGTGAGATGTATTTTAATGGATGAAAAAGCTAACCTAGACTTTTGTAAGTGAAGTAAGTAGCTTACTATGTTTTCTGTGGATGCGTGTAATGGTTGAATTTGATTATTATGACAGTAATAAACAATTCGTTTCCATTTATTTGCGTAGAAATGTCTTGTAGTAGGTTTCCTAGCCTGTTTAATGACCTCCATGCATTCTTGTGTAAGGTTTAGATGTCCAAATTCTAAGACTTCAGGAGCCAGATTGCTAGATTGAGCGATGCTGGATTCGGGTGTCTGATCTGTTGTTTGTGTTGAGTTAACAGATCTGGTCTGTTTGGTAGCTTGATATGAGGCACTACTGGCAGGTCTAGTAGTGTCGTGTACCATGGTTGGTGTGCCCAAGTTGGTGCTACTAGTATGAGTTTGAGTTTGTTTTGACTCAATTTGTTTACTAGATATGGAAGGAGAGGGGGAGGGGGAAAAGCGTAAGCAAATATCCCTGACCAACTCATCCATAACGCATTGCCCTGAGACTGATCTTGTGGGTACCTGGATGCGAAGTTTTGGCATTTTGCGTTTTCCTTTGTTGCAAATAGATCTATTTGTGGTGTTCCTCAACTCTGGAAGTAAGTATTCAGTATTTGGGGGTGAATCTCCCATTCGTGGATCTGTTGGTGATCCCGAGAGAGATTGTCTGCTAACTGATTCTGAATTCCTGGAATAAATTGTGCTATTAGGCGAATGTGGTTGTGAATCGCCCAATGCCATATTTTTTGTGCCAGGAGACACAACTGTGTTGAGTGTGTCCCTCCCTGTTTGTTGAGGTAATACATTGTTGTCATGTTGTCTGTTTTGACAAGAGTGTATTTGTGGGTTATTATGGGTTGAAATGCTTTCAGCGCTAGAAATACTGCCAATATTCTGAGATCTAGTATAGGTCTTAGAGTTTTGTCCTTTTTGGGTATCAGAAAGTACAGTGAGTAAACTCCTGTGTTTAGTTCTGGTTTTGGTACTAATTATATTGCTTCTTTTTGGAGCAATGCTTGAACTTCTAATCCTAGAAGATTTATATGTTGTTTTGACATACTGTGTGTTTTCGGTGGGATTGTTGGAGGTAATTCGTGAAATTCTATGCAATAACCATGCTGGATAATTGCTAGTACCCAAGTATCTGTTGTTATCTCCTCCCAACGTTTGTAAAATTGGCTTAGTCTTCCCCCCACAGGTGTTATGTGATGGGGATGTGTGACTTGTAAGTCACTGCTTATTTTGAGGACTTTTGGGGCTTTGGAATTTTCCTCTATTTTTTTGGAATTGTCCCCCTCTATATTGCCCCCGAAAACTTCCCCGCTGATATTGGCTTTGGTAATTGGGCCTTGTTTGAGATGTTGTGGTTTCTGTAGGTTGGCCTCGAAACCCTCCCCTAAAAGGTGTTTTGCGAAATGTGCCTCTGCTCTGCGGGGAGTAGAGTGCGCCCATGGCTTTTGCCGTATCAGTGTCTTTCTTGAGTTTATCAATAGCAGTGTCGACTTCCAGCCCAAACAACTGCTGTTCATTAAATGGCATATTTAGCACGGCTTGTTGAATTTCCGGCTTGAAACCGGACGTGCGCAGCCATGCGTGCCTTCTTATTATTATTGCAGTATTTACTGTCCTTGCAGCCGTATCTGCTGCATCCATTAAAGACCGTATCTGATTATTAGAGATACTTTGTCCTTCTTCCACCACTTGTTGTGCTCTTTTTTGGAACTCCTTGGGTAAGTGTTCTATCAAATGTTGCATCTCATCCCAGTGAGCTCTATCATATCTTGCCAAAAGTGCTTGTGAATTGGCAATGCGCCTTTGGTTTGCTGCCTGTGCTGCAACCCTTTTGCCCGCAGCATCAAATTTGCGACTCTCTTTGTCTGGAGGTGGTGCGTCCCCCGAGGTATGAGAGTTTGCTCTCTTACGAGCTGCCCGACAACTACTGAGTCCGGTGTTAACTGGGTTGTAACATAAACAGGATCTGTTGGCGGTGGCTTGTACTTTTTCTCCACCCTTGGAGTTATGGCTCGGCCTTTAACAGGATCCTGAAAGATTTGTTTTGAATGTTTTAGCATTCCTGGGAGCATAGGTAGTCTTTGGTATTGGCTATGAGTGGAGGATAGCGTGTTAAACAAAAAGTCATCCTCAATTGGTTCGGAATGCAAGGTGACGTTATGGAAAGCAGCTGCCCTTGCGATCACCTGTGTGTAAGATGTACTGTCCTCAGGAGGGGACGGCCTGGCAGGGTACGAGTCTGGGGTGTTGTCCGATACTGGGGCATCGTAAAGGTCCCATGCATCGGGATCATCTGGACTCATGGCAGTATGAGTCGGGGAGTGCATCAGTGGTGGAGTTGCTACTGGTTATGTGTGCACTGATGGTGGTGGAGACGGTGGTGGAGTTGTTTTATTTGCCACCTTTGCCTGTGGCTCCTTGTCCTTTTTTTGAAAGGCAAGTTTTCTTTTTATTTTAATTGTGGGAAGAGTGGTTATCTTCCCTGTGTCTTGATGAATGTGGAGCCTTCTTGGAGTATAGTCTGGCTCTACGGCTTGAAGTTCCTCTCCAAATCTATGTTTTTGCATTTGGGAGGACAATCCTTGTTCCTCTGTATAGGAAATTGTTTTCGGATCCGAGGCTGGATGTTTCGGAACCGAAAATTTTTCGGATGTCTTTTTAGGCTCCGAAGAAACCTTTGTAATTTTCGGCGTGGAAGTTTCTCGGTGCCGAATTTGTTCGGTGCCGCTGGCACGGTGCCGAAATTTCTCTGAGCCGATGTCTCGGGTCCGAGATTGCTGTGTGGCGGTATCTCGACCGGAGTCGGATTACTTCGACACCAGCGTGCCCTTTTTCGGTGCCTTGGCTCGGTCACCTATTTTTTGGGTTAAGCCATGGCCTGTTGGCGGTGGCGTCCGCTGGGCTTTTGTTGACTTCTCGTGAGTCTTATGTTTCGACGTCTTACTCACGGTTTTCGGCATTTCTTCGGCCTCGAGCTCTTCTGAGTCCGACTCGTGGATAGAGAAAGCTTGCTCTTCCTCTTTGAAAACCTCTTGTCCTGTCGGCGTCTACGCCATCTGCAGTCTTCTGGCTCTTCGGTCTCTTAACGTCTTTCTGGACCGAAACGCTCGACAGGCCTCACAAGTATCTTCCTTGTGCTCTGGGGACAAGCACAAGTTACAGACCAGATGCTGATCCGTATACGGATACTTGTTATGGCATTTTGGACAGAAGCGGAATGGGGTCCGTTCCATCAGCCTTGAAGTCGCACGTGGCCGGGCCGACCAGGCCCCGACGGGGGATCGAAAAAAACCCGAAGGGCCACCGGAGCTCTTCAAAATTCGGTGTCGATCTGTTGTAGCTAACCCGATACCGAACGCAAACAATACCGAAGTTTTTTCTGAGATTCTAACTAACTTTCCGACCCGAAACACGGAGCGAAAAGGAACACGTCCGAACCCGATGGCGGAAAAAAAACAATCTAAGATGGAGTCGACGCCCATGCGCAATGGAGTCGAAATGGGAGGAGTCCCTCGGTCTTGTGACTCGAAAAGACTTCTTCAAAGAAAAACAACTTGTAACACTCCGAGCCCAACACCAGATGGCGGGATGTGCACAGCATGTGTATCTGCAGCTACACATGCCATCAAACATATATATATATATATATGCAATCATCACACATGCATCAATCAAGGGCACTGTGAATGTTAAAGCTATTAAATCTACTATCCTTTCTGAGGGAAGAAGAAGAAGAGGGGACAAAAAGAGAAAAACAAAGATCCTAAAAGATAAAAGGGTATTGGGACAGGGCCCATCGTATGAATTCATGGAGTGTGAGAGAAGTAGATTTTGATCCACAATATACCACAAAAAACAAACTGGTGATGGCATGTATACAAGCAGAGATAAGGAAATCTACAGTACAATGCAAGTGTTCACAGAACCAATGTACAAAGCTATGCAATTAACAGCTACAGAAGCAGTTTCCTGTACCACCACTGCACACATGGGTATCCACAAGCTGAGATGGCTAAAGCGCAGTGGTATAAAAGTATGTATAGCAATCTGAAACGTTAGTGTGGCGGAAAAGAGTTGCTAACTCCATATGAAGGCCATGGTAACTATCTGCAGGATTCACTTGATGTCCACTGACAAAATGGGATCACCTTGTGCTACCTGGAAGTCCAGACACAAAATATTAGATCAGTAGTCATTACCAGAACAAAATCAAATTTTTTGTTTGTGACTGAGGCCTTTGTACAGCCACCTGAAGTGTGTCATCGTTATCCCAAGGACACATAAGTGTCAAGGGTTTCTCCAATCTACTCAATCAATTTATTGCACAGCTGTTTCAGTGGACCTCTTTCAGCAACTGTAGCTCCAACATGGCAAGTGAAGAGAACTGCACTGTGAATGACGCTAACCAATCAGGCTTCTTAAAATGGTAAATCTGGGGCAAAATCTAATTATCTAATCTGAAAAGTACAGACATACATAAAATTAACTCTTCTGAGTGTGGAGTTATCAATTTTAATCACCAACATACACCAAAATACTGAACAGAATTATACCAGTCCACAAACTAAGACCTTTTCTGCCAAATTCTTGGTATTCAGGACAAATCTGATGTAAATCGTCCAAGTATTGAGCAGTAGCGGAGAGCAAGAATTACCATTGGAATTTCATATACACACACTCCACAAGTGAAATAATATTTGACACCCCGGAAATATCTTCAGCAGGTGTAATGAAGAAGCAAAAGTAAAGGAACCAACCATTTGCCAAATGTGGTGGAGAAGAGTAAAATCTGAAGTCCAACTCAACAGCATTGTACATGTTTGGAGGCTAGCACTAGATTCCAGCTTTGTGGCAGATTACTTCTATCCTCCATGATATGCCCTGCTTTCACCTCATCTTCAGACTTAAAACAGTAGGTGACCTACCATAATGTTTGCTTTTGTCAGCCGAATACTAGTTGGAAACTAGTTCTAATTTCTGAAGTTCAGGGAGGACAATGGGGCGCTACAGATTCTGTTGCAAAATCAAGTACCACTTAACACAGATATTGATCTGAAAATCAGTTGCGGCTCGCAGGAGGGAAATAGGGCATGGCGGCTTGTTGCGGGAATTAAAAATTATATAGTTAAAAAATTGTTTTTTAAACCGTACCTTTCTCGCCACGACTTCAGATCCGCTCATCTGGCTGCCAGAAGTTACAAGCACAGGCTCCCAACCTGCCCTCCGTACAATCCTACTGCTGCGTTGATGCTGCTGGCAGCATCAAAGCAGCGTTAGGATTGTATGGAGGGCACTAGCTGGGCACTTTAAGGCAGAGTGGAAGTCTATGCCTGCTGTCTCCAAACCGACAACCCACCTAGTATGCATGTGTGTTTGGTCGACCCGAGGCGGCCGGCCAGACATACATGTGCACTAAGGGAAGTGCTGTGCACTCACCCTAGGTCCCTGTGACGCCCATGTTTTGCAGCTGCTACTGTTGGTGTGGGGTGCAATGCTCCTCTGCCATAGCAGAGGAGCTTCCCCTGCTGAAAATATAGTTGGAAATTTTACCAACCTAAAAATACTTTTTTGTGAGATAAATGCCGACTTTCTTTTACAGTGTTAACTTTTTTGCCCACTAGGGCAAACCTTACTTTTCATATTAATGTGTACAGAAAAAAAGAGGAGATAAATTAAATTGGAACAGTTTCTAATTTATTTTATGAGGTTTCTAGACTCAGATGGCACACCTTTCAATTTATTATCAGCATTTCTTTTGCATCACTTGGTGGCGTTCTGGAAATTAGGTCGTCCAGAACCCTCTTGAATATATTCTTGGACATATTCTGGTTAGCACTTTAATCAAATTAATCATTAATCATGGTGCACTCACCTGGAAGCTAGCTTGTTCTTCTCCTTTCTTGACCTTGGCCTGGCGGTAAGAGGAAGTTCGCTGACTGGCGTCAGGTCACTGATCACCTTGTTGAGTTTTCTAAGCTCATTGCCTATTTGGAGCAGCTTTCTGGGATTCGGTGTGAGATCTTCCACGTCTGTCCTTCGAGACTTCTTCACTGCATATTTTCCTATGATTTACATATAAGTGACATAATTTTGCATTTGAAAACACTTGAGGATATGAACGGGAAAATAGAAACTGAAATGCATTGGTCATAAGCACTACTAAAGTCTCTTGTAACTTACATATCAGAAACAGAAGTGAAGAAGATAAATATGTTTTATTCAAGATAATATGGCTTAGAATGAAGAATTAGTTAAAAACTCAATCATCTCTGCCTTTCCAAACAAACATCTTTCCAGTTTTAAAGATACTAAAAAGCACTACTACGCAATGAAAGAAAATAAAAGAGGAATGAGCAGAGTAAGTACTTTTCAACACGTAGTGCAACCTAGTTTTATTTCAACAATGTAATGCAGAGATCCAAAATGCTTTTATACCACATCCCCAAATTCCTCACCTAGGACTGGCTCCACAGACACAAGCATTCACATTTTAAACCCTTCACCCACACTTTGAAGGCACTACATAAAACTGGCCAAGCATACCTCAACAATCGTGCCTGCTTTCACAAACCTTTCAGACAACTATACTCCTCCAAACTCCTAATTGCACACATCCCACGTAAGGGGATGCGGTGGTCAAGCCTTCTTGCACATTCCTCCTAGAGTGGAAAGACATGTCACTACATATAGGAGCCTTCTCCTCAAGCTGAAGACCTGGCTTTTTAAGTAGTTACACTAGGTCATAGGTTCAGCTAGACTCACACCTTCTCAGCATCAATATATCCTTTTGAGTAATAATGAGCTCTACAAGACTAAATACCATTACATAACAAGAATCTAGCAACCACTGCATCTTCTTCTGTCCAATTTGGTTCCAACAGTGCTTTTAAAGCATGTACATGCCACTTCACTGGACCGCAGTCTGTAACCCAGTGTCTAACCTTGTGTTCCATTTTTATGATTGCATGATGAATGCTTCCTAGAACAGCACATTTGTTTTACAACTATTTATGGCACAATGAGCATACTGGAACAGTAATCTCAAGGCAAATGACAGCTGCACTTCAATTGGGTTATTTTAATCACATTTCAATAGATGTTGCAGTCAAGTACTTGCACGGTGGCACTCTAAATCTCCAGATAAGTGTTTCCTGGCTTGAAAGTTGATTTCTTTCTTGACATTAAGTGCAGAGTACATTCTCCGTCAAGTGAGTGTCCATCAGGTGTTCAAAGGGGTGATTAAATGGTGGATGGAATGATTTGGGGAGGAGGACAGTTCTTCCATGGCCCTTGGCTAAAGCAGCACTCAAAACAGGCACAAAAACCAAACTTTCTCTGAACCCCTGCCCAAACCTGCAATGGTAGTTTACATAGGTTCCCACACATACTCAGTTTGAGTGGAAACCATATTTACATGAACATTCCCAAATCTTAAGTCCCCACCAAGCCACAATGAAGGCATCTCTCTCCAGAAAAAAAAGAAAAAAAAAACAACATCTCCTCTGGTCGAGAGTAAGTGGGGTAAAAACTGAAGTTCAATACATCAAACTTACAAAAGTTAAATTACCAAAGGGAAGGTAGAAAACAGAGTTTCAGTAAAGTAATATATTTGAAAAAGTTATTGAAACGGCAGATCCTTATGTTCTGGGAATCTACCAAAATAGTGGAAATATGCGGACATTCAGTAAACTGCTGTCTGGGCTTGTGGAGCTATTTGGCTGCCTTAAAATAAGAGGGCAGTTTTTCCATCTAGTCAAGGCTGTACACCTTTAGAAAGTTTAATTTCACTTATTTAAAAATGCAGGATTAAAGTTGCACGCTCAGTAATGCTGCTGCATTTACTTTAAACTTTTTTAAAATATGTATTTCTTTCTCCGTATATTAACACATAAAAATGAAAGCTGGTGTTGCTTTAAATGGGTATTTTCTTAGACAAAATTCGCCCACTCAGAGATATTCAAAGTTTAAATATTCCTGTGATGGGGAACTTGTGAAAGCTTACATAATTACACAGGATTTTCATTTATTATGGGTAAAGAATTTACATAGAATTAGACTAATATAGAAAATAATGTGCAACTTGGAAAATGGACCCACTTGAGTGGCCACCATTAAATAATCAATCCTTTTAGTGAATGCATATTATAATTAGTCAAAGTGCATGTGTAAAGAAAATTGTAGTAATATTTCATAGTAATGATTTAATGCGATGTATTTGTCTTTTTGACCTTAGGCCTTACGAGGTCTGGGCCTAGTCTATACAGCCTCATTTTAAGCTGCATTGTTTAATAAAATATTGGGAAAGGTATTACCTGAAAACTAATGCTTTTATTGTTCACACTGTGCTGACCAGACAGACATACTGCAGATGTCTTTAACGTTCTCATATGAACTGCCTGCTAGAATGTCTTGTATTAGAAATTACAACTCTGTAAAGTTTGATGTGTAAGAAACCTATGTTCCCAGAAACCAACAATGGATGCACTGACTGGAGTACGGATTGCAACAAGAAATGTATCTGACAAGCCTGACGATGGGAACAGGAGAAGGGGGGCCAATCCTCGACGTGTGAAAGACAACTTAGTTATATCGTAGATTTGGGTTTTTATTACTATTGGATTAACTGTAAACGTACGACTTTCTGACCAGTGACAAGGTGGGAAGTCTCTTTAGGAAATTCTAACTTAGCCCGACTGCACAGAGGAGAGGGAGCGCTTTCCTATTCTGATTGTCCCCATTGTGGTTTTACATGAAGAGCTGAATAAGTCCCTGATGACTTTCTTTCTAACTGATGCTGATCCCTTTGAAATTGTTTCTTGAATGGTTGAGATAGCTTAGAGTCCCCTGGGTCTGAGTCCTCCCCTTTCACTGCCCCGTTGCAGAAGCTGACCAGACGGATGTCCAACTGACGAAGAGAATTGCAGCTTACTGATCCATATGAGGAGAGGTATAACTGATGCTATTATCCTTGTTGTAGATTGTATTTTGTTTCCAGGTACCAACCGCTATTTTGATAAAGCCACAGTTTAGATGTTTTTCAAATTATCTTTTGACTAAATTTGTTTTGCATGAAGTCCAAACGTGCTATTCTAATCAGAAGGTTAGTTAGGAAGCCCTGGAATTGTTGACTCTGCAGTTAACAAAGAATTGATGTTATTCACCTGTTGAATCCTGATGTATGTCATTTCTATTGTGCATGTATTCTTGTTATTAATTTGTACTGTGACTCTTGAATGCTTAATTGTTAATGTTTTAGTTAAACTGAGATTCTTTAGAAGATTCAGTCAGCCAGTGTTTTTCATGTATGTTTCTCATCTGGTGTTGAGATTAATTTATGTTGCTTTAGCATTGTTAATAGAGGGAAATAAACTTTAAGTGAAAATTAGAAAGGTGTGGTTATTTGTGGCCAAATAGGTCATGGTGCGTGAAGATTATTGACTTAAAGAAATGTCCGTTCATCGATTTTGTTGGAAGGAATGATGTTTAATGGTGAAGCGCTTAGTGGTATTACTTCAAGCATAGTCAAAATGTCCATCGGCCCTCTAACGCGTCCCCTTATGAATTAAATTATAAAAAGCCAAATCAGGTCAGACATACTCATAGTCCACTAGAGTTGGATGTCTAGTCTCCTTAAGAGATCACTATAGTTGACATATTTGGTAGAAAAGTTGGATGATGAGTCTACTTAAAAGGTAACTATGATCCCCCAGATATAAAGGCTATAAAATTTTGTAGATTTGGTAGTGCAAATCAAAGATTATATCTCCCTAAGAACCTGCCATGACTTTCCCAAAACCCTGGAGTTTGCCAATTCTTGTTTGAGAATGTTCTCAGCATTTCTAGTGGCAGAAAACAGGTTTTGCACTTGCACAGCGCAGGTGAACTGTGATGTTTGAGAGCGTTTAAATTTGTGCACTCCAGATGAAGTTGTTTAGGGAGTTTGCGTACTCCAAAGTGTGAGAGCAGGGAAGTCATCGAACTTCACATGTGTGTGCTTCACATTTGTGCTAAAAATAAATTAAAAAATAAAAATGCTCATGTGGATGTTGGTATATGGACCCTGCGTGGTCTAAGACACCGGAGTATTGAATAAGTGTAATAGACACTTGGTTAAAGATTAGTGACTGGCAGAGAATACACACGACAACTCAGGAAGGGAAAGAGTCAATACATGCGTACTGTGAGAGATTGTTGCAGGCATTTAAACATTACAGTGGGACAGAAACAATTGAGCCGACAGATATGATTCATTTTGTGTTCAGATTTGTTGAAGGATTGAGACCCGAAATTAGCCAGATGTTTAAGAGTCATCTGATTTGCTGGCAAGCGAAGTTGATTGATGAAGTATTGCAGTATGCAAAGTACTGTAGAGATGAGATCGAGTTGAAACAAAAGGCAATGGTGATTCAGATTAAAACGGCACAATCAGGAATGCAAGGAAGTATTCCACAACAGCAGCAGCAGCAGGGAAACAAGGTTACAGAATCAGGCAAAAAGTAAAGGTCAAGGTGGAATTGGAAATGTGAACCGTGGTCCTGATTTGAATACTGTGGTTATTCAGAATGACGTGAAAGGGATTAAAGGAATGTTACCATGTCATACTTGCGGAGGTTCGGACACTGGAAAAGGGAGTGTCCAATGTTAGTACAGGAAGGTGTTGTTCAGCAGACAAACAAAATTCTTAATTTGGGAAACATTATTTCCCAAATATGAGAGTACTGAAAATGAGAGGTTAAAATCTACATTTACAAAGTAGTGCGAGTCATGTGCAAGGTTTTTAGCCCATGCAACAATTGCGAATGCCATGTTTGCAGATGCCCCAGTCGCAGAAAATGACATCCCAAGTTCAATTGGTACCCAGGCAGCAAATCCATATACCTCAAGCCCCAACAGAGCAGCAGCAGGTGATGCTTCCTCAGCAGGTCACAGGTCAAAGGCTTAACCAAAGTAATACAACCATTATGCCAATACCCATTACACAATGAGGATGAAGCAAATGGTGATTGGGTGAGCGAGAGTTCACATGAAAAGGAATGTGTGTTAGCAGCTTCATTAGAAGTAGATCAGAAAGGTCCGTATGTGAAGGGAACAGTGATGGGTCACAAAGTCTCACTTTTAGTTGACACAGGAGCTACGCACTCTACAGTGAGAACCAAAGAAGTTCCAGAACTCCCCCTTTCAGGGAAAACAGTACAGATTGTAGGAATTGCAAATCAATATTTGACAAACTATTACAGAACCAGTTCAGGTTAAAATTGGCAACTTTAAAGGATTACACAAATTCATAGTTTGTGACTCAAGTCCAGTATCCTTGCTATGCAAAACAAAATGTTCAATTACTTGCTCAAATGATGGAAATGCCATTCAGACAAACAGTGATAACGAAGATGACTTGCCAAAGGACCAGATTGTGACTCAGTGAATGAGGAATACCCTTTGATCAGTTTCTTTCCAGTTTTCACAATGGGAGATCTTCCTTCTATCTTACAGGGAACAGTTAAAATGATAGTGTGGGGTTTTACAGGAATGGACATCGATCTAATTAAAGGAGTTGAGCCAGTTAAGGTTCTGGTCAAGCCAAATGCGATTTTTACCCAGATTCCCTAATACCAATTGAAGGGATTGCACCTATAATTGCAGCATTTGTAAACCAAGGCATTTTAAAAGAAGTATTGAGCAGCACATGTAACTCACCAATAACTGGGTTGTGAAAGCCATGTGGGAAATTTGAATAGCTCCGGATTTAAGGAAAGTAAATGGCATTGTGATTAAATGTTGTCTCGTGGTGCCAAATCCAGCAGTGATATTGTTTATGATCCCATGCGATGCTGAATGGATCACAGTAGTGGACCTGTCACAAGCATTCTTTTGTATACCTCTTCATGAGGATAACCAATTTCTCTTCTGTTTTAAATTTCTGGATCGAATCTATTGTTGGTGCAGAATTCCTCAAGGTTTTTCAGAGTCACCTTACATTTTCAACCAGATCCTGGAAACGAACCTGGAGTCATTGGAAATGCCTTTCCAATCGATGTAAATCCAGTACATTGATGATTTGTTAGTTCCTTCAAAGACAAGAGAAGCATGCAAGTATGATACGGTTGCTTTGTTGAATCACATGGGAAAGAATGGACGTAAAGTGTCCCCAGCAAAATAACAGTAGCGTCAGAAAGAAGTAAAATATTTGGGACACCTAATTGAGAAGGGAACTAGGAAAATCTCAAGAGAAAGGGTCACAGCCATACTAAAGATGAATCCCCCAGCTACACAGAGAGATGTCAGGATGTTTTAGGGAATGGTGAGCTATTGTTGTCAGTGTATTCCCAACTTTTCAATCATTTCAAAGCCATTGCAGAAGCTGACTCACAAAGAAGTTACTGATCCCTTAATGTTAAAACAAGCCTGTATGAAAGCCTTTACTGGATTGAGAGAGTCTGCAAAGCCCTGGCTTTGCGAATGTATGACTTCACAAAACCCGTCATGTTCCCTGTCCATTTTGACAAGTCCATGGTGGTGTAAACTGCCAAGTAGCATATTTTGCAACTACTTTGGACCCAGTTGCAGCAGCTGTCAAAGTAAAATTAGGCCCATTTTGAAGCATGTTGACCTTGATTCAGGGTGAGAAAGTCCGGCCTGTTGGAAAGTGTCCCGTGTGTGACTACTGAAAGATCTAGAAGTGTGGTGAACCAAGGCTGGCTTGCCTCTTGGGATCCACAAGGATCATGGTGAGAGATGTTTGTCTAATATTCTGAACCAGAAATTAAATGTGAGGGAGAGGTGGAAAAGCGTAGGCAAATATTCCTGACCAACTCATCCATAGAAGTGTTGCGCTTGGATACTCGGTTTGGATACCTGGAGGTGACGTTTGGGCCATTTGAGTTTTCTGCTGTGGCAAAAAGGTCTATGTGAAGAGCACCCACTTTTTTAAGTATGACTAAAGAACTTGTCGGTGGAGTTCCCACTCGTGGGCTTGTTGCCGCAGCCTGCTGAGCAGGTGTACAAAGTCACTGCCCGTTCCCGGAAGATACTACGCCAAAAAGGTGAATGCAGTGGTGAAGAGGCCAATTCCATATGGTCTGAGACAGGTATGATAGTTGTGAAGACTGTGCCCCCTCCTCCTCTGTTTTTGTAAGTAATACCTGGCTATCAGGCTGACAGTCCAGACTAGTACAACCTTGTTAGACAGGTGAGGAAGGAAAGCTTTCAGTGCTAGGAATACTGCCTAAAGCTCCAGGTGCTTAATGTGCAGTGACTGGTGTTTGGTATCCCATAGACCTTGAACTGTGATGTCTTGGAAGTGAGCACTTTAACCCGTCCGTGATGCATCTGTGGTCAATGTGATATAAGGACCAGGGTCTAGAAAAGGCCGCCCTTTCAAGAGGTTGTTGGTGTCCCACCCTTGCAGAGAACAGCAAGTTTAGTAGTCTAACAACACTAGATCTTCCAGGAGACTCTGTGACTGAGACCACTAATGAGACAGACATTGCTGTAGAGGCTGCATGTGTAGTCTAGCTTGAGGGACTATGGCAATGCAAAACGTCATCATTCCCAAGAGATGCATGATGTTCCTTAACGAATATGATCGTTTTTCCTAAACCTGAGGTAGAAGTGTTTGAAAACTCTGAATGCGAGCTGGATTGGGGTACGCTATCCCTAACTAAGCGTTCAAAATTGCTTCCATGTGAGGTTGAACTTGTAGTGGTTAGAGAAGAGATTTGGGAATGTTGAGAGTGAACCCCAGTTTGTGAAGGAGATCCACTGTCATCTGAGTGTGTTGTTGACACTGGTGCAGTATACTGGCTTGGATGAGCCAGTCGTCCAGGTAAGTGCAGACATGGATGTTTTTCTTGCACAGGTGTGCTGAGACTACTGCTAAACATTTTGTTAACACCCTGGGGGCGGGAGTCATCCCAAAGTGAAGGACCTTGAATTAATAAAGTTTGCCTGCAATGATGAATCTTAAGTATTTTTGGTGTGCAGGGTGAATTGGTATGAGAACATAAGCGTCCTTAAGATCTAGAGCTGTCATAAAGTCACCTTGCTGTAGAAGTGGGATGACATATTGTAGAATGACCATGTGGAACTGAAACAAGAGCACTCTGGACAGAACTGTTCGTAATGATTTGGCCCTCAGATGATTTGCTGTCCCCGACTACGGTGCTCTTCAGTAAGGCATTGCAGCAATTCCTTC
The DNA here is from genome assembly GCF_031143425.1 of Pleurodeles waltl. NCBI lineage: Eukaryota > Metazoa > Chordata > Amphibia > Caudata > Salamandridae > Pleurodeles > Pleurodeles waltl. The sequence goes on along the minus strand of NC_090446.1, from coordinate 648,778,760 downwards.
ATCTCATCTCCATGTGCCCAAGCATATCAGGCCAAAAGGGGTTGAGAATTGGCAATTCACCAATGATTTGCGGCTTGCCCCACCACCCTCTTTCCTGCAGCATCAATTCTTTTACTTTCCTTCTCTGGGGGAGGAGAGTCCCCTATGGTTTGACTATTAGTCTGATTATGGGCGATGGTGGCCACTATAGAGTCGGGCGGTACCTGAACCCTGATATAAAGTGGGTCTGAAGGGACCGTTCTATGTTTTTTGGGCCACCCGTGGTGTGATGACTCTGGAGCACACAGGTTCCTTAAATATAACTTCCCCATATCTCAGCATACCAGGCAGCATGTAAAGATATTTCATGTCCCTACGGAAGAGGAGAGAGTATCAAACAATAAGTCTGTTCTATGGGCTCTTTGAGTAACTCTACATGGTGGAATGTGGCCGCTCCAAACACCACCTGCTGATAGAAGGTAGTGTCCTCTGGGAGGAGGAACGAGCAGGGTAGAGATCTGGATCATTTAGCACAATGGGATCAAGATCATAGGCATCCCACGGATCTGCCTCATCAGGAGGACCCCCCAAAACCTCAGTGTAGGACTGCGGTGACCCCTGTGCTGTGTCATCCCCTTGTACAGGTGACTGAGGTGGAGAGTGGGGAGGGGAAGGAGTGGAGGTGATGAGGGTAGTGGAAGTGGAGGTGGGGGAGAAGGCTGGCGAGCTGGGCTAGTAGCCTTGAACTTTGTCCTCCTCTTTGGAGGGACAGGAACGTCTAGAGCCTCCTGAAAACTTAACTTTCTCTTTGGATTAAAAGGAGAAGGTGGTGTATCGTTGATGTGGTCGGTGCCTTCTTGAATTTGAAGTTTGCGCTGTCTAACATCCATCTTTTCAAGAAATGAATTGACTGGAAAAGGGCCGGTGGAAGAGTGGCCTGATTCTCCTGAATCCGAGGTTTGTGTTCCCAAAAGGCTTTAGAGCCGAAGATTTGTACTTCGGGATCTTGGTCGGTGCCAAGGTCAAAGCTGTCAGCTGCCAGATTGTTCCAGAGGTTTAGATCGAAACGACCGCTCTGTCTGAGGTCAAAGCTGAGGGTGAGGCTTTAGCCTTTGCTGTCGTTTTCTGTGACGAGCCAGAAGGTGGGGCGGCTGAAACAGTCTTTTGGTACAGACCATGGCCTGATGGCAGTGGTGGACCAGAAACCTCTATAACAGGCTGTACGGCCTTTTTGAAGGGTTTATGTGGGAGAGCAGGGGGCACAGTACTCACACACTGAGCAGAGGAAAGTACTTGGCTCTTAATGTCGAGTTCCACATCTGACTCGGAGGTGTCTTGGATGGAAAAAGCTTCCTCCTCCTGTGCTGTTGGTTCCCCCTAAGCAAGCTTTTCCCCAAAGATGTTTGGGGTGTCCTCTGGCATCTTCTGAGCTATTTCCAGTCGACAAGCCCTTCGGTCCCAAAGGTTTTTTTTTTTTAATCGAAATGACTTACAGGTGTTGCAGTCGGCCTCACAGTGGTCTGGAGAGAGGCAGAGGTTGTACACAAGGTGTGAGAGAACGTAGTACAGCACCAAGGACAGAAGCGGAATCGAGTTCGTTCCATCAGGGAACCATTCCTGTCGATGCCGGAGCCACACAGAAGATAGGCCAGAGATGGGTGTTAACCCCCCAAAGCCAAAGGGTCAAATATCAAACAGACAAAAGCGTAGAGAGCGCTAAGATGGAAAACGCAATCAAGTACAATACCGTCAGAACAGAAAAAAAATAATCAAAAACCGAAGTCGAAAAGACGGAGCGGAGGCACACAAGTCTGAACCCGACGGTGGAGAGAAAACAATCTAACAAAGGGGTCAATGCCCATGTGCAATATCACCAAGAGGAAGAGTCACTCGATCCCATGACTGGAAACACTTCTTCGCAGAAAAACAACTTGCACCACTCCAGACCCAATTCTAGATGGCAGAACTTAGCAGAGCATGTGTAGCGATAGCCACACATCATTTCAAACACTATTTTCCTAATCAATGCTGGGACGAAAATCATTCTCAGGGCTCAAAATAACATTTCTAAGTGGAGTAATTTTGCACCTTGCTTTTCAAAGCTATGAATAAAATGATTGTTTTACATAGTAAAAACACTCCCAAAGGAAGCATTAGACGAAATTAAGAATGTACCGTTGCCATTTTCAAAATAGGCAGCAACAATAGTGCATTAACTCCTTTTGTTGACCAAATCGGAAAAAAATCAGAACATTCAGTGGAGCAATACAGGGTTGGAGAGAAAGGGATGGGTATGGTGGAGGACGTAAAGGAAAGACTTCTCTATTCTACATTTGTTTTTTAAGAGTAATTTTCTGATCTGAAGCAATGAAACGAAATGTTGTCTTACCTGTAGGAGTAGTTTTGCAGTTTGAAGAATTTTCTAGATTCACATGTCGTGCATTATTCCACCATCTAGTGGTTGGGTCCGGAATTCTCACTCTGTAGTAGCAGTCCCTTTTTTTTTTTGCTGGGTGTTGACGTTTCAATCATTTGGTGCCTTATCCAGCATCATGTGATGTCATATACCATTCCCTGGAAGCTTTCCTTATGGAAGTCATCGTCAGTTTCTTTTTTTTCCTGCCACCCCTCCTATCTTCTATGGGAGGTGGGCGGGTCGCTGGTGAATCCAGAAAATTCTTCAAGCTGCAAAACTACTTCTGCAGGTAAGAAGCCATTTTGTTTTGCAACGTGAATCTTTTCTGGATTCACATGCTGTGCATTGATGATATAGCGTTTTTTCAAACTTGTGGAGGTTGGGCTGAAGATGTTTAAGCACTTTTCTGTCCCACTTGGGCTTCCTTGTTCATTTGAATGTCTATGCAATAATGTTTTGTAAATGTATGAACTAATGACCAAGTAGTCACCATGCAAATGTCCTGTAAGTGTTTATCTTCTAGAAGGGCAATGCTTGCCCCTTTTTTCTTTGTTGAATGCACTTTTGGTTTGGTACTTAACTGCACTCCTGCATTTGCATGGCATATTTGAATGGTTTGTGAAATCCATTTGGCAACTGCACCTTTTGCTATTAGTCTGCCTAGATTATCGTTGCAGTGTGCAATTGATCTTCTTGCATCTAGCATTTGGAATGCTTTTTCCAATTGATTTTTTGGTTCTTGGAAAAAACTTGCAATTTGAATAGTCTGATTTATATGAAAATGTGAAATGGCCTTGGGTAGGAAATGATGATCTGTTCTCATGACTACTCTGTCCTTGTGTATTTGCAGGTACGGTTCTTGTATTGTAAGCGCCTGAGGCTCACTGACTCTGCGGAGTGATGTCATTGCCACCTGAAAAGCTGTTTTCAGCGTAAGCATCTTTAATGAAGCACTGTGTAGAGGTTCAAAGGGTTCTCTCATGAGTTGAGTTGAAACAGGATTAAGGCTCCATGCAGGTACTGGCACCTGTCTGGGTGATACTATTTTCTTTGCCCCTACCTCAGTGACTCTGGTTCAGGATGGAGCACCGTTCATCCCTTGCATTGACAGCAGGTCCTGCCGCTTTTGTAATCTTTGCTCTATGCTATTTGTATTATTTCTGAGTACCACGTCTGTCTTGCCCACTGTGGGGCAATAAGCAGTAGCCTTCACCTTGCTGGGTTTGCATTTGTTGATTACCCCGTGTAACAGAGGTATTGGGGGAAAAGCGTAAGCAAATATCCCTGACCAGTTTATCGACAGGGCATTACCCAGAGATTGGTAGGTGCGGGAGTCTGGAAGCAAAGTATTGGTATTTTGCGTTTGCTTCTGTTGTGAATAAGTCTAATTCTGGTGTTCCATACCGTTTGAAGATCTTTTTGAGTACTGTTTGATTGAGTTCCACTCCTGGGAGGATGAAGCTTGTCTGCTTAATTTTGTACTCTTGGACATTGTCTTTTCCTGGAAGATGAAACGCTGTTAGGTGTAGCTTCCTCTGTTGTGCCCACTTCCAGATTTCCTGCGCTTGCTTTGATAGAACAAAGGATTGCTTTCCTCCCTGTTTGTTGATATAAAACACTGTTGTGGTTTTGTCTGTTTGCATCAATATGGTTTTTCCCCACAACTTCTTCTGAAAGGCTTTTAAGGCTATGAACACTGTTTTTAGTTCCCGTACATTGATATGTTGTACTGCTTCTTCATCCTTGCAACAACCTCTGACTTTGCAAGAGTTAATATGTGGTCCCCAACCCATATATGTGAGGCATCTGTAGTAATGGACACTATAGGAGTTGGCTGTGTAAAATGTCTTCCAGTTGTTAAATGCACTCTGTTCCACTACAATATCTCTACCTGTATGTTTTTGTGTGACGACCACTGACAGAAACTGTCCATCTGGTATCTGTGAGCTTTGTGCAGTACAGATGCAATCCTTTTCTCACAGGGATATGTCTTTGCTTGTATTGTGTTGAGTCTTGTTCCTAGAAAGATCTTTTCCTGTTCTGCCTTGTTGATGATTTCTCTGTTTGAATTTTGTTGTTACCACCTTTTGTATATCTATTTTGCATTTGCTTGAATAACTTGCTCTTACTAGCCAGTAGTCTAGGTACGGATACACATGTATCCCTTACCTTCTCCAATATGCCGCTACTGGAGCCAGGCAATTGAAAAATATCTTCTTGTAGGGTTGTCATCTTGAATTTTTGTGTCTTTATTATATTTAACTCTAGAATTGGCCGTAGGGTTCCATCTGGTTTTAAAATATGTAGATTAGTTCCCTTGGCTGATCTATCTTGGGGAATCTTTCTATTGATTCTTTTCTCAATAATTCCTCTACTTCTTTGATTAGGCGAGATGTTTATTCTACTGAGTGCACTCTTTTCTTTGGTCTCCATACAGATGGAGTCTTTACCAATTCTATGCAATATCCAAACTTTATGATTTTGAAAATCCGTTATCTTCCTCCACTCGTGAAGGAAGGATTTCATTTTCCCTCCCACTGGTGCTGTGCGTGAGATTTGAAGTCTTGAGAAGTCATTTTCCTGAAGGAGCTGTCCTGTGTGGGGTTGTGGTCTTCCCCATGCTCATCCTCCAGAGGGCGGGTGTGTCTGTGCCTGCAATTGCCATTGCTGACCAGATGACTACGTTACAAGTGGGCTTTGGAACCTCTGATACAATGTTGCACTAGGGAAACTTCCTCCTTCTGAGGGTTTTCTGCTCATCGGTGTTCCTCTCCTTATGTTTCCTCGGAATTACAATGCCTCTGTAGACTTTGCAGAGTTATCTTTCTTTAAGTGTCGAAGAGTCTCATCCACTGCCAAATAACTGTTCCCCACTGAATGGTGCAGTAATGATGCTAGCTTGGACCTCTGGCTTAAATCCTGAAATTCTTAGCCAAGCATGGCGCCTAATGGTTGTTGCTGCCATCATCTGGCAACATACTGCGTCCTTTGCATCTAGCGCTGATTTGAGGCATCTATTTGCTATGTTCTTCCCTTCCTTTGCCGAAGATGCCACTCTTTTCTGCTACTGTTCAGGTAGATGTTTAATTAATTTCCCATCTTTTCCCAATGTTGGTAAGCGTACCTATTCAGGAGAAAAATTTAACTGGCTAGTCTCCACTGGTTATCCAACCCCCACTTGAATTTTCTGGCTATCAAGTTCATCTTTTTGCTATCCTTTTCCAGGAGTGGTCCCAATATTGCTGGGATATTTGCCCTTTTCGTTGCCGTGGATGCAATAATAAAATCAGCTGGTACTCTCCCCTTAATGTATGCTGGGTCTTTGGAGGAGTGTTTATACTTCTTCTCTGCCCTTGGTGTGAATGCTCTGAATGTTGCAGGTTCCCTGAAGGCTTCTCTCCCCTGTTTCAGGATGCTAGGAAGCACAGGCAAGAACTGTTTCTTGGTCCGGGAAGGTAGAAGAGTTTCCGAGAGGAAGGAGGATTTAGATTTTTCTTCCTTGAGTTGCACACCATATTTGTCCGCAGGCCTTTTAATAAGTTGTCCATACATGGTGATATCTTCAGGAGGCAATGGTCTAGAGGTATATGTCTCTGCTGCCTCTTCAGGAACGTCTGTCTCCAAGTACTGCCACTGCGTCTCTGCATTTTCCAGGCCCTTATGTTCCTGGAACAAGGACACACCCATGCTCGCGGCCTCTTATTCCTCAAAGAGGTATTGCTTACCTCTTCTTCCTCTTGCGGCTCTGGAGTTAATGTGGGCTCTAACTCTTCAACCCCCTTCTTTTGCTGCTCCTTCTGTATTGGAGACTATCTTTCTTCTTTTGCAGAAGTGCCACCATTTCTACCCCAAGACGCTGCTTTTTCTATTCGATCTCAGCAGATCGATCTTCGATGATTGTCGAAGCTTTCCTTTTCGAAGTTTCTTTCAACGGTGTTCCAGTTGATTACTTCCTCGGTGCCTTGCCTCCTTTCGATGTTGAAACGTCTCAACTCCAACCATCTCTCAACACTTTGTCTTTTCGAATACTCAATTGCCTGTGGGACCCTGTACTTAGATCAGAGAGGCTCTTTCTTAGTCTGCTTGCCTTCGGCCGGCGAATTCATGGGCACCGAGGCAGCTTTTGTTTTTGCCTCTGTGGTCTCAGACTCCAACATTTACCCCCTCGTATGTTTCTTCAGGCTTACCGATGGTGCCTTCTGTCTCGACTTCTGATGCTCGACATCAGTGATTCTCAGCGCCACATCTGAGCCTTCCCCCTCTGCTCCTTTGGTGTCAATTTCTTCGCTTGAGGGATCTAGATCTTTTAGAGATGGTGTTTGCTTCTGACCTTGCATGGAGTAGTATGCCTGTCTCTGCCTCGCCTTCCATGTCTTCACCTTGAACCTAACGCAGGCCTTGCAGTTCTCACTTCGGTGGTCGAGTGGCAGGCAAAGATTACACACCTGATGCTGGTCTTTCTGTTCAAATTTGTGATGCCAGTTCAAGCAGAATTGAAAGGGCGTCTTCTCCATCACGCAGACCAGGGAGCCCCCTGTCCTGGCATTCTCTAAACCCTCTTGTTGATCCCTCGGATAACTAGATTTCTCAGCAGGTACCTTATTTGGTAGTCTCCGAAGACCTTCTTTTAGGATACCTCAATGAACTTTGTCCAAACTTCACTTTTACCAGTCACCAGGGGAGCCTTCACCTATGCATCCAGACCCAATGGTAGAAAAAGGACTCTGAAGATGGCAACCACGGGGCGAGCTTCCGGGAAGGGCGTATGACATCACAGGAGACTGAATAAGGTACTAAATGGTGGAACCGTCACGCCAAGCAAAAAAAGTCAAAAAGGAATACTACTACTACAAGTGGAGAATTCCAGACCCAACAACTAGATGGGGGAATAATGCACATGTGAATCCATAAAAGATTCACGCTGCAAAACTGGATGGTGTGATGCTCAACTGATCATTCTCTGTCAGATTATTACTGTACCAATAACCAGAATCATGAAGAGTTGGGTAAAGCCAGACTGCTGAGAAAGGATTCTATCCCATTAAAAAGTAAAGAAATAAAAACTTTTATCTCTGAATATATGTTTTACCCCAGTGGTTCCCAACCTGTGGGCCGGGGACCCCTGGGGGTCCGCGAAGACTCCTCAGGGGGTCCGCAGCTGCTTAAAAAATTTAATAATATTAGGTCCCAGCTATCAGTAATGACTCCTTGGGGGTCCCCGTGTTCCAACAATGATTCAGTGAGGGTCCCCGGGCTCCAGTATTGATAAAATGGGGGTCCATAGAAGTCAAAAGGTTGGGAACCACCGTTTTATCCTGTTTAACTAATTACCTTAGGTCAAGTCCTTGTATATTTTTTCTTATATGTTTTTTCTTTTTATCAACACTACATAATAAGTGTTACTAAAGAGTGGAAAATGCTGACAAAAAAGTTGATGATGATGATTACAATGCACTTGCATGTTGGATGGCCATTTTCTGCACTGGAACGAAAAGTATACATGGGCACCTGTGAAGAATACAGGACTACGAGCTGTTCTTGTGCACATTATTCAACACATTTCGTAAAGGCCAAACCAACACCACCTCCACTCTTCAACCATGCATTTTCAAAAGGGCATTTAAGAAAACAATGTAAATCGAAACATCTGACCTGTGACACACATGCTATAATACACTAAAATACAACCCTTACCATGATGAAGACCATGTTTTTGGTACATGTTGCTGGGGAGTGTATCATGATCCCACTCAGATGGTGTCAGCATCCTTTCCTGCTGGAACGGTGTCAACTGCTCACTGTACTCCCAAAAGTACCTTCTCTTGCCCCTTTTCCGTGACGATATTGCAGAAGTTTCTTTCAAGTCCTCCACAGAGTCATTTTCATACCCTAGTACATGAAAAGGTCAAGGTTTACATAGGATTACATAGGTTTTATCGCAACTAAATATGCCATAACAAATGGAAAACATAACAACATAGCTAAGGGGCGAATTGGTAATATGTGGATTGAGCCTGCACCCTCTGGTGGAGAAGAACTTAGGTTTGAACTTCCTACTATTCTTTACTTCTGTTCTGAGAAGTCTTAAGCAGGTTTAGTAACAACACATTCAAATGAAGTGTCTCATGATGAACAGCTAAGCAGTAGTGCCATCCCATAGTGTGGTTTATGCTGGATTCAAATACGAAAAAGGATGGTAATGGATTCAGACAAATACAAATTTCAGCATCTCTGGTGATCATTAAAAACTTGCAAACAGGCTAGTTTTCGCATTGATACTGTACGCAGTGACGGAGGAAAAAACTAACATTTCAATGTGAAACTATGCATAGCAGAATACAGATATCACAGTGAAGTGCTAAAACCTGTGAAACCTCTAAACGCCATCACATGAGTGTGCGGCCAAGCTTTTATTTAGGCTCAGCTTGACAGCACAGACCACAAGTGATCAACCTATAATAGTTCCTTTAGGAGTACCACAAAAAGGGGCCTTTGGCACCACCCACATGCTGGTGGATAGGAGTACATGTTATGATTCAGCAGGTGTTTTGTACTGCCACAAAAAATAATGCATTCCTTCTGTGAAGTTGTGCAACTTTTGGAGATATATATATCTATCCAAACAAAATTGCCAAAGCCTCAGTTTCAGAAACATCCGAGCATTTATTCTCAGTTGAAATGGCAGCAAGCTTAAAATCCTGACGCGTTTCGGCTGAATGCCTTGATCACAGGTGAGTGGTTCAAAGTGCACACAACACAGGTGTTTATCAATCAAATGTCACGTGACCCTGTAGTAGTAAAATACATCTCCCATAATGCACTGATAATGTTTCAGTAATGATGCAATGCACTGTAGCTTAGTATATAATCCTGCTTCATAGCGTCCAAAAGCCAGTCATGTTTCACAGTTGTAGCAGTGCATACAGTTTGTAAGGAGTAAATGAAATGGCCAAGAGCTTAATAGTTTTCATTTGTTCATGTGAATCACTTAAAAATATATCACTCGTTGCTGCTGCCAAAAATTATATTTGTAATGCAAGGAAGTCTATAAACTGCAGAAAGAGGTAAAACCTCTCCCTCATCCCTTTCTCACCTCCGTGTTCAAATTATTCCGGTAAAATACCTTGTGTTGAACGGAGACAAGCAGGTCATGCCCCCCATTATGATTCCAACAAGGACCTCCAGACAGGGGCCCCCAACCCTGCAGGGCAGCTTCAGCTTTCAAGGGCGGAGAAACCCATATTTAAAGTCCAAACAAAATTGCCAAAGCCTCGGATGTTTCTGAAACTTGGTGTGTGTGTATATATATATATATATATATATATATATATATATATATATATATATATATATATATATATATATATATATATATATATATATATATATATATATATATATATATATATATATATCTCTCTCTCTCTCTCTCTCTCTCTCTCTCTCTCTCTATATATATATATATATATATGGAAAATGTCACTTACCCTGTGTACATCTGTACGTGGCATGTTCCGCTGCAGATTCACATGCTACGCATACGTCGTCTGCCATCTAGTGTTGGGCTTGGCGTGTTACAAGTTGTTTTTCTTCGAAGAAGTGTTTTCGAGTCACGGGATCGAGTGACTCTTCCTCTTCAGCTCCATTGCGCATGGGCATCGACTCCATGTTAGATTATTTTCCCGCAGAGGGTAAGGTAGGAGATGTCCATGCAAATGGAATATATATATATATGTACAAGTGAATGTTGAACTTAAACAGCTACAGGCTTGCGGGGAGGAGGGAGGGTGCATGTGAATCTGCAGCGGAACATGCCACGAACAGATGTACACTGGGTAATTGACATTTTCCGTTCGGTGGCATGTGTAGCTGCAGATACACATGCTATGCATAGACTACAAAGCAGTTTTTCCTCCCATAAAAGCGGTGGTTAGCCTGTAGGAGCTGAAGATGTTTGAAATAATGTTCTTACTGCGGCTTGCTGCGCTGCAAACACATCTACACAGTAATGTTTGGTGTATGTATATGGTGTTGACCAAGTAGCTGCTTTACAAATTTCAGCAATTGGTATATTTCCTAAGAAAGCCATTGTAGCCCCTTTTCTCCTTGTGGAATGTGCTTTAGGTGCAACTAAGAGCTGCCTTTTAGCTTTAAGGTAACCGGTCTGGATGCATGTTACTATCCACCTTGCTAAACCTTGATTTGATATAGGGTTACCAGTATGTGGTTTTTGGAAAGCCACAAATACCTGTTTAGTCTTTCTAAATGATTTTGTTCTAACTATGTAATAAATTAAGGCTCTTTTAATATCTAATGTATGCAGGGCTCTTTCTGACACACAATTTGGCTGTGGGAAGAAGACTGGTAGTTCCACTGTTTGATTGATATGAAAAGGTGACAACTTTTGGAAGAAATTTAGGGTTAGTTCGTAGTACGAACTGTGTACTTGTATGAACGGTCCTTGAATTGTGAAATCTTGAATTTCACTAATTCTTCGCAATGAAGTAATTGCGACTAGGAGGCAACTTTCCATGTTTGGTATTGAATCTGACATGAGTGCACAGGTTCACATGGTGGGCCCATAAGTCGTGTGAGCACTATGTTTAGATTCCATGAAAGCACTGGAGGCGTTTTAGGTAGGATGATGCATTTTAACCCTTCCATGAAGGCTTTGATAAAAGGAACTCTAAATAAAGAGCTGTGCTGTATATTTTGCAAGTACGCGGAGATTGCAGTGACATGTATTTTTATGGATTAAAAAGCTAAATTTGGTTTTTGCAAATGAAGCAAAAACCATACAATGTCTTGTACTGATGCGGAAAGAGGGGTAATTTGTTTAGATTGACAGTAATGCACAAATCTTTTCCACTTGTTGGCATAACACTGCCTGGTAGTGGGTTTTCTTGCTTGTTTAATTACTTCCAGACATTCATTTTGTAGTTGTAGATACCCAAATTCTATGACCTCAGGAGCCAAATCGCTAGATTGAGTATGTTGGGATTTAGATGCCTGATCTGCTGTTTGTTACGTGTTAACAGATCTGATCTGTTTGGGAGTTTCGTATGTGGTACTACTGGCAGGTCTAATAGTGTTGTGTACCAGGGTTGACGTGCCCACGTTGGCGCTATGAGTATCAGTTTGAGCGTGTTTTGACGCAGTTTGTAGACTAGAAATGGAATGAATGGGAGAGGGGAAAAAGCGTAAGCAAATATCGCTGACCAATTCATCCATAGAACATTGCCCTTGGCTAGGGGATGTGGGTACCTGGATGTGAAGTTTTGGCATTTTGCGCTTTCGCTGGTGGCGAACAGATCTATTTCTGGTGTTCCCCATTGTTGAAAGTGTAGTTGAAGCACTTGAGGATGAATCTCCCACTTGTGTGTTTGTTGATGATCTCTGCTGAGAACATCTGCCAATTGGTTGTGTATCCCTGGAATGGATTGTGCTACCAGGTGAATTTTGTTGTGGATTGCCCATGGCCAAATGTTTTGGGCTAGGAGGGAGAGTTGGGATGAATAGGTCCCTCCTTGTTTGCTAAGGTAATACATTGTTGTCATGTTGTCTGTTTTGATAAGGATATTATTGTGAGTGAGAAGAGGCTGAAAAGCTGAGTGCCAGGAATACAGCTAGCAACTCTAAGTGATTTATGTGTAACTGTTTGTGTTTGGCGTCCCACTGTCCTTGAATGTTGTTATTGTTGAGGTGTGCCCCCCCCCGCCAATCATTGATGCATCTGTTGTAAGTATGGTTTGAGGCACGGGTCTTGAAATTGCCGCCCTTTGTTTAGGTTTGTGGAATTTCACCACTGAAGGGACATGCATGTTTGGCAGTCTATCAACACTAGATCGTAAAGTTAACCCTGTGCCTGTGACCATTGCTGTGCAAGGCACTGTTGTAAAGGCCGCATGTTTAGTCTTGCATGTGCGACAATGGCGATACAGGATGCCATCATGCCCAATAGTTTCATGACTAATTTGACAGTGTGCTGTTGGGCTGGCTGTATTTGTGGGAATATATTGCGAAATGCTTGTATTCTTTGTGGACTTGGGCTTGCAAGTGCTGTTTGCGTATTTAGTGTTGCCCCTAAATACTGTTGAATTTGCGCAGGTTGTAGGTGTGATATTTGGTAGTTTATGGAGAACCCTAGGTTGTGTAGGGTTTATATTACATATGTGTATGGTTTTTACACTGTGTATAACTGTTAGATTTTATTAGCCAATCGTCGAGATATGGGAAGACGTGAATGTGTTGCCTTCTTAGGTAGGCTGCAACTACCGCCAGGCATTTTGTGAATACTCTGGGAGCTGTTATTCCGAAGTGTAACACTTTCAACTGATAATGCTTTCCTTTAATCACAAACCTGAGATATTTCCTGTGCGCTGAATGGATGGGTATGTGAAAATATGCATCTTTGAGGTCTAATGTTGCCATGAAATCGTGCTGCTGAAGTAGTGGGACAACATCCTGTAGTGTTACCATGTGAAAGTGTTCTGATGGGATGTAAAGATTGAGGGTTCTGAGATCTAATATTGGCTTTAAGGTTCAGTCATTTTTGGGAATGAGGAAATACAGTGAGTAAACTCCTGTTCCTAGTTGGTTTTGTGGCACTGGCTCTATTGCTTGTTTGAGTAGTAGAGATGTTACTTCCTCTTGCAACAGGGCGATATGTTGTATGGAGAGGTTGTGTGGTTTTGGTGGAATATTTGGTGGAGTTTGTGCCAATTCTATGCAATAGCCATTGCGGATAATTGATAATACCCAGCTGTCTATGGTAATGGGTAGCCAATTGTTGTGGAACCTTTGCAGTCTTCCCCCCCCACAGGTGACATGTGAATTGGGAATGGATGGATCAAGTCACTGCTTTGCCTGTTGTGAGGCTTGTTTTGCTGACTGATATTTTTCCCTGCCTCTGGGGCACTGGCCTCTGTAAGTGCTTTTGAAACTACCTCTGGTATTGAAGTTGGTAGGCCGACTTTGTGAGGTGGATGCCTCAGGTGTTTGGGTTCTAAATCCACCTCTGTATTGTGGCTTATAAAAGGATCCCCTGTATTGTGTAGTATACAAAGCACCCATGGATTTAGCTGTGTCCAAATCGTTTTTCATTTTTTCAATAGCCATGTCCACCTCTGGCCCAAAAAGCTGTTTTTGGTTAAACGGCAAATTGAGGACAGCCTGTTGTATTTCAGGCTTAAATCCTGAAGACCCAAGCCATGCGTGTCGTCTTATGGTGACAGCAGTGTTGATGGTTCTAGCTGCTGTATCTGCAGAGTGTAGGGCTGACCTGATCTGACTGTGATAGCTTGCCCTTCCTCAACTATTTGTTGTGCCCTTTTCTGTTGTTCCTTTGGGAGATGCTGTATTATGTCTTTCATCTCATCCCAGTGGGCCCTATCGTATCTAGCCAACAATGCCTGAGTGTTAGCTATCCTCCACTGGTTGGCTGCCTGAGATGCCACCCTTTTGCCCACAGCATCAAACTTTCTACTCTCCTTGTCTGGTGGGGGTGCATCCCCTGATGATTGTGAGTTTGCTCTCTTTCTGGCTGCATTTACCACTACAGAGTCCGGAGGCAATTGTTGTGTGATAAAGTCAGGATCAGAGGGAGGTGGCTTATATTTTTTCTCCACCCTAGGAGTAATTATTCTAGTCTTAACTGGCTCCTTGAATATTTGGTCAGCATACTTTAACATGCCGGGGAGCATGTGAAGCGACTGATATGTTGCATGTGTAGAGGAGAGTGTATTAAAAAGGAAGTCATCCTCTAACGGCTCAGTGTGCATGGCGACCTTGTGATAGGATGCCGCCCTAGCTATGACCTGAGTGTAGCCTATACTATCCTCTGGTGGTGATGGCTTAGAGGGATAGCAGTCTGGGTTGTTATTTGGAATGGGATCTGGATCATAAAGATCCCATGGATCCACATGGTCCTGCTGTGAATCAAATGAATGTTCTGGTGATTGCACAGGTGTGGGACGAGTAGGGGGGGAGATAAGCAAGTGAGGAGGAGACTGAGGAGGAGAAAATTGAAGAGGTGGAGGTTTCTCTTTGGTTTTTGGCACTTTAGCTGGTGGCTGAGCAGTGTCTAATTCTTCCTGAAAGGCTAATTTCCTCTTAGGCTTTAGAGGAGGTGCTGTTATAATTCTGCCAGAGTCTTTGTGGATGTGAATCCTGGCTTGCCTTTCATCTATTGCCTCCAATTGTGAGTGTTCCTCAGTCAGTTTATGGCTTTCTTGAGTGCCTGTGAAAGTCTATGTTCCTCTGTATAAATTGGCCTTTTCGGCTCCGAAGCTGTTTTTTTCGGTATCGAAAGACTTGGGGTGGATGATGGCCTCGGCTCTAAAAATGATTTTGGAGGTTTCGACTCGAAGGATCGATGTTTGGTGGACTCGTAGACAGAGCCTCGGCTCGAGTCCGATGGCTTGGGTGGCGTGGCCTTTTTCAGTGCTGAAGTTGTGGGTTGGTCACCGAAGGTCTTTTTACGGGTCGAGCCATGGCAGTCAGTGGCGTTCCCAAGGCCTTATGTTTGGGCTTGGCTGGGACAGGGGCAGGTGTACTCACGTGCTGTCCTGCCGTGACCGGTCTGTCCTCCTCAGACTCCTGCTAGGAGTCGGACCCTCGAACGGAGACAGCCGTCTGCATGATTTCCTCCTCTTCCACATTGAGACATTCAGTGCTCTTGGATGCCATCTCAAGTCTCCAGGCTCTTCTGTCTTGGAGCATTTTCTTGGAGCAGAAGGATCTGCAGGCCTCACAATTTTCTTCCCGATGGTCTGGGGAAAGGCAGAGATTACAGATGAGATGTTGGTCTGTTTAGGGAAATTTTGCGTGCCACCGAGGACAAAAGCGGAATGGGGTCCGGTCCATGAGGCTTCCACGCGGTCGGCCCGACCAGGCCCGAGTTGGGCGCACGTGCCCCGAAGGGAGAGTAGAGATGTTTAACCCGGCAGTACCGAAGTGTCGATAGAGGATGGTAAGAAAACAATCTAACAGAGTTGATGCCCATGCGCAACGGGGCCGAAGTGGAGGAGTCACTTGATCCCGTGACTCAAAAACACTTCTTCGAAGAATAACAACTTGTAACACTGCAAGCCCAACACTAGATGGCAGACTATGTATAGCATGTGTATCTGCAGCTACACATGCCATTGAACATATATATAAAGATTACAGGGACATTATAGTTAGGTTCAGATTATAAATGCACAAAACCATGGAAATTCAGCTGTTAGAGTTATTTCAAGTAACTGTAACTCTTACCCTAAGGTAACTATAACTTGCACCCTCGCCATTCAGTTCTCTCATCAATAATTTTACTGCAAATGTTACAGTGATGTCATAAAAAATGTAATGAGTGATGTAATATTGGTGTAATTAGCAGTGCATGCTGAGTCCAGGCTCGAGTTGCGGCGTCAGCTTCACATACCGTGATATTGGGCAAATCACTAAATCCGCCCATGCCTTAAACCAAATTGAATGTGTCCTTGTGTAATTTAACTCACACTCATGTAAAGTACTCCAATACCTTTGGACCAAGTCTGCGCTGTATAAAACTCCAAAAAACAGAAAATCTGTTTTGCACATATCGGTCATTGAGCTACACTTGGGCTACATTTTGGTGATATTTCTGCCACATGTGGGCTCTCTTTTCTCTGGAGGCCATCTTGGGAGACATAGTTATTATGAAGCTGTCTAATTTCCTCATTTACTGCAGTATTATCAGTAGAAAATAATTTCTGTTTTCCAGTTCGACTCCATCAAGATGGCGTTCAGATGTATCACACTTTTTACATAAATTCAAAGAGTTAGCACTCTAGTTGAGCATTAGGACACTGCAGTAAAGCTGCTGATCACCAGGAAGTTAACTGGCAGAATGCTACTGATGTTGAAAGTGCATATTTCAGTCAGAATGTTAATGAAACAGAAGAGAAAAATATTTGAGAACTCACTTAATTAAAACACGTCCTAAATTATCTTTCCACAGCATTACCATAATTTATTACAAAATTAACCCCACTTTGTTCCTTTCTAAATTATATGTTTTAAGTTTTACCACTTTGATACAATCAAGATGGTTTCAGGTGTGCCGCACTTTTGTCCTAAGTAAGACTGTTAGCGCTCTAGTTGTTCTTTAGTGCTCTGAGAGGCTGCCGCAGAACAAAAGGGAATCAACTGACAGGCTGCTCCTGTTTCAAGTACATGTTTTACTGAGAATGTCAGACTTCATTCTCATATGGCTGAGTAAGATTGTGTGAATTTACAGAAAATATGCTCCAACTTTAGATTCTGGGAAACATTCTAAAACCTCCATGGAAAAATCAAGAGAAACAGTTTTCTTTGAAACATGACTCATGGAATCCCAGGAGAAGGCTTTTTCACAGGGTAAATTCACCTTAGAACACACCACAATTCCTAAAATTAGTGTGGTATCATCAACAAATGAAGTATATTGTTACCAAAAGATATTATCAACCTTTACACGTTTTGCTTTTTGGGACCCTCAAAACCTGCCATTCAATACAATGCATCTCAATAGGGTGCTATCATGTATATTGGTCCAAAGATGGCTGACAGCACTTCCCTGTTGAAGTGCTGACAGCCAATCAGATCTCACACTTTCTGGACCAAAAGCTATCTTTCTGCCACATTTGGTGTAATTCCATCCAGAGGTTTGGGTTGCAGTCATGTCTAAAGAAATCCCAATGGAAATTGAATGGTAAAAATGTGTTTTGGAACACCCCTCCTTTTCTCTGCATCAGCTTGACGAATCACCCCAAAACTTTCAAGGCAACAGCTGAAGTGAGTGGCAAACTAGTTTTGAATATTTCCTGAAGATTCATCAAACGGCACCCAAGTTATTAGCATAACAAAACAAAGAAAAAAATGCATGGAAACGAAGACCCTGATTTAGCTATTGGTGAAAGGGTTACTCCGTCACATCAGTGACTGATATCCCATCTGCAGAAATCTAAATCCCATTCTTTCCTATGGGATTTTACATTTGAGTGGATGGGATATCGGTCACCATTGTGAAGGAGTAACCCAGCCACTAATATCTAAATCAATCCCGAAGCCCTAACTATAAAACTATAACTACCTACTGGCGACTGAAGGTAGTTGATTGTATGAATGAATATATATATGAATATATATAAAGACAGGCACAAGGAACAATTGGATGCAGTATATCAGGAACAAAACCTGAAATTCACCAGTCATAGTTAGCAAAACGAACCATAATTTCTACTCTCATGATGCAAATCACACAGGACAAGTTAAATGTCATCACTGATGACCTAAAAGATGGCTCCTCAAATGACATCATGTAACTTTGGCCCCTGCAAGCGGACCTGCACAAAATTTCACACTTCGTGTATACAACCAAGTTTTCCCATGACTGTTTTTGTGTCCAAATGCATGCAGACAAAAGATAATAATCAGAAAAAATAAAGGAGAAAAATATATTAAAAAACAAGCATTTTCCAATTTAGCTACTTTAGAAACTTTGTTCTCCACCGTCATAAAAATAAAAAATAAAAAAAATAAAAACACTGAATGGTTCTACAGCAAATTAGGCATGAAAGTAGAACTTTACTCAGAAAATATGCTTTCCGGGTCGAGTGTAAGCGTTCAACTTCGTGTATACTTTTAAGGATACTTATACTGGGGGCTTAAAGAGATGTCTTTTTTTGGCTGCGGTGCCCTTTAAAAATCCTTGCTCGGTAGTGGTCAGTTCTGCCTCTTTGTCCCTCCTTTTTCTCTTTAAGAGCAGGGACCAACTACTGTATAATTACACTTTGTCCTGTTTATTTCTTTTGTAGGACGCCTTGAGACCCTCATGGGTGAGCAGACGCGCTTTACAAAAACTGAATGATTGATTGTTAGGGGACTTTTTTCAGTTTTTGCCTGCTCGTCATACACTGTGGGTGGATGTTTCAGAGCAGCCTCCCTTCCTCGGGCAAGTCCTCCAGCAGGTCTTCCTTCCCCCCCAGGTCACTCTGCAAACATAAAACAATAGCAGAGGGGGGCGTTTCCAGGGCCAGCTCGCCGTCCTTTCCTGTTTGAATTTTTGGTAGGATTATAGTTTAGCACACGTGCAACACTGGCAGATTATGCTTGTTCTCCCTCCCATATGTTTTGAGGCGATTATGATTTTTATTTGGTTTAAAAGATGTAATTTCTCTCCCAGGGAATAAGACAGGCACTACAAAAGGTAAATAAATACCATCACTAAACCCCAAGGAAGCCTAGGAAAAGTCTGTTCTGAGTAGGCGGAGGTCTTCCAGCCCGTTTAGGAAGCCTTGCAGGCTTTGCTGCTGCAACCGCCTCCTCTGGCTTTAGTGCTCATTTTCCTTGTCTGACTATCCCCAGTTGCACAGTCCACATCCAGACATCGGCGGTGAAGCCTTCATGGAGGCCCAGAGGTCCTTACCAATGCTCGAGGTGGACGTTGACGTGAGCAGGGCTGCCACAAGCGGCCTTGGACTCCCGAGTCGGGCTGCAGTGGAGGTGAGCCAGGGCAGCGTTGGGGGCTCTTCAGCTCTGGGCAGCGGTCAGCCCCGCAGGGCATGAAAGCAGCCGTCCCGGCCGGCCTCCAGCTGCAGACCATCATAATCGTCGTCTCCTGTGGGGTGGGCAAGACCAGCCTGATGAAGCGCTTCACGGATAACACTTTCTGCAAGGCCTGCAAGTCCACCGTGGGTCAGAGCAGATCCCAGCCCTGCTCAGCGCAGCCTGACACCGTTATCTGGCAAGGAAATCCTTGTCTGACTCAGCCTTCCCACTGCCTTGTGTTAAAATAGGGGTAGATTTTGGAATCTTGCTGGGCTTTGTTAGTTCCTTTAAGACCTCTTTCCAGATGAGGCTTGTTGCAGTTATTCATGTATCTCCACATGTCCCATGCATGCGTAGGTACATGCTCTGGTCTTGCTTTTTCTTCACATTCTGGACCTTGTAGTTTTTGTTTTTTGTTTCCATTAAAAAATGAAGGACTTGGTGAGCTGCCCACGCCTGACATGGGACAGATTGGTTCTCTCATTATTGCACTATGTCAGGGATGTGGAATTCCTATAGCCCGACGCCCAGGACATAATGTTTAGGGTCAAGGACAACAAGGTGTCATAGTTATTTTGTCCTTGGGACAAGTAGGCCTAACCCTCTGCAGAACCCACCTTTTGGCTGCAAATTTACAGAACCACACTATGGATCAGGGAAGGGTATTGTCTACAGTTAAGGTAGTATTTGTGTCCATATGTCAATGCTGTTCGAACTTGTATTTATGGTACATTAATGCAAAGTCTTTGTTATTAGGGTGAACACTCTTAAGAAAATGTACTACGCTTGGGCTGCAATCCTGAGAGTGGTTTCAGCATAAAAATGTGTAGACATTTTTAACATTTAGAGGCTAAGTATAATGCTTCCAGGATGCTCTAACCAGTTTCAACAAGAGTATGGGGAACCTGGAAATAAACAAGCATTGGTAAAGCCAAGGGGTCTGACATTGGTGGTCAGCCTTTTGATTTTATCAATGTGTTTCTTGTTTTTACATGGTTTTTGTAAAACATAATTGTTGTGGGAGTTGCCGGGCCCTCACCATCTTAAACATTGTCAAAAAGGAAAAATATTTTTAGGTCTCAAAAAGCACACATTGCCACCGTAGTTCCTGGAACTTAATCAAAATACTTTATGTGCCAATATGTTCCTTTGGAAAGAGGAGAATGCTGTCACTCACGTTGAAGCCAGTTGAACAATAGAGCGAATTTTAATAAAAACAAATTCATCAGGAGTACATTTCCAGCCTTTCTCGGTATGGGAAAAGATTAGAGAAGAGCTGGTAAAAACCCCTAAAACATGCAATTAAAAGGTTTGCACTGACTCCAAAAAGCATTCCAATGTGCAACTGTTGCTTAACCCTATCCCCAGCCCAGCCCCAGTATGTAGGTCTTCTGAAAGGTGCAGAATAAGGATATTGCTAGTATTCAAACCCTACAATAGTATGAGCCCTAGCATAATCAGAGAGGCTATTTTCCAAGCTCTTATATAATGAGTGCTGCCATAACTTTTTGCCGCACTACATAGCGACAAAGGGCCAAGTGTTTTTTTTTTTTAATAGGAAAAGTAGATTAATGATGCAACCTGTCTCATGGACAAGTAGATATTTTATAAAATTCCACACCCCTGACTATGTGCTTGCTTTCTCAGAAACCGATCATTTCCATTAGCACCAAGAAGATTTGGTTACCTACCACACTGTAAGAAATAACATATCTGAGGAGCAGCTAAATGTGAATTATATGTGAAAAAAAGAGTAATTTGTTTCATAATGTGGATACTCGCTCTTCTGGAGGTAAGTGGAAGTGCTTTAGTTATATGCAGCGCCACTGGAATTATGTGGCAGGAAAAGAACAAATTATGAGGCAGGGTTGAACTATTTATGTGGCAAGAAAAGTCCAATTAACAATTTACAATGCAAATAGCTCTAATTCAGGTAAATGCAAGACCTATCGCATTGCAAATGCTTGTTACGGTTTGGTTTAAATCAAGTTAGTAGTTGAAATATTACAGTTTGAAAATGAGCTATAAAGATTTACTTTTATATCTGTTGTCCATTAAAAATCACAAAGCTAGCCAAATTTACAAATTCTGTCATTCTCATTTGACACAAAGTGAAGCCTGATTGTAGGGTTTCAAGCACCAGAAAAGAAGGAGGATGAGGGGGCAAAGTCCGGACACAAAAGTGTGAAAAAGCTGCAAGAATATTGGGGAAAAAAAAATTCTGCCACATTAAACTGGAGTGTTCCTGGAAATCAGAGAACCTGCTGATGCCATTTTGATCTCAGAAAACAGGCTCCATTTTGTCAAACTGTCACCTATCGCAAGCTCAAGAAAATCCAAAGCTGTTTAAAAAAAAAACAAAGAAAGGTGGGGGTTTACTAAGGCTATTTATGGGTGCTGACCAAGGTTGGGTTCACCGACAGGTGTCTCGCAAGCCAATCCTTATTGTGTGCTGCACTTAGTGCATGGTTTTGCTGAAGGTAGATGAAAAAAATGGCATCAAGCAGTGCTTTAGTTAGGGTTGCATTGCATACCGTAAATGGCAAACTGTATTCTTTTTAGGTTTTGTGTTTGTTGAACCATAACTAATCGTTTACTACAATATCGGTCTTCAGTTGAGGTTCTCTTACATTTGCTTCACTATGCCCGCAATACGAGTGTCTCAGGGAATAGGCCACTATTTCCTCACATTGGGCTACAGAAAATCCATCCATTACAAGTTGGACCCTAAGGGACGACTAAGAAATTAGGAATTATGTAGGCATGTGTTATTTCTAGAATTTACCCCCGATAATTCCTCATTTTTTCACAGACTTTCACCCAGAGATTTTAGTTTAGTTCAGGCGATGCATAACATTGCAGACTGGTATGTGCACAGCTAGGATCTGTGTAACATATATAATAACAGTTACATTGTCCACCTCAAATGTGAGGAAAGAAAGGCTACTATGGGGCCAACATGCTAATGAATGTGTACGTATGGGTGCCTAACGTATGCATCTTCATTTATTGGCAAATTCGGAGAATTGCTAACATAAAATAAGAAACTGCTTGCATGCCAGACCTTCAGCCCTTGCTGCCATGCAGCAGCAAAGAGCCCTGATCATTCACATCACATGCATTAGGAGGGAAAAGAAAAACCACAAGCCTTAGTCACACAACAGAAGTGGTGAGGCTCCCTCATAAGCTAGATGCAGGGGTGCCTAAAAGCATTTACCGTGCCTTATGTCAATGCGCAAATCATTCAGGTTTCTTTTAAGTGTACAAAGAGATCAATGTGAATAAAAGGTAAATCCTCATTGAATGGAGACTGCAAGTGGAAACTTTTTTTGTGAATTTCCCTAAGAATGCTCTATTACACCAATCATACTACACTTTGTACAGTGGATAGCATCAAAGTTTTGTTTTATATCACTTTCAATGGATTTGAAAGTGTTTAAAATTTGGGAACAAAAAGTGTCCTTTTTTATTTTGTAAAGTATACTGCCCTTGTAGATAACCTCCGTCACCGACAGAAGTCTTTCCAGACTATGTGAACTGCTCATACTACTGATTACACAGGCTAGGTTACTAACCAGTAGCAATGTACTGTTTTTTTTATCTGTGATGAAGATATTTCAATACCAAATCTAGGGAGCATTTAGAAACTACAAGGCTTATTCATTCAGTCTTTTTGTTTTTATTTCCACCACAACTGGAAGTGTCTGAAAGAGATCAACTGACACATGCAGGCACATACACTTTACTGTTATGTTTGCTAGACTTGGTCCACAAAAAGACAAAAACATTGCTAGCTAATGGTGTGAGTTGAATGGAGTAGGGATAAGAGGTACAGATGCCCGCTCTGCTATTTGTTCTATAGCTCAAGCCACTGGCTTATTGGGTGAGAGCAACATCAGAGATGTAAAGATTCAAGGTGTCAGAACAGGGGGCGAAGTCAAAGATAGGATAGCTCATTATAAAATAATGTTTTTCTATACACAGCAGACCAAGAAAACATCACAATGCTCTACAATCTTCATCAAATATGGAGAATACTCTGGATTCAGGACCAACAGGTCCAAATCTAATATTCTGATAATCCATGAATGGGACACTAAATACGTGACTCGCGAGGAACAAGTAAAATAACCTGTAACCTGCACACGCATGATCAAGTTTCAAGAGAAGATGAGGCAGTGGAGGAAACTTCCACTCACTGCTGCAACGAGTGGCAGTTTTTAAAATGATTGCTCTCTCAAAATGTACACGTCCTACAAAAACACCCGATACATGGCCTCCAACATCTATTTTAAAGAACTGGAGGAAGAGCGGAGAAGTTTGTTGTTTGACAGGGGCTTGTCATGTATTGTGTTGACGGCACTAAGTGGGTCGGCCTACAACTGTGGTTTAAGACTGTGCAATGTTCACAATTTTACTTGTTCTCCCTCTTCCAAGTTCTAAATGAGTGTGTCCACATGTAGAGCCATCAAACAAGCTAAAAAGACTAGTCCTAGGTAAGAAGTCATACCTTCTCTACAGTTTTGGCGGAAGCAGTCAAGGAGTAGAAGATGGTCACCAGGGCTGGAAAAATCTTCTAGCAAAAGAAAACAGGGGGGAAGTATACTCATGATAGCAAATACACGGGAGAAAACAACAGTGAAACCGAGAAAGGGGGTACGGCGACAATGGGCCTTTATTGACATCTTCAGGCATGACGACCTAGCAGGCACAGGGGAAATGAGGATACTAGCACAACTGACACTTGTAAGTAACACACGCTACGGTCTTAAAAGCCTATAGAGAAAATATGAGAGGGACAATGGCCCATTGGAAGATCTTGATTGAGAGGTCCAAGATGTGTCCCAGAGAGGTGGCAATTAAAGATATTGTGAAGCTCAGTCTCCTTAAGGCCCTGCACAGGGCATTTTACAACATGAGCAGAATGAAAAAAATGGGAGTAGAGCTGCAGCATCATACAGACATTCTAGATAGAGGTCCATGGCACACTGTCTGCAATACTGAACATTCTCATGCACCTTACATCCCAATATACATCCTTCTGCTGCCCTGGCCTAATGGTGGCCAAGTGGCACTTACTAAGTGACGGAAAAAGACCCTCAGTTCAACATGAGAAAGGTGGTGCATATGGATGGATCCAGGTCTTTAGATGGAAATAGGGGTTTATGAAACCAAGGTCTGCCCCCCTCAAAGGTCTGGAAGATTTTGGCTTACCGAAAACATACCTCAAGTTCAAACAAGTCGGGAAGATAAATATTCAAGGGTTCGTTAGTTGAGGTGCATACCGATAGAAATATGGGTTCGAACATATACGTAACTGTTCATTCTTGTTGATATTCCTCTGCCTTCCCCCAAATCAAATATTATGAAAATACACATATACTAGAACTTGTGCTGAACAATGTCATGGGTGGATTCGAAAGACCTGTACATGGTTTGTTAGAATTTACAAATATATTTTTCCACAAAAATATTGCTTACTTTCATTAAACATCATCAATACTAGTCTGTCACAATATATCTTACAAAAAAACACAATGCCCACCAGTGACAGCCTCTCGTCCAAATAGGAAAGAAACACCATTCAAGGCAGCCTATTACATAATGTAGGTTAGTCGGACAGAAATTAACTTTATTTTTTTTAACAGCAACCACCTTGACAGAAACTTCAAAAGCTGAGCCACTGCCTAAGTAGTGTCTCTGGAATAACTTAAGCAGAAATGTGTCAGTCTCTATGTTATGCTTTAAGCGGAATATGCTCAAGTTTAGCCAGTACTGTAACATTACAAATTTAATTGTAAAAATGCACATTTACCCCTTGGGGCATCTTGGTGCTAGATAGTAAGGAGAGGCTGCCCGGAATAAATCACAGCATTACCTGGTTCGGAGAAAGTGTCACTGATATCATCATCTTTATCGTCCTCAAAGTCTTCTTCTTCCTCCTCTTCCTCCTCCTCTTCTTCTTCTTCTTCTTCCTCCTCCTCTTCTTCTTCTTCCTCCTCCTCCTCATCATCATTTTCAGACAACTCACGTTCACTTCCAAAACCCTCATCATGATCTTCATCAGCGTCCTCTTCATCTACTGGCTCCTCGATTTTGACAGTGACCTCTGCTAGGTTGTCTGAAACAAAGAGGGAGTAGTTGTGCTCCTCCTTTTTCTGTGAGGGATCAGAAACAGTGGGACAGACAGTTAGTGTGCTCTCATCAGCACTGAGTTCTGGAGTTACTGCCTGAGGGCTAAAGAACTCCTGCTCCCCCTTGACAGGCAAGGTGGATGGATCTAGACTCCTTATGGCATCGCCAACCTTTTTCTCTTGTTTCTTCGAAACTGCTCCACAGAAGCAGGTGTTTTCCTTTGATGACTCAGATTGTGCCAGTATCATCCCAGGCCGAAGCTGTGGACTAGGATTAACCCGTACTTTGGCTTTCTTTACATAATCTTTGCACTCTACGTGAACATTCACTTTCTCACTAGTGCATAAATTAGTCTTAACTGTGATCTGAGAACTGGCTGGTTTGCTGGCTCTCTCAACACAGTCAGATACTGCTCCCTCTGCCGGGCCATTGTTTGAAGAGCAAACAGGGGCAGAAGGTCGGCCTGATGCAATCAGCTTCCCAGGTAAAAATGCAGCCCAAGAGTTTGGTTTAGCACTGAAGAAAGGGTCAGGGTAGCAAAAAGAATCAGACACTGACTGAGAGTCCTCGCTGTTCAGCTGAGCCAATGTTGGTGTTTTGCTAATAACTTCTGCATCCTGGTAAGGACTTGAAAAGTCATCTAGGCCCAAATAGTCTACTTCCTTTGTTCCCCAGATGTCACAGCTGGCAAGCTTAGTGTACTTGGTTAGATCTTCATAGTATGTGTCCCACTGCTCCCAGTTGGTGGTGAATGTGTTATCATTTGTTAGGGCTTCACTAAAAGTATCTAGACTTTCAATGTCTTTGCAGTCATCCAGGGACAGGAAGTCATCAGCTGGGCACCGCTGGCATGCCATTTCTCGGTCCTGTACAGATTAAGAGAAGGACGGATTAAACACTAAAAGCAATTTTCCCACAGTTTCACTTTAACAGTTTAGTCCATAAAAAAAAACCCTAACAAATCTCTTTCTGTCAGACTTGATGCAACACAAAGCAAATCAGACATGGTCAATACTCCAAATCCTAGGTTGACAAAATATTCCTTTGATACACCCTTTCAGAGACTTTAGCTCAATGAATCACGCAGCCCACTCTGTTTTTCTCACCTTAATACTTCACCAATCTAAGGTTAATTAAAAATAAGAAGCATTGAGATTAACGCAGGTGCTAGTCCCTCAATATTTTATTTCATTGCTTCAAAAAGCTAAAGCTCACATGGCTGTATGGAGCAAACTACCCCATAATATTAGGGAAAGGGAGCATTGTTTTAAACAGTGGCTCTTCCCAAACTATTGTACAGGGAGTGCAGAATTATTAGGCAAATGAGTATTTTGACCACATCATCCTCTTTATGCATGTTGTCTTACTCCAAGCTGTATAGGCTCGAAAGCCTACTACCAATTAAGCATATTAGGTGATGTGCATCTCTGTAATGAGAAGGGGTGTGGTCTAATGACATCAACACCCTATATCAGGTGTGCATAATTATTAGGCAACTTCCTTTCCTTTGGCAAAATGGGTCAAAAGAAGGACTTGACAGGCTCAGAAAAGTCAAAAATAGTGAGATATCTTGCAGAGGGATGCAGCACTCTTAAAATTGCAAAGCTTCTGAAGCGTGATCATCGAACAATCAAGCGTTTCATTCAAAATAGTCAACAGGGTCACAAGAAGCGTGTGGAAAAACCAAGGCGCACAATAACTGCCCATGAACTGAGAAAAGTCAAGCGTGCAGCTGCCACGATGCCACTTGCCACCAGTTTGCCCATATTTCAGAGCTGCAACATCACTGGAGTGCCCAAAAGCACAAGGTGTGCAATACTCAGAGACATGGCCAAGGTAAGAAAGGCTGAAAGACGACCACCACTGAACAAGACACACAAGCTGAAACGTCAAGACTGGGCCAAGAAATATCTCAAGACTGATTTTCCTAAGGTTTTATGGACTGATGAAATGAGAGTGAGTCTTGATGGGCCAGATGGATGGGCCCGTGGCTGGATTGGTAAAGGGCAGAGAGCTCCAGTCCGACTCAGACGCCAGCAAGGTGGAGGTGGAGTACTGGTTTGGGCTGGTATCATCAAAGATGAGCTTGTGGGGCCTTTTCGGGTTGAGGATGGAGTCAAGCTCAACCCCCAGTCCTACTGCCAGTTCCTGGAAGACACCTTCTTCAAGCAGTGGTACAGGAAGAAGTCTGCATCCTTCAAGAAAAACATGATTTTCATGCAGGACAATGCTCCATCACACGCATCCAAGTACTCCACAGCGTGGCTGGCAAGAAAGGGTATAAAAGAAGGAAATCTAATGACATGGCCTCCTTGTTCACCTGATCTGAACCCCATTGAGAACCTGTGGTCCATCATCAAATGTGAGATTTACAAGGAGGGAAAACAGTACACCTCTCTGAACAGTGTCTGGGAGGCTGTGGTTGCTGCTGCACGCAATGTTGATGGTGAACAGATCAAAACACTGACAGAATCCATGGATGGCAGGCTTTTGAGTGTCCTTGCAAAGAAAGGTGGCTATATTGGTCACTGATTTGTTTTTGTTTTGTTTTTGAATGTCAGAAATGTATATTTGTGAATGTTGAGATGTTATATTGGTTTCACTGGTAATAATAAATAATTGAAATGGGTATATATATTTTTTTGTTAAGTTGCCTAATAATTATGCACAGTAATAGTCACCTGCACACACAGATATCCCCCTAACATAGCTAAAACTAAAAACAAACTAAAAGCTACTTCCAAAAATATTCAGCTTTGATATTAATGAGTTTTTTGGGTTCATTGAGAACATGGTTGTTGTCAATAATAAAATTAATCCTCAAAAATACAACTTGCCTAATAATTCTGCACTCCCTGTATGTGTTACAGAACTATTCATATCTACTTCCACAAATGTTCTTTTCAACACGATAGTCCTCTATGACTAATTATCAGTGAGATGGAGGCCCACCAAGGGTTGCTTTTAGGAAATACATTTGCGTACAAGGGAGGGCTGGGAATAATTGACATAAGATTCTAATACTGGGCCACGCAACTTTCCCTGATCAATGGCTGTTTAGAGATAGAGCAACTAGACTGGCTGTGGTAACTACGGAAGTAAAGGGCATGATACTGATGCTATAAGGGGAAAACATTCCAGGCGGACACACAACCAATTACTACAGTTCCCCTGGACAGTTTGCATGAAGCACTAAAATTAATGGGCTGGAAGAGAAGCCTAATGCAGGAGACCCCACGTTAACCGGTGAACATTGCTCGGGTGGCTAAAAGGACCTGAAGGTGTCTGGGTGTGAGGCAGTATAAAGATATTGTAAACTTGGGACTTGTGGGTGTTTGGCAACATAACTTTGAGCAATTGATGCAGGAATCTGAATTACACAAATCATAATTCAGTTGCAGGTAACAGCAGAATTACGATTTGTGTAATTCAGGTGCCTATACTTCTCATCTGGCTGGAAAGTATAACACCGACTCCTCTTACATCGACGCATCACCGGAATGGCCAGAAGGAAGGGTATAACATCACGTAAACTACAGGGTGGCGTTGTCCCAGTTGCGGTGCCGGTGCCCCAAGACCCTCAGAGTGGACTAACCCCCTTAAGGAGAACCCTGGATAAGTGTAGCCTACCTAAGGGGAAGCACGTACCGGGCTCAAATACGGAAACTCCACCACCCAACCCAATCAACCTTAGTGGAACTGCAGGAAAACTTCAGGTCTCTGAAGAAAACCCAGGGCTTAGCGGGGCAATGGGGATCCCCATAACCCCAAAACCTCGACCTCACAAAATGACTGGCTAACAACTACGCGGACCCTCAAGCAGGCAGATGCCCTAAACAGCCCCAAGGGAAAAGACCGACCTGCCTCGCCGCCCAACCGTGAGCAGGGTAATCTATCGCCTTCAATCAACTCTACCCTGATTGCCACAATAAATGCTGTGACCTAGCAGTCAGACATGTTAGAAAATCAATTGGATTGATCAATACTTTGGCCTTGTCCATAACCAGACTGGGTTGCAAACTAGACTCACTGGCCGAAGGTGAACAAAGTGTCAGACCAAAAGGAAAGGGTGAATCTATCTGCTTCTGCACCCTATAGTGCATCCTGCACTTCTCCACCCTATAGTACAGCAAGCACTGGCAAAGCCAATAGGTCTTGCCCATGCGAGAACTACTGGCTTTGCCATTGTCTCCTAGCTATGTTGTAAAGCAGCGTGGCTGTGCAGCGCAGCTAAAGTAACGTTATAAAAAAGCGCTTTGACGGAGCTAACACTGGGCGTGTCATTGAGGTTCTTTTCCTCTTATGGCACATGGGCAGCACAGACAACTGTAATAGGGTCGGGAGGGCAGCACAGACAACGGGTGGGAGGATGATAATGGTAAAAAAGATATATATAAGCATGATGACAAAGCCAGTGCTGGCCGTGCCATATTGTGATACAGGTAACAGAGGGTGGGAGTTAAGAAGCAACACACACAAAACGAAAGGTAGCAGGTGGGAGGAAAGAAGCAACACAGATGGATGGGAGGGTAAGAAGCAACATGACCAAGGGTGGGAGGGTAACAAGCAACACTGACAAGAGTGGGAGTCAAAGCAGCAACACGAACAACAGGTGGGAAGGGACCAAGAAACACAGTCAAGAAGCATAAATTAAACAAATATAGTACCTGAATCACAGTGAGAAGTGGGTGGACAGTGGAAAGACACTAATCAAAGTAAATCAATCAGTTTTTGGTCAATGTTCCAACCCAAAGAATAGGAAGTGGCATCATCAAATGCTGACCAATCTGGAGGCAGCAAGTAAGAGGGATAATGAAACCAACCAATGAGTAGGCTCCACGCCCCTTGTAGAAATTACATCTAGCAGTAACAGTGCATTCATAGCATGAGAAACTTAAAAATGAAAACAGTGAAGGGGCAAGTGGTAAGTACACCAGGAAGAAGCTCGAATAGTGTGTGGGAATGGGGAGGATGTGAGGGTCTCTTTGCAAACACACTAACAATAAAAACAAGAGGAAAGGAAAAAAACAGCAGAACCGACACACAAGAGAACACTTTTTAAGATGAAATGTCAGATGTCTACGGTTTACAACACATTTCACAACATATTTACCTGGTCAATTTGAGGCCCAACATTACTGCAATTCATTTTTTTAATCCAGACATTGTAACTATGCGAAATCGTCAAATTGTGTCACCTTAACAGAACCGTAACTGGAGTAATGATGAACCATGTATTTTTATGTTTCATATTTATATTGCAGTGCCATGGGGGCAGGTCATTAAGGAGGATGAAAAAACTATGAAGGGGTGGCCTATATGATTAAGGGTGTGAGTTAAACATGTAAACTAAAAGTCTGTGCTTCCTGTAGTGTGCCACCGAATGGTATTTTGCAGAGTCTCTGTGCTTTCTGTTATTGCATCCAGATAGATAACTCAACTGACATTCACCTAAAACAAGCCAGGTCTACTGGCTTTGTCAATGGTTGTTAGCTGTACAAGATAAATAAGTAATAAGTGAGGAAACAAAACAGGAGAGTGAGAAGTTGAGATAAGCTTGGTTGACAGGAACAGCTTACAGAGAAAACTAAGAGGCTGGGGCATTCCAAACAACCTGCTTCAGGCTATTATATCTCTATAACCCTCAACCTGGGTCCCAATTATTCTAAACCCAACAGCAGTCAGCCGGAAAATCCAGACAGACAACGGCCTCAAGGAAGTTTGCGTGTTAGCGCCCATGTTATCTAACATGTACACTTGAGACACTGACGCCACTCTGTGACAAGGAAATTTACTACTGCCAGAAATTGGAAGCACTAAGGTCCTTTTACTTTAATACACAAATGACATCACCTTCTAGACCACATCAGAGTTAGCCTACACAGGGCCCTCAGCGATCTGCACAAGGAAAATCTGGACAATAAAATGGTGGCCAAAGGTTCCAAGACCAAAGCATTAGTCTTTGGCAAGTTAACTAAAAAAAAAAAAAAAATCTTTCTTGGAGCCTGGGCTCACTAAGGATCGAAACGGTTGACAGTTACTACTACCTCGTTGCTTGGGTTTCAATTCAAGGTGGAGACAAAAACCATGCCAAACAACCTGCAATGAAGGTGGAAGCAATCAGAACTAGAATGTGCAAACTAAAAAACGTCCTGGAAAGTCCTTCTACTGTTCCAATAAGGCGAGCCATAGCAGCAACTCTCCTACCAATGATCGAATATGGCAACAAAACCTATTCGGGCCAACTAGCCGACACCATGGAGAATTACCAACTCAAAGCATTTAAGCTGGTGTTTAGACTACCAACACATCTCCTGAATTGCCAAATAAGGCTCGAATACGGTCTGGAGGCACAATAATGGGCAAGCATGATGTCCTTTCTACTATTATAGGACCAAAAAGTGTCCCCGCCCCCCCCCCCCCCCAAATACCCTGAAAGATGTCTTCCAGAGTCTGTTTGCCCAAGAAGGGAATCCCGGGTCACTTTATCTTTGAAAGTCTTTTGCCACTCTTCAAATCGACCAGTTGATGTTGGACAGTCTGCAGCTCTCGTGTGACGCCATCAAAACAATGTTGAAAAAACAAACCAACGTACGGTCCAAGGTTTGTGATATGGATGAACTATGCAAATCCAAGCTGTTGGAAGCAGTGGGGCAAAAATGGGAAAATCCTACCGGATGGTCTCAGACCCCAACCCTACCTCAGATGCACCCTTCAGAAACCCTGTCTGAAAGAAATCATGTTTGAAAGGCAAATGGGTTTACAAACAAGAGAAGTAAACACCAAATGGTAGTCCCTTACTAAAATCTCCAACTGTTGACTTTGTGACCATAAGAACAAATCTTTCAATCACCTACTATGTTGTGGCCCGCCACTGCTGAACTCTCGGCGTATATTATTAAAAGCACTCTCCTTGCACATAGAATAAGAAGATGCAACAAGGCCACAAGACTGGTATTTATCCTCATTGAGTTAATGGATCTGGCGAAATTTGGCAAATCCAAAAGCCACCTGCAACAATACCGGAAGGAGTCGTCCAAGGGGTGACTTAGTCCGGGAACTGGCTGACAACAGCTCCAACGGCCTACCCCTGCCCAGTTTATCTCCTTGAAGAATTTCCTACTCTGAGATCTGCAAGCACTGGATCACCTCAGTTTGTACCACCTGGGATATCGCTCCTTATTCCCTTGTTCGTATTTCTCCTTCACCCTTCCATTACAAATGGTTATCGGACTCATTTACCTAGGCTCCATATCCCAATCTTTTCCTAATGGGTCTCAGCAATGATATTTTTAAACCTAGACGAATCCTGGTATTAATGGTTTTATGAACACTGTATTTTATTGATCTATATTTTTAATGTTCTTTAAATTGTAAAGATTTTAATGAATCATACAATAAAGTATTCTGATTCAGAGATGAACTGAATCCTGTACCAGAATTTAACCCCCTGCGATCTAAACTCGCAACGGAAAGGTTAGAGAGAAAGGGCATCTCAAGGTTTATATATAGCACTTGTGAACAACTCCCCAGACCCTCTACTGACATTTAGGAAACAATCTAAACACGACATGAGTTAAATGGAAAATGAAGCGTGGATGGATGCAAAAATTAAGCTAGGCAGTCAGCACTATCTGCACGATTACGCCTCATACAATTTAATCACTTTCACAAAATATATTACACAACAGAAAAGCTGTGGAAAATAGGTAAGGGATTAAGTCGTTAGTGTCTGAGGGATGTTATCAAGAGAGGTACATTTATACACATAGTAAGGGACTGTCCTGTTATTTAAGTATACTGGTCAGGAAAAGTATCGACCCTCACCATTGAGAGAAAAAAAAATAATATTCTAAAAATATTACAGGGCTTGGACAGCAACAAGAGGGAAGGGTATGTTGTTTGCAAATGCATCAATTTTAGCCAGAAAAGATACAGCTTGAAAATGCAGTTACATGCAGCACCACCAATTTCTGAAAGGTTAAGATCAGTGGTTCTTAACATATTTATGTCTGCGGAACCCCAATGAATCACTGCTGAAAGGCAGGGACCTCGACAAAGCAACTTCTACGAACTGAATCTCAAACCAATACACAAAAATACAGAAAACAAACAAATATACAAAATGTGAAATAATGTGTTTAATTCATAAACAAATAGGTTAAAAATCAAAATATGACTTTTAATGGGAAAATTCAGAGTGTGTATTTAGTGCTTAAAGATGAAGAAGTATTCTAGGTTCTAGCTCATCACTGTCTTTTCAGGCTCCTAATATATGCTATTGTGTTCTTTCTATACCACTACTTCCATTGAGATTGTCACCCATTCATATTATAATCCTCCCACGAATAAAGTTAAGGATACAAACTAATTTTTCAGCTTCCAATTTTTATTGTTATGTAATTTGCTTAGGCACTGTGAACCCCTCGGAGGCCAAAGGACCACAGGTTCATAACCAATGGATAAGAAGAAGAGATGATTTAGCAAAAACTGAAGAGTCAGTCTATAAATCACGGGAGCATCCTCAAAAAACAGAAAATCTGGGGGGCATGGTGGAATCATTTAGGCACTTTCAGAGTTGTCTCCCGAAATATCACAGCATTTCCAGAGGGTATATGGAGAGGTCCTGAGATAGTGACTGGGGGAAGCAGATGCTGGGAAATATGAGACTTTACTGTGCCACGAATAAGGTTGTTTTATTATCATCAATTGAGTAAGTGTCACGTGCTGGATCGATTACGTATTATTATGTTTATTAAAACGATTGTTAAAAAAAAGTAAGAAGCAGATACCTTCCCATGTGCTTATCCTTCAAAATGTGTGATCCACCCATATACAGTGCAGCCAAGAAACGAAATGGCATGTAAACATGAATTAGTATCTGAATTCCTTGGTTTGCACAAGGTGCACCAACGGTAACAAAAGTCACACACAAACACAGAACTAATAAAAAGAGTGTATCAACTCACCAGCTCATAAATGAAGTCCGAGTCTGAGTTGCTCACCAAGAGATCTGTGCTCATAAGAGTCTGCTCGGAAAATGTGGGGCTCCGAAAAACATCTCCAAAAGGAGGATCCATTCCGCTTACACTGGGCTACAAGGAAAGGTTATCATTACAACCAAAGATAAAAAGATACAAAATTCAGTTTGGTGCACTAATACGATACTGCTAAAAGAAAAATGTACTTACCGTTGGTACAGCTCTTTCCTCTAGATACTCTGATCTTACCTCAGACACCTCACCTTTAGAATATTTCCCAAGTGCCAGACTGAAGAGTCAGAATGAAGTGTTTTCTACGTTTGGCTCTATGTTGGCTACATTTCACCCCGGGCAGTGACCGAACAAAACTGTATACAAGCACCACCCCTGTGCGCAAACATCAGTTTTTTGCTTGACTCTTTCCACACCCTCAGACAAGGAGCACAAAACAAAACGAGGTATCAGGATGCAGATCTGTAATTTGGCACATTTTTAGAAGATAAAAGAAGACCTCTTCACAGAACAGGGAGATGAGAAGACAGAATACCCACCAGAAAGAGTATTACAGAAGGTAAGTAATGTGTTATTCTGATGGATACTTCTCACCACAGATTCCTAACCTTTGGAATAGATACCAAAGGAATACCTCCCGCATGTGGAGGTCTGTGGGGTGAACTCAACCAATAAATCAGTGAACTCAGATCACAAAGTTCTGCAGGACTGAACTGGCAAAATATCTGATCCAGAGGACCAGTTCGTCAAAGCAGCAGTGCTTCATGAACGTGTGCACAAACATCCCAGTTTCATCCTGGCAGATGTCAGAGAGAGGCACACCACTTGCCAGTGCAGTATCCTTAGCCCTAGTGGAATAGGCTGTCACCCCTTCTAGAGGCTACTTTTTGTCCAGTGTGTAGAAGATCTTAATGCAGAGGGCCATCCTCCGAAAGAGTCCTTTTCTAGACCACCTTCCTTTCTTTGCCCCAATGATGCCCACAAAAAGCTGAGTGTCACTCGCTAGTTCTTCGTACAATCCATATAAAGCTTAAAGCTCCTCTGGTGTACAACCGAAGGAGCCTCTTCTCCTCTTTAGAGGGTCGGGGCAAGGCAAAGAATGTTAAATGCTTGATGGGTTACCCAACACGAAAAGGAGTTATGACTTTTAACCAAAATGTCACCCTGAGACATAGCACCAGTTTGTCTTCAAAAAGTTTGGGTAAGGCAGCTGCACCTGGAGAGAGTGGAGATTACTCATGCAAGAAGCTGAAGTGATTGCAGAAATGAAGACAGTCTTCAGTGTCAGACGTTGTGAGCAGCTGTGCATCGACTCAAAGCGAGTACACATGACAAATGTTAGGATCAAATTCAGGTTCCAGTGTGGCACCACAAATGGTTTGAGAGGGAACATGTGTGAAATCTGTAAGAAGCTGCATCACAATAGGGGATTTAAACAAGGAAGGGTGGTCTGATAAAGATGGAAGGGCCGAAAGTGCAGATAAAAAACCAAGGACTTGCTGGGCCAAAGACAAAACAAATATACCCAACTGCTTGGCTTTCAAATGGTCTCTCCTGTAGATTCCACACTAGGCCACAAATGGTTCCTAACACCTGGTAAAAATAGACTTTGTGGACTGCACCTGGCATCCTGGATGACATCCACCATGATGGTTAGCAGATGATTCGCAGTTAACTGCCACCTCCTCCTAGCCCAACCAGGGGCCACTAGGATGACTGGACATGGTAATTCCTGATCTTATTCAAAACTCTGGGAAGGAGATGCAGAAGCAGAAAGGTATACAGGAGCTCCATGTCCCATCCCAGATGAAATGTATCTCCTAGAGAGGGCCTTTGCTGAAACACCAAAGAACAAATGTTTGGACACAGCACATTCGACAGTGATGAGAAATCACTAGCTAGTGTTCTACCCATTATGGGAAGACAACATCTACCACCTTGGGGAGCACTAAATACCAATCGTGAACCACCAGATACCACAGGCTGAGCCTTGGAGTGCAATGATCCCACCAGGTAGTTCACGATCAGAGAGATGCCCTGTTATTCCAATCATCTCCAAAGGCATAGAGCCTCTTGGCACAGCACCAATTACAGCACTATGCACTGCTTGTTGCAGTGCAGCACCACATGGTGATGCTGCTGTCTGTGAGAATCTCTGTTAGCCACCCCTTGATGAACAGTAGGATGGCCTTCAACGCTAGGCATATGTCCCACCACTGTAACTGACTGATGTGGAGTGGGGTTTTTGCCAGAGACCAGAGTCCTTTGATCTCCACCTCTCCCACATAATCTTCCAAACCCAGAAGTGATACATCTGCCATCACCGCCCGTACTGGGTGGGTGAAGGGAAAGGGGTCTCCTGCAGGTGAGACTGTGGTCCAGCCACTGCAGACCTTGTGCAGTTTCCTCCAAAGCCTAGATGAAATTTAACTGGTTTTCTGGGTACTGGGGACATTGAGACTTTAGATTCCAGTTTGCATATGACACCTGGCAAATCAGACCCATGCGACGCATGAGGTCAACAGGCCAAGGAGCCTCAGAGCTGCACCCATTAAGATTCAGGTCAGAGGCTGAAATGTCAGGATCATAGCCCGAATGTCCTGGATTCATTGCAACAGAGGAAATGTCCTGAACAGCACTGTGTCCAAAACAGCGCCTATAAAATGAAATCTCTTAAAGAGTCTAGTGTGCCTTCAGCTCTTTGATCAAGAACTTCAACAATGTTAGGAGGGTTGCCGCCATTTGGAATGGCTGACTATGGAAAGTCCATCTTCAACAGTCTGTTGTCGAGGTAGGGTAAAAATCTGAATACCAACCATCGAAGGTGGACTGCGACCACCCCCAATACTTTTGTGAACACTCGAGGGACGCTTGCTGGTGAAGACGAAAGAGAGCATGGCAAACTGAAAACGCTCTTGGCCAACTTGAATTGCAGGAAGCATCTGTAGGAGTGCAGGAAGAGCACATAAAAGTACATGCCCTGCAGGTAGATCGATACCTGTGTGAACATTTTACAATTTGTTCTTCTGCAGGAAGGAATCCAGAGGGTGAAAAATCTAAAACAAGATGGAGGCCTCCATTTCTCTGGAGTACAGAAAAATAGCAGTCATATCCCATCCCTATTTTCAAGACCGGAACCATCTCAATGACCCGTTTGGACGCTGGAGCGTGCACATTTTGCAGTAAGAAAGATAAGTGCTCCTCTAAAAACTGCTATGACATGGGAGGACGCTGCAGCAGGCTGGAAGTAAACAGAAGGACACAGCCCTGCTGGGCGATCTGAAGGACCCATCTGTTTGATTGGATGGATTAACACCCTTGGAGATAATGTTGAATCCTGGCTCCAACAAAGTGGATGTCAGCTGGAAAGAGGAACTAAAGCAGTTTGGATGTGGATAATGCTATGACCACAAAAGGACTGGAGGACTGTGATGACTGTATTGGTGGGGGGGGGGGGGGGGGGGGGAGAATCAAGGGGCCCTGGAGCTCCCTATAAAGCCAAACCTCGTATGAAGCCTGAGAAAGGCCGAATCTGATGGACGAACTGCCTGGCACAGAAAGGCCCAAAGAATAGGCTGTGGCCTGACTTTCCCTTAAGAGTTCTAACGCAAAGTCAACTTTTTGCTAAATAGGACGGTTCCATCAAAGAGCATATCTATAAGGGATGCCTCCACAACACTTGAAAATTCTGTGGATAGCATCCACGTATGGCAATGGAGCACCACACTAGTGCTGACCACTCTCCCCAAGCAATTGATAGGGTACAAGCCAGAAAAAATGCTTTATTTGGCCGCATCCTGTCCATATCGAGTGGTTTGAGCCAAGGAGGCACTAAACTCTTCTTGAACCACCACAAGATCCCACTGACCATGTCCCAGACGATATGCGTACAATGGTCTAGTAGATAATCTGCGTTGAATGACTGGCTAAACAGAACATGTTTCTCAAATGTCTTAATCCTTTTCAACGCCCTGTTGTGGTGAATGAATTAGGTTTCACCTTGCTGGTCAATGTATGGGCCTCCAAACTCTCAGGAGTAGAATGCTCCCTAAGAAAACCAGGGTCACTAGGTGCCAGTCTGTGGCTTCTGACCACCTGCCTAGTCATTGGCGTTGAGCGTCTTTAAATGGGAGCAAGGGCTCAGAGGAAGTAGGCCTAAGCTGCAGGACTTTAAGGACATTTGTCTTAACTTCAACAGAGGGCAGGTGTAGGTCCAGGACCTCAGCAGGATGTGTAATAACCACAACAAAGGAAGCAGTCTCTTCTGTTGGCAGCCCAAAGGGGGATAGCAACCCCTTATCAGGGGAAGTATCAATCCAACTGGTCTCCTGGAAATCTATGAATAAACTGCTGTCTTCCTAATGTAGGAGTAAATCATCCTCAGCATCACCAATGTCATCTCAGTTAGGTGGTAAAATCTAGCCAGAATCTGAACCAAAAAACTGGTGGCGCATCTGAGGATGGATGGCTCTGAGGCATTGGCGCGTATTGTCTAAAACATGATGTACAAGAATTGGGTGCTCTGAAGTAGAGTTGGAGTACGAGATCGGTGGTGGTCGAGACAGATTGGGTTTAGTGTCAGACATCAGAGTCAGCAGTGGACTCCCTCTAGGGCCTGCAACGTTGAGAACAGCATTGATGAAAGGGGAAAAGACACAGATCCTGTAATCGGAGAGTATGCACCGGAGTCAGTGTAGAACCCAGGGCAGGTTCTAAGGGCTCAAAACAGCATAGAGGACGGGTGCGTCAGCCGTAACCAGACTGGAGATCCCTACAAATGCTTAGGACCCAAAGGTATGCCAGAGGGAGACAGAAGCGTTGAATAAAATATGAAGCACTGCCTCCCTAAAGACCTCCACATGCTTCAGTGTTGCTGGTGGCCAGCAAACTCAGAGCACATTGGGATCGATTGTGGAATCGGCTGCTGAAGTGGGGATCAAGATCTAGTGGCACCTTGACAACCGCGCAACTTCTCTTAGGTAGAACATGATGGGATGGGGTTGCATCCTACTTCACTTTAAGATTCCTCTTCCACTTGGACTTCAACTGGGAAGACAACCTGTCTCTGGACTGACCTCAAGAGTGGGAGCGAGTCCGTGTTCTCAACTTTAAGCAGGACTAAAGCGTGGTCCACAACTTCCTTCTATGTACGGCAACGTGCAATTGTGCTTCATGGTCCTGGATTAACTTGAGGTGCATGAGGGCTCATTCATCAAATGACTTGGAGCACTGCCCAGACCCCACACACCACAGGCAAACCTTGTACAGCTCTGTTACCAGCACCTGTTAAGAACAATCGTACCATGATTTCGATTTAGCAGTTTTAGGTATGAACATCATTCTCTTCAACTCTGGATCTGAATTTGAAAAGGTGAGGAATCTGTAGTATCTATCAGAATGTTAATTTAATGCCCAGTTGACTGGGCATTACACTCAATTTTAGTCACTGATCTCCAATTAAATCTGCATGGTATGTGCTCCATACTTTTGGCAGAGAAGTCTTGATGTCATTCAAATGCCTAGCTGGCCATTTGGTCACTTAATCAATGCACAAAGACCCAGAGATGGGTTTTCCATTGCCCCCCCCAACTCAGTATTTTAGTAAGCAAAGTTTTAGTTCTGGGAAAAACAATTTGGGGGTTGAGCTGTGCAGAGTCCCAACTCTGTCACCCCAGACAGCTGCTACTGTAGATTAGATAGTGGTTTCAATCAACATTAGGATTGGTAAAGGGAAGTAATGGGTTGTAGACTGCATGAATATGATTCTTTCTGAGAAACAAATAACTCAATACAGCTACATCAGATCCATGGTAAATACTGGGCTAGGTTTTCTGGAAATGAAAACAGCTGAGCTTAAAAAGCAAATATACAAGACTCCTGGGAAGGGTCACAGTACCCAGCCAAACTTCTGCAACAGACACTGTGCTATGAAAATGAGGCTCTCGCAGTACAAATTAGCCTCTATCCCTCTTGCTCAAACACCTGTATCACAGAGTCTGGTTGATGGTTAGACTTTTCCTCACATAACAGAGTTATTTATTATTACAACAGTGCAAGGCAAAAGCTGTGAATAAATTAAATGAGGCTGATATTCGTGCAACAGAAGGTTAAGGCAAATACACAACAATGCAGCACTGTCAGTGCAATCTAATCACATAAAACCTTTTCTGTATGACAAACAATACTAGATTTATCATTGATATTTCATCAACTAATGTGCTGAGGAAAATTGAGGGGATCTATTTAGAATAGCAAAAAAAAAAAAACGAAGATCAACTCGTTCTCACCAGACACATTCATGCAAGTTACAGCATTACATTTTAAAATGTATTATTTTCTAAATTTCAATCTTCTTTCTCAGATGTACAACACTTATTTTTCAATGACTATATGCACACTTCAGGACTTGAGGTACTGCCACTTATTAAGAACAGTTGCAAGAAAGAAAAAGTTACTTACCCAGTAGACATTTGTTCATGGGATGAAGTGCTGTAGATTTACATGCTCTGCATACTCCTGCCATTTAGTGTTGGGTTCAGAGTGTTACAAGTTCTGTTTCTTTGAAGAAGCATTTCTGAGTCATGGGATCGAGTGACTTCTTCTCGGTGATACTGCACATGGGCTTCGAGTCCTCTGTTAAAAAAAAATCCCGCAGGCAGGTGAGAGAGAGAGAATAAAGGAAGTATAGGGAACGAGGTGTCCATGCAAATGTATCTACATATGAACAAGTATATACAAATATAAGCTAACTGGAACAGCCACAGGCATCCGGGGATGAGGGAGGGCACATGTGAATCTGCAGCACTACATGCCACAAACCGATGTCTACTGGGTAAGTAACATTTTCCGTTCAATGGCATGTGTGGCTGTAGCTACATATAGTCTGCATGGATTATAAAGCAGTCCCTCCATGAAAGCGGTAGCTAGCCTGTGGGAGTTAGTTGTTTGAAAAAGTCTTCTTAGGACAACCTGTCCTACAATGGCTTGCTGGTGTGCTTGTATATCTACACAATAATGATTTGTGAATGTATGTAGTGTGGACAAGTAGCTGCTTTGCCAGTGTCGGCTAAAGGAATGTTTCCTAAGAAAGCGATGGTGGCTCCTTTTTTCCTAGTAAAATGTGCTCTAGGAGTTACTGGTAACTGTCGTCTAGCTTTAGCATAACAGGTTTGTTT
Source organism: Pleurodeles waltl (assembly GCF_031143425.1). Classification (NCBI taxonomy): domain Eukaryota; kingdom Metazoa; phylum Chordata; class Amphibia; order Caudata; family Salamandridae; genus Pleurodeles; species Pleurodeles waltl. The sequence continues at coordinate 648,737,511 of NC_090446.1, read as the reverse complement.
GCATTTAACTATCCACCTGGCTATACTATTTTTAGATACTGGATTACCCTTATGTGGAAGAGAAAAAAGCAACAAATAGCTGTTTAGTTTTCCTGAAGTGTTCAGTCCTGTCAATGTAGTACATGAGCGCCCATTTGAGATCTAAAGTGTAGAGGGCTCTTTCTACAACTGAGTCAGGCTGGGGGAAGAAACCTGGTAACTCAATGGTTTGATTGATATGGAATTGAGGAACCACGTTTGGGTAGGAACCTTGGGTTTGCACGAAGAACCACTTTGTCTTTGTGTATCTGAAAGAAAGGTTCTTCTAACGTTAAGGCTTGAAGCTCATTAACACGTTTATGTGGTGTGACTGCGGCTAAGACCCCACTTTCAGGAAAGGAACAGAAGAGGGCATGAAGGAAGTGGCTCAAAAGGAGGGCCCATGAGCCTGGTGAGCATGATATTAAGATTCCTGGATGGTGCTGGAGGTATTCTGGGTGGGATGACTTTTTTGAGGCCTTCTATGAAGGGTTTGATGACTGGGATTCTGAACAGGGAAGTATGTTGTCTGTTTTGTAAGTATGCAACTATGGCTGCAAGACGCAGACAAAAAGAAGTGTAAGCCAAGGTTGTTTTCTGCAAGTGAAGCAAATAACAAAAAATGTCCTGGACAGAAGCTTTAATGGGGTTAATGTGTTTGGTCCGACAGTAGCAAACAATATGCTTCCATTTTGCAGCATAACATGCTCTAGTTGTAGGTCTACGAGCTTCCTTAAGAATGTCCATACATTCAGGAGGTAATTGGAGATAACCAAACTCTATGGCTTCAGGAACCATATCACAAGGTTTAGTGACTTAGTGTCTGGATGTCTGATCGGTCCTTGTTCCTGCATGAGAAGATCTGGCCTGTGGGGGACTAGGAAGAGGTCCAGAAGTGTAGTGAACTATGACCGTCGTGCCCAGGTGGGAACTACAGGGATGATGGTGAGGGACATTTGTCTCATCTTCCAAACCCTCAATCGAATTAGAGGGACAGGTGGAAAAGCATAAGCAAATTTCCCTCAACAGTTCATCCATAGAGCATTTCCCCTTGGATAGAGGATGTGGGTACCTGGATGCGAAGCATTTCGCATTTTGCGTTTTTTACTGTGACGAAAAGGTCTAGATCAGGAGTTCCCCACTTTTGGAAGTATTTTTGGAGGACTTGTGGGTGGAGTTCCCATTCATGGACTTGTTGATGCATGCTGCTGAGCAGGTCTTCAAAGTTATTGCCCTTTCCTGGGAGATACTCTACTACTAGGTGGATGTGAAGAGCCCACTACCTTTTTGTCTGAGCGAGTTGTGACAACTGGGATGAGCATGTCAAAACCTATTTCTGCATATAATACATAGCTGTCATGTTGTCTGTCCGGAATAAGACAACTTTGTGTGACAGGTGTGAACGGAAAGCTTTCAGGGCTAGAAATACTGCCTGAAGCTCCAGATAATTGATGTGCATGGTCTGGTGACTGAGATCCCAGAGGCCCTGCACTGTGAGGTCCTGAAGATGCGTGCCCCAACCCATCAGGGATGCATCCGTGGCTAGAATGAGCTGAGGCACAGAGTCTTGAAAAGGCCGCCCTTTCAATAGGTTGGTGGTGTTCCACCATTGCAGAGAGCAGTGAGTATGGCGGTCTAACAATAGTTCCTGAAGGTGATGACATGATGAGACAGGCATTGGTGTACGGTATGCTTGTGGAGTCTGGCGTGAAGAACGATGGCAATACAGGATGTCATCATCCCCAAGAGTTGCATGACAGTCTTGACTGTGTAGGAGTGATTTTCCTGAAATTGGGGAAGCATTAGTTAAAAATTTAGAATGTGTGCTCGTTGGGGTATGCTAACCCTGACTTTGCATTGAGAATACCTCCCAGATATGGCTGAATCTGAAGAGGTTGTAGGTGGGAACTGAGAAAGCTGGTTGTCAACCCAAACTTGTGAAATAAGTTCACTGTGGTTTGAGTATGACACTGCTGTAGTGTGCTGGCTTTGATGAGCCGGTTGTCTAGCTAAGGAAAGGCATGTATTTTTTGCCTTCTTAGATGTGCCGTGACTACAGCTAGGCACTTTGTGAATATTATAGGAGTGGTTGTGACTCCAAAAGGCAGGTCTCTGAATTGATAATGTTTTCCAGCAACCAAAACCTCAGGTATTTCCGGTGTGAAGGGTGGATGGGGATATGGAAGTAGGTATCGTTTAAGTCTAGAGCTGTCATCAAGTTGCTCTGTTAAAGTAGTGGAATAACATCTTGAAGAGTAACCAACTGAAAGTGCTCTGAGAGAATGTAACGGTTTAATGGTCTGAGATCCAGAACTGGTCTGAGCTTTCTGACCTTTTTAGGGATGAGGAAGTATAGGGAGTATACTCCTGTTTCTTGGTAATACAAAGGGACAGGCTCTATGGTACCCCTGGGGAGCAGGTATTGCACCTCTTACTTTAGAAGCATGACATCTTTGTGAGATAACCTGTAGGAGTGAGGGGGAATGTTCGGAGGTGTGGAAGTGAGCTCAAGACAATAACCATGTTGGATAATGGAGAGGACCCATAAGTCCTATGTTATGTGTGTCAATTGTATGTGGTAGTCCTGACATCATCCCTATACTGGTGTGGTGTGGGGATTGGGGAGATGTATGTAGTCAGTGTTCAGCTGATGAGGAAGAGCCATGGGTGGTAGTGCTCTTGCCTCGGCCTCTATCATGGTTGCCTTTGTAGGCTTCTCGGAAAAAAACCGAGAGTAAGAGGTTGAGGCTTGCCTTTGTTGGTAGATGTTTCAGAGGTTGTTGCTTTATAATAGCCTTTAAATGCGGGGCGACAAAAATTAACTCTATTGAATCTGGTGGGACCTTATAAATAGTGAGTTTGAAGGAGCAGGTTTATACTTTTTGTCCACCCTAGGAGTTAAAATTCTAGAGCAGACTGGCTCTTTAAAGGTGTCGTCTGCATGAGGAACCATGCCCAGGAGCATAGAAAGGAACTGGATGTCTCTATGGTAGTGGTTAAAGTATCAAATAGAAAATTCTGTTTTATTGGGTCTCGGTGTAACTGAACATTATGAAAGACAGCTGCCCTTGCTATGACTTGCTGGTAACTAGCAGTATCTTCTGGAGGAGAAGGTCATGCGGGATGTAAGTCTGGAGGCACAATAATCATGGGATTGCGGTCTTATGTATCTCATGGGTCTGGATCTGGAAATGTACCACCCAAATATTCCCCTACAAATAAAGGTGAACCCTGAGGGGTGAGGTCTCCTGAAGTAGGGGGTGGAGGAGAAGTTGAAATTGGAGGTGGTGAGGAAGGTGGTTGAGTGGAGGAAGAGGAGGCAAAGAACTGGTGGCATTGTCCTTAGAGGCCTTTTTGGAGTTGGTGAAGTGACCAAGGCATCTTGAAAAGAGAATTTCCTCCTAAAGGTGACAGGGGAAGAAGCAACATTACGCCTTGTTCCTTCTTGAACGTGAAGGCAGCGCTGTTTAGTGTCAATGACTTCTAATAACCGTTTGATTGGAGATGGCGTAGTGGAGGATTGGCTCAGGTCCACATGCTCAGAAAGAGTGGTCTCCTGTGTTTCCAGCGGTTTCTGTCGGTGAACCTTTTTTGTTGCAGAAGCTGCAGACGATGCGGTTCAGCTCCGGCCGATGTACTCAGTACCAAAGGATTGGTGGAGGTCGTTGGGACCGAGGTGAATAAGGTCGACGCTGAAAAAAAGAGATACACTCTTGGCTGGTTTCGGTGTAGAGGTGAGGGTCAGCCGAAGTGGAATTCCGAGACTGTCCATGCCCTGGTGGCAGTGGCAGTCTGGTGATCTCTGTAAGGGTTTTTTTTAGAGCCTTGGTATGGACAGGAGAAGTCACAGTACTCAATGGCTGCGCCTGTGTCACCTCTTGGCTCTCGATGTTGGACTGAACGTAGGAGTTAGAGACTTGAATGAAGAAGGCCAACTCTTGTTCGGGTTCCTCCTGTACATGCTCTTCCCCAAAGATGTCCGTGGTGTCTTCTGGGGATTTATGCGCTATCTCCAGCCTACGCGCTGTTCAATCTCGAAGGGTCTTCTTTGTTCTGTAGGATCTGCAAGCTAGCCTCCTGATGATTGCCCCTTTCCCAAAGATTGATGGTCGGTGTGGGGGAATTTGTAGTGGCAACGTGGGCAGAAACTAATGGGGTCATTACAACATTGGCGTCCGGCTACCGCCACCCGCCAAGCTGTAACCGCTGTGCGGCCGCCAATGCGGCCCCAGGACTCCCCTTACCGCCAGCCTCTTCCTGGTGGTGCAAACCGCCAGAAACAGGCTGGCGGTAGGGGAGTCATAATCCCCAGGGCAGCGCTGCTTGCAGCGCTGCCCTGGTGGATTATCACTGCCGGGGCTAAAACGGCAGGAAACCGCCAGCCCCGGCGGTGCGACCGCGGCGCTACCGCCGCGGTCATAATATGGGTCTCCGTACCGCCAGCCTGTTGGCAGTACGGACGCCACTTTAGCCCTGGCGGTGTCGTAATCACCCCCTAAATTCTGTCCTTTCCATCAGGTTGACATTCTCTTTGGTGTCACGAGGAGAAAGGCCTGAAACCGGACGAGGCCCACCCCGAAGGGTGCATGGTGGAAACTGGACCCAACGGCTTGGAAAGTTTGAACGCAAAAGGTGGAAACTTTCAATCAAAATAATACCATTAAATAGAAGATGGACGGAAGGAAAGTTTCTGCCCGAAGCAAGTCAAAAACGAAGCAAACAAATACATGTCTAAAAAAGGACTCAACGTCCAGGCAATGCATCACCAAGAAGGAGGAGTCAATCGATCCCATGACTCACAAATGCTTCTTTGAAGAACAACAACTTGCAACACTCCGAGCCCAACACTATATGGCAGGAGTATGCACAGCAACATTCCATCAAACATATATTTTTATAGAAATGCTATGAAAAGGTTTACTTTGAAAAGACATGCTCTGTGTTTTCATGCAAAGAGGGATTAAATTCAAACACTAATAATCCTAGAAAGGATTCAAATTGGGTCTCCTCCACAAGCCCTGTAAAGCTTGACCTTCTCAAACACAGGGAGAAGACGTTCATCTTTAAGATAGCTTAACGACTACTTAATTTTAAAAAATGACCATCTTTATAGCGCACACAAAAAACAGCACAGCCAAGTGATGCATATACTATATTTTTCATAACCCAACTCATGAGTACTCATTTTATCAGACTCTTAAAGACAACAAGCCAAGTTGGTCCAGTTGGAATTCCACACTATGTGCACTGTGTGTTTAACTTAATGCACACAAAATCAAGGGTCACTCAAAGAGGCGGCTCAGGTGTTTAGCATTGTCAATGCATTTGTTAAGAGAGCTGCTGTCACTATCATGGCTCTGTCATGGCTCGTCCCCTGGGTCTTGCAGAAGAACGATTGTGTTGGTCAGAAGGGCACTTTTCGGCTCCAGTGACATCACACGGTGTCACATGGGAAAGCAAATGAAGATTTTCCAGATCCAGGCTGAAGCTGGTATATTCAAAAGGCGAGGAATCTGCAGGTAGAAGTGTCTATCTGCATGGAAGATCCTGTCCTGTGATGCGGACGGAAGCCCATCTGGAAATCAGTAGGTACCTATGTACCTTAATGAAGCCTTTGATTTAGGTGAACGAGAAGTTCTTTCAACCACTTTACTCAGGAATGGTCAGTTAACTATATGATCTGTATCTGTAAGGATAGTTTGCACAGTGTGGGTTTTTTCAGGAGAGGCTATGAAAGATCCAACACTGGAGAAGAAAATAAGTTACTTTCCTGTAACTGTAGTTCACAATTACTGGAATCTGTCATAGATTCCTATGAAACCCACCCTCCTCCCCATAGAGGATCCCCTTACTGCTGTTCAATGTACATCTCACTTGTACTGGAAAATCTGAGAGACTGGAGCCTAGTGGTGAAGTTTCTAAAGGGTGCTGTCACATGATTGGCTGGACTTTGGGTCTTTTTATGATCCTGATAAGCTATTAAAAATGAATGTCTTAACACTGAGTTCTATGTAAGTTTTTCATTACTTCTTTCTATTGTACCGTGGGACTCCCACTTTGACTATGGGGAATGATTCAAGCATGTGAATCTATGAAAGATCCAATACTGGAGTACCTATTATTACTCAATAAAGAACAACTTTACATTTAATCAATACATACAACAGATTCAACAGTGGGTTCTAAGTGAATGTCTGTATTATGTGACAATAGATATGGCCAAGCAACTCTTATGAAACTGATGCTGCCATGGGGGACACCCAACCTACTGCAGGATTAACATTCACCATCTGCCAAAGGGATAAGCGCCCTCAGCCTCAAACAGGCATTCATCACAATGCTGCTTAAAAACTGTCAATAACCAACTTTTGACCCTTTGCAGAGAGTGAACAAATAATGGAATTAATGTGTTGTGCAGGAACTCCTTCAGGTAAATACTGTAAAGCAAAAGTTCTTAGATGGAACCTTTCTGGCGTCTAGCACAGTCATGGGATGAAGAGGACACTGCTGGACTTCCAAAACAAACTAATGTGGGCTAGATGTCAATAGCCCCTATGTTGCTGAATTTCATGGTCAACTTTCATTCTGGGCATCTCCAAAAGTTGAGATAAAGGCTAGAAGAGTTTGGCAGAAGAGGCTTGTGAATGCCTAAAAACAGGATTAAAGCACACACTACATGCAACCCTTTACGTCCCTCTGATACCGCTACTAGGCATCTCCATACACTTATGTTTCTTTCTTTACCGTGAGGGAATTACTACTGTGGGTGCAAGCTGGAATCACAGAACTAAGCAACCTTCTCAAGGAAGGTTCATTAGCCTCATATTATACACTAGTGGTGTCAAATCATCTTCTTAAGGGGCAGTTTCTAAGTCACCGAAGACTCGCAAGATCTATGTAAGAGATCTGGGAGGTCACAGATGATGAACCATAAACACATTTACTGATGTAAACTCTCCATGCAACGGGGGATGGTAGATACTGATAAACTGCTAACAGTGCATTCCTAGAGCATACCACAACATTGCTGAATAACCTTTGCGACAAGTGGGAAACGAAGAGTGGAAGGGAATTTAATGATGATGAAAGGCAACAGACTTTAGCAAATCCTCAGTGTTCCACAAAGCCAGATTTAAATAGCATAAATGACTCTAGAAAACTCAATATAGATTATGGGTCACCCAGTAAATGCCCATGCTGACATGAAATGTGCACGATTTATGCAAATGATGTGGGTGTGCCCTAAAATAGGTGTATACTGGACGGGAGACACATCAGCCAATATAACAAGTCGGGATGCATTTTGAGCTGTTTACAAAAACACAAAGAACGGAGACTAAGGGGGTTATTCTAACTTTGGAGGAGGTGTTAATCTGTCCCAAAAGTGACGGAAAAGTGACGGATTTACCACCAGCCGTATTACGAGTCCATTATATCCTATGGAACTCGTAATACGGCTGGTGGTATATCCGTCACTTTACCGTCACTTTTGGGACGGATTAACACTCCTCCAAAGTTAGAATAACCCCCTAAGTTCTTAGATCTGGCCCTGCTAATAGCATGCAGAACCATTAAAGTGGCAGGGAAGGCCCCTACACTTGCTCTCCCAAGCCAGATGGCAAAGGGCAACCTTATTCTGTATGAAAGATGAGTACTGCGTTACGCTGAGAAGAGAAACATCAGACAGCCTGTCAATGGAATGACTTGCGTAAAATCCTATCACGTGAAAGCTAAGATAACTTTATAATATGAATTCCAGGTTATCAAACTATTAATAACCCAACATGTCTAAATTACTTGTACACTAGCCAACACCTTACCCAAATCCCTTCATGTTGGATATACAAATTCACAGGCTAAGTGGAAGTCACAGCCCTAGTTAAGGGCACAGTAATCACTGTATAACATGTCATCCCACTCGTACCACCTCCTATCATGCAACACAAAATTTGTTCAATGATAAAGGTATTTACTGAGGATTCACTTTATAGTACAGTGCCACATGCTACATTTAGATTTGTTCCTAATTTAAGTTACAAGGTCATCCAGCACCCTGATAGACTACTATATTATTAAGGGGGTTATCGCCACAGCAAATAAACAATTTACTGATATTACTAATTTGTTGCTACGTATTAAGTTGGCATGTATGACTTTAAATGAAATTTAATACAGATGATTTAAAAAAAAAAAAAAAAGGCTACAAAATATTCTAGGCTTGACTGCAACTGTTGCAAAGGCCATGTATTTTTGTAGATTGGCAATTGTAACATGCAATGGTAGGGATGTTTGTAACTCAAATCATTAGCAAATAGTATGTGGCTTGCAGGTCTCAGTGCTGCTCTTTCCCTTTTACTCATCTCACCATTAAAATGGTCTATGCAAACCACTTGTTGGGATCACATGGGACATAATTTTGTGTACGTGTTTGAGAACCTCTTCCAATTTCGCCTGTCTACAGAGAGCAAACCATTAATTCAGTTCGATCATAATTATTTAAAATCTACTCTCTCAAGCCTTTCTTTTGAACTTGGTGAGATCAGACTCTGTCTTGATATTGTGAAGGAAAAAACAATTGGTGTAAAGCGCTTAGTAAAAACCTTCTTTGAAATTTGACTTGGGGTTTAGAAATCAAGACTCTGGCTTTCCACATCTTTGGGTTTTGTTCTGTAAGATAACCAGAAAACAGCTATGTTCCTTGCCTTGTCAGATTAAGCACTGAATCATTTAAAATCAGCATTTGGAGGCAAGCGGTAAGCAAGTCAATGGCGTCTGATGGAGGCAAGGGGAAAAAAATAAATTAACCACTTTTAAACATTTGGTGGCAGAAGATAAACTGTCATGCCATGATTAAACAATACAAAGGCCTAAGAACTCTTCCTTTAGATCTACCAACACCCTTTGAAATCCTTCAATATCTACTGCTCACCTATGGGTGCTAGTGCCAAATAACACTACTCGCAAAGACATGGGTTTAAGTCATTCCACTTTCACAATGACAGCATGTACAGGAAAGCAACCTTTGGACTAAAGTCATTGTGTCCCACCATGAATACAGAAGACTCTTTGTACTTTTTTCATATATGTATTTGCTTTATACTAGCAGTGTTCCAGACCTAACCATGAATCATTAAGGAGAACAGAAAGCTGAGGCAATAAACCAACCCCCTAAATTTGCCATGAGGTTGCGCCAAAGTAAATAATGACCCCCTTCAATTCTGGCTCCCTAAAACGGTTGATCAGTAGTAGATTAGATTTGCTCTATACTTCAGAAGATCGAAGCAGCCACTGCATTACACATGGGTTTTTCCACAAAGATGTACACATGGTACAGAGACCCACTCTTAAAAGAAGTATATGTCCGAAAAGCCTTTTATTATAACTTGTATTGGATTGTTTAAGATGGAGCCTACCAGCCTGATCTGAAGTAAGCAAATCAGATGGATGCGATCTTCTTAAAAAGCACTCCTACATATTTGGGTTGATTTCTTGACATTTTCATGAAATATGTGCATTTTAGCACTTCTTATCTCTCAACAGCCTTTTACTAGTATAGACCACCCAATTTTATTATACGGCCAGCAGAGGGCACAGAGCACCTCGCTCAGCAGCACACTAAGTTCTAAATTTTGAAACAAAAATGTCTCTCTGAGACTCAAAAAAAAAAAAAAAAGCCTTCCTTAAATTCATAGCAGATCATTGCTACTGATAGCAAAGAAACATTGCAAATCACAACACAACAGCAATTCCAGTGTACTTAGAGAGGCAAGACGTCCACCTAGCACAAAGGGACAGCCTAGCCAACATTAAAATAAAGTTAATGACTACACCATAAATACAAATTGTTCATACATGCATGAAATACAAACAGCTGGAAAAACCTTCTAAGATTTCATTTTCCCAAAACACGTGTCTTCCCTACCGAATATCAGTTTGTGCAACACAAGAGCCTATAATCACAGAACGGTTTATGGCACACAAAGCAAAAGCTGCTGCGTAAAGGCTAATAAAAACGTTTTTTTTAAAAAAGATCATAGCTAAAAAAGCTTGAAACCCCTCCAATTCAGGTACTCACCCTGCTCTGTAAAAGTGTACCACCACTGCAGAGCAGTAAGGTTCATATTTAGATGAAAATCAGTTGATGGCTGAAATGCCCATGCTAAATGATTAAGACTTTTTAACATTCAAGATTATGCCGGTACATTTATTTATTAGTCCAGTCCTAGAACTATCCCCCAGCTATCGGAGTCACTGTCCAGAACAGCAACGTTTACATTGCACAAGTATTATTAGACTTGTAATCCAGTGAAGTGGGAAAGGCGTCTCTGAAAGGTTTTTGTTTAAAGTTCTTGTCACCTGAGGTAGTTCCTCAAATGTCCGTGTGACTCGTGCTTCTCATGACGTTTGTCCACAGTCCCAAGTTACTCACACAGTTGATGTCCATCGATCTGATTAGGCGAGTCAAAATTTACTAAGTTGGATCACTACCAAGAAGAGAGTAGTGGATACCCTCCCACTCTCTATCTCCCAGGACAGACATGATAAGTGGAGGAAAAGCCAAATACCTTAGAACAAAATACCTTAGAAGATAAAGAGTAAAGGGAAAGCAATATAGTTTAATTAGGTTTTTAATGGACATGTATGAATTCAAAACAGAAGATGATGTGGTGTGGGCTACACTCTTGCTACTAGTTCATTATGAACCAACGGGAAAGCTCCACAGAATTTGAACACTGTTCCACAGAACAAGGAAAACTGATGCTAGGGGTAGATGTAAATGCAGCTATTAAAAAATGGACTTCTGGGCTCAATGAGAAACCAAATTATGCATTACGGCACATGGAATGTTTGGGCGTCCGAAAGGGGTCCAATTCCATACCACTGATCAGATTGTACACCCACTAATAAGATGATCTGAAAACATCAGCAGGCATTTAACAGTATACTTCACTCAAATATTAAAATACTTTCTGTGAGAAACGCGGTAGGATGATATTTTAATCACACTGTGCCAGACTTCGATCTCATACTATATATCTCTAGTCTGTAGGGTTCCCATCTGGACGTTTTCTTTTTACTAGTATGGTCAGTATTTTAGGGTCTCACATGGTACGAAATCTAGGAAAATCACTTTAAGCCAGTATTTTTTCCTCGTATCTGAACAAATTGTAAATTAATAGCAGAAAGTAATTGTAGTAAGTGTTCCAGAGCTGCCTTAATGATCCCTGACCAATAATCAAAGTGCACAACGACAGAAACGTCATTTTAAAAACGGATACAGACGATTTTCTATAAAGCTCTATTTAGGTATCAGGTTTTGGCCTTTAAGGAACCTAAACCAAAACGTGAATAAATGGCAGATAATTTTCCCTGGGAATGGTGGCAACCCTAATTTAGCCTTTCTTTTTTCTAAATTCGCTAAACAGACCAGGAACAAATCTGAAAACTTGCCTGAGGCATTTCAAAGCCCAGATCTCTCAAATCCAAATCCAAACTTCTTGTCTGCCTCACTGCCAACGTCTTTTCCAGCTTTACTTCTTTGCTGGTGGGAAATCGAACAGTTCAAGCGAGGAAACACTGAGGTCCAAAAGCTGCCACTGGAACAGTTTCAGTTGGGCATCCACCTCTTCTTCGCAAAAGTTCCTTGGAAATTGAAACAAAAGTGAAACCGAAGATAAGCAGATGTTTATCATGCACAAGAAAATGGTTATCTGCCATTAATTTTTAGTGAATGTTGCTCAAGCAAGCCACATAATTCAATAAATTTGATAATACAAGTGCAGTCGTTCCAGTGGAAGCAAATGATTTTCTAAATGAAATAATCAGCCAAAATACAGTGCTGGCTTTCCCAAAAAGATTGTTCAGAAGCCCAAATGTTGAGATACCTGCCCAGTACTTTCAGTGTTAAACTCAACCAACATATTTTAAATTATTCCCAACCAAAAATATCACTGATCCTCTATAAAGCAGTCACAGTACTGGCACCTAGTTTATTAAAATTCTGAACTTAAACTCTAATTTCGCCAAGGAAATTGTGTAGCGCTTCGTGCTTATTCTAAATATAAGACAGCAATTCCAACCAATGGGCTAATCACCTGAACTTTATTTACTTAAGCTGGCCAACGGAAAACACTTAACTTCCCAGGATGTTAAATTAACTATCATTGAACTAAGTTAATAGTAACACTTGACACTACAGTACTAACAAAGGGCAAAACTGGGATGCAAAGAGCTATAATAAAAGATACTACTGCGCTAACAAATGGCAAAACTGTGATACAAAGAGTTCTATTAAAACCAAGGTACTGCGGGAATGGACACAAAATATTTTTCATGCATGGTTGCAGAGGTAATGAATTTCCTCAAACGTCCCCGTTCCATCAAATAAATAACATTTGTGAAGAATGTAAGGTTCTCTAAGGCTGTATTGTCACAGTAGTCGGTCAGTGGCCTATGCAGAACGCCAGCTATGGGAGCAGCAGGCATCACCCACTGCAGACTTTCAAGTTCACCTAAAAGGACGTGTGGGCCTTCTCACTCCAGGGGGTCAGCAGTGGGTCACCACTACTGTGTCTCTTGCAAGTGTCCCTTGCCCTTGCTGGCTAAGGTGATTACCCCAGCAAACGTGCTCCCTGACTGAAGCAGAGCTGACAAGACCTACAGTTAGCTAATCAAGAGTGTTCAAGTTGGGAGGGGTGAGGAGAGTTTACTTTCTGTGTCTTAAATCAGAGGCCGTAATATGAATAAGGCGCACTTTCCCTGTTTGCCTCAGACGCAACGGTTGTCTTGGGGGCAGCGCATTCAGGTGAAATACAGAGTGGCTGCTTCATAGCTACTCCGTGTTTCACAGTGCAGGTGGTATGCAGTCGGCATTTTGAAAAGGGTAGAAAGACAGGTGCAGTCAGTGACTGCACCTGCCTTCGGGGGGATGTCTGGAGGGATTGTGGGGCCCTCTTTTTCGTCCCACCTCTAGACGGCTTTATTTAGGAGGCGTCACCTATTTGTGGCACACTTTCAGTGAGCCTCCTAAAGGCGTTTGCGTCTGAGCCCACGTTGGCAGGCGCAGATGCATAGATTCCCACATTTTTATGGGGCAATGCCCCCATGCAAAGAGGTCACGTACTCTAATATAGAGGTGGCCACCAATGTGTGCCAGTGCTATCATTATTACAGAAGGGGTCACAGACGAGTCTGCGGCCCTTTCTGTAATATTACTGTGCATGCCCGTTGTACCCCCAGGGCATATTGTGAATTACAGCCCCTGATGTTGTGCCTCTGTCATGTCCCAAGCGGAAGAGGAGGAAAAGCAATAGTGAGCATCTCCCTTTTAATCGGGACAGGTTTTTTCTTCAGTGGTAAACCCTGGAGCCATCAGGTGAGGGCTCCTTTAAATTCACTGGCAACTCATCACTGCATCGGAACCCCCTTGATGAAGTCAACACGCTTTGTTAATGCACGGCCCCCACTACGGTGAGGGCTTCAACAGTGCCACAAGTTGGTTGCCAGGAAGGCCACAGGGTGGCAGTCACATCTCAACTGATCGCAGCACATCTCTTAGATTTCACCAAGAGACAGCACAGCCACCCCCCCAAATGCAGGACAGCTTCCCCTACACGCTGGTGCCTCTAAGGCTGATCCCGGCAACATAAACAGGACTACCTCAGCTGGGACATCCAATTTACGTTACTGGATCAGTGTGAGAATGAATAGGCGTTAGAGGGCTAAGAAAAAATGGAGACCTGTAAATAAAAGTCAGGTGGTAGAATAGGATCAATGCTAAATTTGTGCTGGGGTTGCAGGTGAAAGACAGTTACCCGTTTTTGGGGACTGGCAGAGAAGTAAAAAACAAGTTCCAGAGTTTCATTTTATGTAGATACCTCAGTGGGCACCTTATTTGTGTTACCATGTCACAAGTTACAGTTGCTATAACAAAGCTTAGACAGTTATCAATCGGTCTCCTGCAGCAGCATGCAAACTGTAACTCATACTTTTATAAATTTATAGTTTTTAACTCAATCTTTCATTGAGGAAGCATCCAAGTATGCTTAAAAAATGCTTAGCAGTAAGTTCTAAAAACTATGAATGCAATTACGTGGCATTAATTGGTGCAAAAAAGTTATATCTCACATTCTCACAGAGAACGCATATCATTTATATACAAAGTTTGGAAAAGTAAGGCGCTCGCCTCAAAATAATAGCTTTTCTTTTCTTTTAAGCACTTGTAAAGAGAAAAGCTGCGTATCTGTCTCCTCCATAGTTTCAGCATCCCAACCAGGATGAGAGTCGAACAAAAGAAACACTGACGGCCATTTAAGGAGGCACTAGTCTTTGACGCAGCCGGAACAGAAATCCCCATTATCCTGCATGTTTCTTGTCTGAATAAAAGGCATACAGACTGCAGACCATCCTGAATGTGTCCTGCTGTCTGCAAATTGCACCAGGACATAGCACATTTCACTAGATGCTCCAAAATACAACTGAATAATATTCGCTGGATCCCTGATCTGTCTGGATCCCTCTCTTTTCCAGCACTGAAGATGGGGAAACTGAAATCCAACTACCCGTATGCAGCCTGTTTATTTTTGTTCCAGGCTCACACAAATAGAAACGAGAACAAACGTGTTTTGCTTCAGAAAATGGTATCTAGTATAAGTCCGATTAAGAGAACACTTTTCTTTGATGTTTCTGGTAGGGACCAAGGCCTCCACTCCCTCACCTTCCATAGGTCTCCTCTCAGTCATTTTACAGGCACAGAGAAAAGTCCCACTCCCATGATTATCCAGCACCTAAAGCTACACATTCAAGTACTATTTCCACATTTTATTTTAATATGATGTGCTAGTACACTCAACATCAGTCCTAGAATGTTTTTAATGCAAAGGTACAAACAGACTGGTTAGATCCTGAATTCCAGGTTAAATACTGCTGCATGAAAAGACAGATTTAAAGATAGATAGATAATGTCAATCCAAGCACACAAAAAAAAACAAAAAAACAATTTTTGTTCAAGCATCCTTTCAGTACTGATGACATCGGGTAACTCGGATTTTTTTCTGTTCATACATCTGTGAAAGTTTAATGTATAATTTAATTTGGTTTGATGTCACAGATTAGGATGGGTTGATCTAAAAATGAGTACTAAATACAAATGTGTTCAAAGAAAGGGGCACCAAAAATCCTCAAACTGCCATTATATCCAGAATGTTGCAAAGAAGTTCCAGTGAACTTGGTAAATTTACTAACTGAATCCCTTTGATCAACATTCTGGACTATGCTCTGTTTAGGTAATGGTCCAGAATGTGTAAACAATGGGCTTGCCTATTGCAGCACAAGGACATAGTTATTGGGAGCTGGTATCTCAAATTATGAAAGGCATTGAGACTGTAAACATGTATTCTTTTTTAAGAGCCGCAATGTTTCAAGTGGTCATCAGCATTAATAGCATAACAGGTTTTAAAAGCTTCATTTATCACACATTTCTGAAAAAAAGGAGCTTATGGATGATAACCAACGTCATGATCCACAGAAGTATGTCAATTCTTTTTCTACGGTGCCCGGGCATTTTGATCCCAGACTAATCATGTGGTAAATTAAAGAAGCAGAAACTGAGAAAGCACTGGACTTCCATTTCTGATACACAGGACATCTCGAAAAACAGCAAACGATTAGTAAGTTGTTCCAGAAACTACAAATGACCTCGTGTTTTTTCCAACTGGTGAATATTCTATAGCCACCTTTATTAAAGTTAGCGGTAAAGAAATGTGGAGCACAAGTTATGGGTGCACGTCTGAACCATAATTATATTCAATGTACAAAGGCTATTTGACTTGCAGACGGCTTTCACGAGTGAGTGTACAACTTTCCATCTTCACACAGAAAGGCATTATGTGAAGTTCACACTCTGGTGGAAGGAACCCTTTGAAAACCATTAGTTGTGCTACTATCGTATGATAATTACCCTCTTTGACTACACTTTCACCTCTTCTTGCTCTCTCACAGATTACTGATGCTTCAAAGTATCTATGATGCCCGAAATGAAACAGTCAACTCGTTTGATTGGCCAAACAATGAGTTTTTTTTTTTGTATATTCTGACATGTGACCAGGATTTGGATTGGCATTTTAAAATTTTACCCAATGATCATACAGCGGTTCAAATGATATCACGTGTGATAAAAAGTAACCGCAAATGATGAAACGGCATTAGCAAACGCAAGACTATAGATATCATAGAATGGAAAGAAAATACTTTTTTCTGTTATTCTGAGGGGTCCAGACGTTTGAGGCATGCTCTCAGACAGAAAGGTTAAAGTTACAATGAACATCAAAATGCCAGCACAACAAGACACTGAAGGTGCACAGAAAAAAAGTAAAGCAATTCCTGTATGATTTCACCTCCAGAATGGTGCATACTAATTCTTATATTTTATTGATTTAGGAATTCTGATACAGTAGAACAACTCAAGAAACAAGTACTAGGCTGAAGTACAAGATTCAGAGGCACAAAACAGAAGCAGGTTAGCCAGCACATTCATGTAGCAACCAGAGCTATATTTGAGCCTGGGTTCTGGCTTGGCTATAAGAGCCAAAGTACGAGCGTACTCATCAAAAGAGTTGACACATAAATCATGCAATGTAGAAAAAAAATGTTTCTCCAACGTATCTGTTTTATTTAAGTACATCAGATTATATCACTGCCCTGCATGACATGAATTAAGAGTAAACAATGAAGCAGAAAATCAGTTGGTAGTCACTGCTTTCAAAAACTGCTAATGGAGAGAAAGTGTCATTGCCTGGCATGTTTGACTCTGCTCTACTTTGAATTACCAGCCACATGAGACCAAGGTCAATAAAGAACCAGGCAATTGACTTAAAGCAGGCTGGGAACTTCCCAGGCTTGCCCACCTCCAGCATAAAGTAATGCATTTACACAAAACTTCAGAGGAATGCTCTAAGACGATGGCAGAATAGCTCAAGAAGTTGAAGGGCTGTTGCTTCAAAATAATGTAAAAAAAAATAATTATATATAAATAAATTATTGTCACGTGCAGTGTAACAGGCCATGCACGGTCTTCAAAGTAATAATAACAATGTTTTGATACAGTGCTTCATATCACACATATACCACGTTCAAGCTATTTAAAAAGCATGTTACACTATTACTCAGTTGTATGCACTCAACCAGTCATCAGGAGAGTGGAAGGCATTCGAACAGGTGTCCCGACGACCACTCTTTATTTAAAATTTTATTATTATATTTTACAGACCAGAACTGTAGAATAGCAGTGCTTAAAGTAGGGTTTGGGTCGATCTATTGCATATCATTGGCTGGCTTACTTCTCAATCCCATTTACCTAATTCTTATTTGATGGCTTTCCCTCCTCTTATGTTTGTCCCTCCTGTGGATCATAGGTTCTTGACAATCCTTCAGATTGGATGTGTTTCTTTCTTATCTCACACAATGTGCTTCTTACCCCTTCAAAACCCCACACCTACAAATCTCATGTTGCCCAACCACAATCCTACTTTGTTAGAGTTTGACTAAAGAGCTGACCTGACTTTATTGGCTTAGTTCACTCTCCTGCGTTCTACATGTTGCATAAAAGCAACACCAACGGACATATGCAGATGAACACTAAAAGCACCTGTACAATAATCGATTTTACAAAAAAAACCACAGCTGATTGCAACTTCAATATTTAACACAGTCTAAAACCAAACTGGCCTCCACCTCAAATAATAGCTCTGTAAAAGGGAAGTCTAGTAGTTCAGCAACACCACAGACTGTAGGCTTGATCTGTGATAAGAAGACTAACAAAACCATCATTAAGCAAGCCTACAGGTTTGGATTGTGGAGTTTTGGTCAGACTATTATTTCTTCCTTTTTAGTCTCAGCACACTTAATCTCTCTTTGTAATTTCCTCTACTTGCAACACATCCAGTTCTGCTGCAGTGAGATGCAATTAACACAATGACACTAACTCACTTATAGAATGTATTCTGACTCAGTCTCATCTTTACATATCGGATAGTTAGTTGACTCCTGCCATGTTCCAGTCTCAGTCTGAATAATGTTGCAGCTCTTAAAGAACTGCCTTGATATTTTAAATGCATAACTGGACTTTTCTTGCACATAAGTTGGTCAACAATGCCGCATAATTTGGCCCTCTCTGCCACATAATTCCATTGGTCATGCATATACCTAAAGCACTTCCATTTACCTTCTTCCTCTATCTGGAGCAAAACAAATGAAACTATTGCCATCATTCATTATAATTTTTATATCATTATTTTGGGGTCCCAAGTGAGTTACCTAAAACGAATGCCCTGCAAAGCATTATGGGATGAGTTTTCAAGAGCAGCGAATATTGTGATATCTTGACTGTAATGCTCAGCACCTCCCTTAGAGGGCACCACTATAAAAATAACACTTGTAAGAAACATGGTCATGTAACCATATAGTCAGCCCCTAGAAAGCATAACCACATGAAAACAAAATGGCAAAACGAAATGCAGTGTAACCATATATTTAGCCCCTAAAGGGCATAGTGCATTACACATTTTCAGGCCTAGCAAGCATACTACAATGCTATTACATACAAGGGCCTTAAAACACATATTAATACCAGTTGTAAAACAAAAGTTTCTGCCATCAGAGAGCTTAAAAATACATTGAATGGCGGGAGAGGTTACTATTTTGCCCTCCCCCCAACATAGTGTGGGAACCAAGAGATGACCTAGACAGAAAGAGTGCGCCGTGCTGAACGTTTTGATAGTGGTCCCATTGTCCTAGCACCAGCAAACACTGAGTTATGGACAAAACTGTGTGGTAAAAGTAATGCCTGTCAAAGAATTATGGGGCAAGTTTCAGAGTGCAACGAATATTGTGGTATCTTGATTTTAATGTTCTGAACAGCCCCTAGAGGACACCATAATAAAAACAGCATTTGTAAAAAAAAAAAAAAAAAAAAAAACATGGTCATGTAACTACATTGTTAGCTCCTGGAGGGCATAACAACACAAAACAGAATGACAGAAAGTAATGTAGTGTAACCATATATGTAACCTCTAGAGGGCGTAGCGACTCACATTTTCAGGCCTAGCAAGCCTACCCAAATACTACTACAAACAAGACCCTAAATGACAAACTACTTCCAGCTGTAAAACGGAAGGTCCAGCCATGAGAGAGCTTAAAAAGACATTGAATGATGGGAGCGTTTACTATTTTGGACCCCTCCAAACTAGTGTGGGGACCCTTAGATGTCCTCAACAGAAAGAGCATGTCGGGCTCAATGGTTTGGTGGTGGTCCCATCGTCGTAAGACTACCACAGGTTGAGTTATGGGTAAAAATGTTTTGAAAAAGAATTGTCCCACAAAGCATTATGGGGCGAGTTTCCCGGTTGCAGTGAATATTGTAGTATCGGCTCTCCCGCTGTGCTGGGAGAGCCGCTTTGAGGATGTGTTTTTTCCTGTGTTAAATGATATTTTTTTTATATTTTTCAACTGCTAAACTTCTTTAGTGGTACCTATGTAAAGGTTGCGCTGTCTGAAACTTCAGGTAGTCATGTACATCGCTCCTCCAATCGAGTTTGAGCTATAAGAACCTTTTTAAAAAACACTCAATAAATTAAAAAGAACTCCCCTCCAGTTTGCAGCCTTTGTGTGCAGACATCACAAAGAAACAGTGGCATGCCCAAAACAAAGAAGAGGAAGAAACAACATACGTCACACAGCGCGAAGCAAAATAAAAAAGTAGTGTGCCACACTAAGTTATCCTGCAATAATCCATGTAACAGGGTCAGTCTCCAAGGCAGTAACAAAGCAGTCTCATGGCGGGACAAACGTAAAGCATCTACCTACAAAATCAAGGGAATTTTGAAAGGCAGACCAAGGAACAAATGAAAGTGATGGGCATGAGATGGGCGTGTTTCAAGCCCACAGATGTAGATTACAAAATGTCGAGAGGCAGCGCTTGCACGCTGCCTAGCCTCGTCCTAAAATAGGGAAAACTAAGGGCCTACTTGGACAGGAGCACAAAATAACAGGCAACAAGTTAATATGGTAATTTAGGGTGACAGGCTCCCTGTGAATTGGGGCTGTGGGTAATTAAGATACTAGTTGTATAGGAAGGTGCGTGAGGGGTAATTTAGGGGAGTGAATGTGACAAAATAACTTGATACAATGATAAAGGACAAAATGCTGAAAATAAACTGCAGACAGTTCTAACGCAAGAAATAGAACACAGACACGTAGGAAATTAGTATGCTACCCAAGTAGTTAAAACAACAGAAAAGACAGGCCCATGTAGCAAGGGGCTCAAGGGATTTTAATGGGTTAGGAAGCAAAATAAAAAGTTAGTTCATCAGTTTTTCTTAGGCATAACCCAGGCATGGTCCTCATACGAGAAAGCCACCAAAAGTGGTCCAACTCCTATTATGAGTGGTCTACTCTGGCATTATATGTGATTCAAGATGAGTGACCATATCAGTTAAACAAAAACCCTATCACGATAAAAAGACTCCCAGGGCTGCTAAACAGCAGTGAAAGGGATTTAGAATAGGCAAGGGATCTGCCTATCATCTGTATACCTTCCATACGCACTACAGACCTCGATGCTTGAGAACTGGACCTCTATTCATGCAGAGGCCAGAAGGAATATTGATAAAAGGGAGGGAAAAGGAATCTGGCATTAATATACGACAGAGACCAATACCATAAAGGTAGGAGGAAGAAGCAATTATGCAAATTTACTGAAGTTTTAGAATTAGAGGACATTTGCCTAATGCAATACACCTTTTGCTCAGGGGCCTATATTACCTTGCCCCAAATTCACTATTTTATTACACAAAAGACAGACACACAAAGTTTCATGAATGCAAGATATATAGCTAAACGTCTGAGGTCCTGCAGAGGGAATAACCCATGGCTGGAACAGAGCAGTTTAGATATCTGCAATTGCGGCATGCGCTGGGTTGCTATGTCCCTGTGGGGGGGAACAGCTGCCGGAGGCTCTGGTGGCGAAGGCCATCTCGTTACTGTATAAGAAATTATTGAACAATTCCCCGAACCTGATGGCCACCCTGCGCACCAAATAGGAGGTGGACATGGGAGCAGTGAATGATGAGGACTGCGGTGAGGCAAGGCAGGGTCCCAGAGTGGTGGCGACCAAGGCACGTCTCCGATTGCTCCAGCTAAGGATCTTACACAGGACATATTACTGTACGGTGGCATTGCACAAGGTGGGCAGGGCGCAGATCACCCTGTGTCTGTGGCGGTGCGGGCTGGAGGGCACTTTTTATCATACTTTATGGACCTGACCTGTGATAAAGACCTACTGGGAGGGGGTCACCGGGGTGGCGGCCCGAGTGTTGGGGAGGGAGGTCCCGCTAGACCCTAGGCTGCGCTTGCTGAATGTGACATAGGAGGAACACTGGTCGAAACAACAAACACTATGGCTAGCCACTGCAACGATAATAGCCAAACACAACATAGCGGGAACATGGGGTATTGAGTCTCCGCCCAGTATACACGACTGGGAGACGGACCTGGACTGGTGCTGCAGCGCTGAAATGTAATATATGAGAGCAGGGGATGCCCCAATAAGTAGGAGAAAATCTGGGGTGGGTGGGGGGCCTTAAGGTCCACAGGAGGACTCTTGGTGGGCTATGTGCGGGCGGGTGGTGGTCAGGACCTTGACAGCACTGGATTGTCAGACTGGGAGAGGTGTTGGGGGGGGGCGCTTGATCGGTGTGTGTATCCTTGCAAATAACAAGTTACTTACCTTCAGTAACGCTTTTTCTGGTGGATGCAGTAGTTACTTGTGGATTCCTCACCTTATGAATTCTCCCAATGCGCTAGCATTTGATGGTAATTTTCTTCCCAGCTCTTCACGTAGATGAGGACGTCACAATTGCACGCCTCCGCATGCAACTCCGTCTGACGTCATTGTAGCAATTAGAAGTCCTCGCCGGTGTGCTGAAGTCCGTTTCACCCTTTTTTTTTTTTTAACATGCCTTTGAGGCAAACAGGTGAAAACAAATAAAGTATATATATATATATACACAAACACACACACACACATATATATATATTGCAATACGGATATAATACAAGTACAACATTTATTCATCTAAAAATTAATCAAAACGTATATACATTTATAATGAAGAAGTCTTGGTATGACCAGACAGGCAACGGGGAGGTGGGTGGGACTGTGAGGAATACACAGGTAGCTACTGTATCCACCAGGAAAAGCATTATCGAAGGTAAGCAACCTGTTCTTCTTATGAATAGAGTCCCAAAGCTGTACCACATTCGGAGGCGGGTGCCTGACCGGTCATACCAAGAAATCCTGCAACAAAGAACGTGCAAAATGGCCATCCCTACTAACTTCCGAATCCAAGCAATAATGCTTCGCGAAAGTAAGGAGGGAAACCAAAGTTTTTGCCTTGCAAATATCCACAACAGAACACCTCTAGCCAAAGCCAAAGTGGCAGACATAGCCGTGGTGGAATGAACTCTAATACCCTGAGGAGGAACCTTCTTTGTCATTGAATAACAGATCTTAATGCAAAGAATGACCCACCAGGATATAGTTTTTTTTTAATGGACGGATCTGCCTTTCATCTTGCACACATATCCAACGAAGAGTTGGTCATCCAAATAAAAGTCCTTTTTTCTTTCAACATAGAAACTGAGAGCCCTTCTTGGGTATAAGCGATGGAGTCTTTCTTCCTCTTTTGAAGGGTGAGGAGGAGGATAGAAGGATGAAAGAGTAATAGACTGCCCATACGGAAAGGAGTGACAACCTTAGGAAGGAAAGCCACCCTGGTTCTCAGCACCACTTTGTCAGCATAGAATGACGTAAAGGGAGGTTTGACACTAAGAGCCTGAAGCTCTCTCACACGCCTAGCAGATGTAATAGCAACAAGGAAAACTGTCTAAGACCAACAACCTTAAAGAACAAGAATGCATAGGTTCAAACGGTGAACCCATTTAAAAAGTCAAACCAGATTTAAATCCCACTGAGGCACATAGAAAAGGAGTCGGAGGAAACTTATTAGGTAGGCCTTTCAAGAACCTAACAACCATAGGCAATTTGAACAAGGAAGGTTCATCAGGAAGGCACAGAAAGGCAGACAGCACCGATAAATAGCCCTTGACAGTCGCAACTGCACAACCCTTCTGTCCTAAAGTAAAGACAAACATCAGATCATCAGACAAATGGCCTTTCAAGGGATCAATTTGTCTCTCTCCACACCAAGTCACAAATTTCACACATCTGCCAGTCTTGGTGGAGTGTCACCTGGCCGATAAGATAACGTCCACCACTTCTGGCGGGAGAGAAAAGGAACTCAAGATTGCCACATTGTATCTCCAGGCATGTAGGGGCAGGCTCTGGAGGTGGGGGTGTAGAACCTGCCCCTGCGAGAGGAGGTCTGCCCTGAGAAGGAGATAGAGCAAAGGGCACAGTGAGAGTTGGAGAAGGTCTGTGTACCACACCCTTCTCAGCCAATCCGGAGCTATTAAAATGACTCGAGCCCGATCTTGGAGAATCTTCCTCAGAACCCGAGGAATCAAGGGTATGGGGGGGAAACGTGTAAAGTAAATGGCCGCCCCAAGACATCTGAAACGAGTCCCCCAATGCTCCTTGCACAGGATACTGGAGGCTGCAGAACAACGGGCAGTACGCGTTGTCCCGAGTGGCAAACAGGTCTATCTGTGGAAAACCCCACACCCTGAAGATGTGAAGAACTAGATCCTGATGAAGACGTCACTCGTGATCGGCTGAGAAATGCCTACTGAGACCGTCCGCACGTACGTTGAGAAGCCCGGCCAGATGGTTTGCTACTATGCAAATCCGATGGTCCTGTGCCCAGGACCAGAGCCTCAGAGCCTCTCTGCAGCGAAAGTACGACCCTACCCTTCCCTGCTTGTTGATGTACCACATCGCAGTAGTGTTGTCCGTCAAGACTTGGACTGACGGACCGCGAAGGGATGGGAGGAAGGCCTTGAGAGCCCGATGTATCGCCCGCAATTCTAACAGATTGATGTGAAACATCTGTTCCACTAGAGTCCAACGACCTTTGACCTCCAGGTCCCCCAGATGAGCACCCTAGAGTGGACGCATCCGTTATGACCGTGGCCACTAGAGGTGGTAGAGCAAACGTCCTTCCTTGGGGAAGGTTGCCGGCCACAGCCCACCAACTTAGATCCTTTGCAACGTCTCTAGAGATCGTTATCGACTCTTTGAGATTCCCTTCGTGTTGAAACCACTGCTTGCGGAGGCACCATTGGAGAAGCCTCATGTGCCAACATGCATGAGCGACCAACAGAATGCAAGAAGCAAACAGACCGAGCAGTCGTAGGACCTTGAGGACTGGAACAACCGCTCCACTTTGAAACATTGGAATCAACGCCTGACTGTCCTGGATCCGCTGAGGCAGAGGAAAGGCCTGATTCAATGTTGTATCCAATTTAGAACAATGGTAGTGCACCACCACCAATAATATAAAATGTACAATTCTTTAATTTGAAATTATACAAGTCTTCTTTTTATTCTTTATTTTCTCTTATCCAACATTACATGAATTCATAACATCAACAGCCAACGCGTTTCGTCCTTTCACATAGGACTTCTTCAGGGCTGTAATACAACACATATGACACACATTCAATAAAACACATAATACAAAATATCCACACATACCTCATACTTAAAAGGACAATAGACCACAACAATATAATACCCTACTCTACAAGGGAAGGGACTGCTGTAATTATCCTAAAAAACACTAATATCCAAATGTTAAAAATACATATAAAAAATAAATATATAAAAAACACACACTGACAAGTATACAAATTATTATAAGATCATCAACAATTATCACAAATAACATGAATACAAAATGTATATTTATTTATCAAATATATAAAAAACAAACCATCATTATTCTAAGTGTTACCAACTACACCCAACATTAGTGTGGCACAACCCATTTACCAATGATAATTTGAAACCAGTTAACCAAAACTTATAATTATATAATTGTGAAAGCACCACCCCATATATCTGCTAATTTGTAATTCATTATCAGAGCATACTTCCTTACACATACCTAATCAATTTACTTCAAATTTGGTTTATCATGTTGTTTCTCATAAGCCATTAGTACTTCCAAGGTATGTATCTAGTGTGAGGGAAAAACATATCACCTATTTAGATAGAACAGTCCTCATTTATAAATGTCACCCAAACTTATTTAAATTATAATTATTTTGTACCCTTACCATTATCAGTAAGGGTACAAATCTTATTCTTTTAACAAGAAATGTATATTATCATTAATTCCCCTTTAATCTTTTGGAATCGAATGGTATACCATTTTTAATTTAGCCACTAACCGATCGCTAACCTCGTTTTATCAACAGTGTTTACGACGAAAAATGCATTCCCCTTAATGCACCTCTCACATGTGCAATCATTCTAATACCTTTTGTTCTTCCACAAGTCAGGCAGAGTACAGATGTCGGCATGCACGAGATCTGGCAAAACGAGCAACGTGCGAAATGCCCAGTTTAAATAGCCCACCTTCCCATATTTCACCGGTGTGTCTAATCAGAGTAGAAAGCTGCCATAGTCAAGCCACCTGATCAAGTGTGCCGAAGTTGTCATTCCTTAAGTACAATAGTATTCACGGCGACCATATTGGAAAAGACAAGATATCTTTATAAAAGCTCACTTTTTACAAATATTCCCGAGTGTAATTAGTAATAAAAACAGAACTAACTATATTTGTCCACCACTACACATAGCAGATTTCAAAGGCGGCAATAAACCATATGCGCGGTCCCGTTTGTCGGGAATCATAATTTCGCAAATTTAAAGAGCCCATCTTCCCCTATCCTACCGGGATACCTAATCAGAATAAGAAGCCACCCTTAATAAACAACCTGATCACATACGCCGAAAGCTGCCATTTATTACATACAGTTGTAATCACGGCGGCCATATTGAAAAAGGTCAAATACCATTGTGGACACTTGCTTTGCACAAATATGCCATCTTTCATCATGTCATTTGCCAATATTTTACTACTCACAAATTATTTAATCCTGTGTTTATAACAATCAGATTTTCACAGCAACCATCATCGTAAAAGATAGGGCCCCAATCAATAGTCTCATTCTTCTAAGATAAGGCCACCACCCCCCATTTGTCATATATTTAATATTTCCTAGGTGACAAATCCATTTTCTAGACCTCACACTCCCCTATTATGTAAAATAATAACACAAATAAACACAGATCAACACTTTATAAAAAGTAATGTAATTCATCATCCGTATTATGACCGAATTCCCCCGAACGTAGACGGCATATCTATGCAGCCTCTTTCTGACGTAACATTAGCTCTCTACTTCCTCCTCTTTGATCAGGTGATATATATTACACCCCATGAAACAAAATACAACTCTCATCCGAATGATGTTCCATCATATGTAATGTTAGGGGATATATAATATCTCTATTCCTTATGGCACGGACATGCTCTTGTATCCAGAATTTTAAAGATCTTATAGTACTTCCTGCGTAAATTTTATTGCATGTACACCCTAAAATATATACCACATATTTTGTCTAACAATCAATTAAGTGTCTAATCTCATATCTTCTTGTTGTGTTTTAACCAATATTCTTCATCTTATCAGAACCTAAAGTGCACATATTGCACTCATGACAAGTAAAACAATTATTTCAGTGTGGTGGGTAATGGTAGTAATGTAACTAGGACATAGGTGATCCCTTTATGTCCTACCTCTATGATAGGTAACCTTAGGTAATTTGGATACACATCCCTTTATTCCAGGTACTTCTGTAAGTAACGGCCAGTGTTGTCTTACGATCTTATAAATTTCGTCACTCAGCAATGAATATTGGGTCACAAAAGCCAATGGAACAGGCTTCTTTCTATTATGCTTTTTCACAGATAGGGTTTCCTTTCTAGTCATTTTTTCAATCAGTTTTTCTGCCTTGGATAACACTTTTTCATCATATCCTCTCCCCCAGAATCTCTTTTTTGCATTGTCAATCTGAACAGCAAAGATGTCCCCAGTACTGCAATTACATCTTATTCGTACCATTTCGCCAAATGGGATATTGCGAACAACTGCCTTAGGATGAGCACTAGTTGCATGTAGAATACTGTTACATGCCATAGCCTTTCTGAACATCGGGCTCCGTATTTTATTATTTTCCACAAAAAACTGTATATCCAAAAAATCTATTCTATCCTTGCTATATTGGATGCTCAGCTTGACATTGTAAGGATTGTCATTAAGAAAACTGTGGTATATCAATAGTTGTTCAACCGTCCCATTCCATAACATAATGATATCATCAATATACCTCCCCAAAAAACTATACATTCTGTCCAGGGAAGGGCATATCCGCCTCATGCAGGTTCTCTTTCATATCAGCCCATAAAAAGGCAGGCTGTACCTGATGAAACCAACTACCATCATGTAGAAAATAGTTCTTTGATAGAATGAAATCAATCATTTCTATTATCATGTTATTGTGCTCATAATGGTCTGCTGTTCTAGTATTTAGGAACGACTCCATCACCCTAATTCCAAACTGTTTTTGTATACAAGTATATAAACTGTTAACATCCATTGTCACAAAAAACAGGTCATCCGACCATGTAAAGGCCTCAAATTTGTTTAAAATATCATTACTATCCATATGAAAGAGGGTAGATTACATACAAGTTTACGAAACGGTAAGTCCACATACTCTGACAACCTCTCAGCAGTCGACGAAATACCAGATATTATTTATCTCCCAGAGAGGAAATCATCTCCCTTATATATCTTTGGTCAAATATATATACATGGATAACGAGGATTCTTTACTGATACGTAATTGTATTCCTCATCAGTAATAAGAGAGCTTTCAAACCAATCAACTAATTTCATATTGGTATATTCATTTAATATTTTAAAGGGATTGCCAGAAATATGTTCACAACACATAGGATCTCAAAATTGTCTATTTATTTCTCCAATGTAGTCACACTTGTTCATCACAACCACATTACCTCCTTTCTCAGCTTCTCTGACGACTATTGTTTGATCAGATTTGAAAGATTGTAAGACTTTCCTTTCTTTTTTGGTTAGATTTCCACCTAAATGTTTATTATTTTTTTTAATTGTAAATTTCTCCAAACATTTGTACAAATCCTTCTTCACATTTGTACTAAAAAGACCAATATTGTGATGTGTTCTGACAGGCATACATTTCGAACAGGGTTTTAAACCTCTGTTTTAGGTTACATTTTCTTCAAGTTTAAATTTTCCTCAATACCTAAATCAGCTCTCAAATCATCAATATTAACCAGTTCATCATCAGTCAGTGACATTACAAGTTGTAAGTCATGTAAATACGAAACAAGGTGCGTGGGTGCCAGCGTATCATCAGCTTGTTTATTTCTGACACTCTTCCAGAAACAGCTGGTACTTGGAGGGAATTCAAATGATCCCATAATTATAATAAACAAGTAAATTTCAACACATCAACCGGATCATTAATTTGTGTAGACAAAATCCCGAACCTTTACTAAACAAATCAGATTCTTCTTTGAGGGGACGGTCAGAAAGATTTACAATGACCAATTCACTTTCATTTGCTAGATGGTACCAGGAATCTCACTCTATTAGTCCCTCTTGGAGCGTGTTTGTACTCCTTCATTCTCGGGTCCTTTGTTTTTGTTTCCATCGCTTCCCACCTCTTCTAATCTATGATCTTTTCAAGTCAGCTTCATTCAGAGGCATAGCCTTTCCATTTCCATTAAAAAATTAGATACACCTTGAGTAGTATTAGATGTTATTGGACTCGCTTCATATGATCTCATACAGTTCAACGAAGTCATGGAGCTACCACTTGTTAAATCAGTGTCAGATATCTCTTCTTGTGTTCTTTTTCCTACTTCTGAGATCCTCACATTATCATATTTGCGGGCAAATATATAAATTCTCCTTTCCTTGTAATCCAAATCATCATGTTTGGCTTTTCGTAACTTTTTGTCACACAAATACAATTGATAATCCTCCATTATTTTAATCCAAGAATTTATAGTTCTTTTTAATTAAATCCTTTTCCATATCTTTTTCTATCCTTTCTATATCAGCTTAGAGTTTACTAACCTTTTTATCTGCATGTTTAATTAATATACGCATCATAGTAAATGAGGCATTCTGTAGGTTTTCCTCCCATTCCTTGAGGGACTTATCATCTAAGTCCTCAAAAGTAGGAAAAATGAGGATTCTCAATCCTCTAGGAATTTTACAATTGTCCAAATATTTCTCCAAAGTTATACCATCCCACCATCTAGCCATCTCTTGTTTCTTTAGTTTCTCTAATTTTTGGAATTTTACTCTTAAACTATGTTGTATCCAGTACTGCCCCTATGAACAGGATGGGTTGAGAGGGCTCCAGGTGAGACTTGGGCATGTTCATGATAAAGCCCAGACTGAACAACTGTGTTGTCATTTTGGGGTGATGCAGCACAAACGCTGGGGACTTGGCATTGATCAGCCAATCATCCAGGTAAGGGAATACCAATATTCCCTTTCTTCTGAGATTTGCTGCAACCATCGCCATCACCTTCGTAAAGACTCGAGGTGCGGAAGTAAGTCCAAAAGGAAGGACCGCAAACTGGTACTATTGCGACCCCACCACAAACTTCCTGTGTGACTTGAAAATGGGGATATGAAAGTAAGCATCCTGCAAGACTACAGACACCATCCAATCCTCTTTGTTCAATGCCAGAAGCACCTGCGCTAGAGTCAGCATCTTGAATTTCTCCTGTTTGTGCAACCAATTCAAAATCCTCAGATCCAGGATAGGCCTCAATCGACCATCCTTCTTGGGAATCAGGAAATATCTTGAATAGCACCCCTGACCTATTTCCTGCTCTGGAACCAACTCCACTGCGCCTTTTGATAAAAAGGACTTGAACCTCCTGCTGAAGCAACAGGAGATGATCCTCTGAACAAAACAAAGGACGAGGAGGGATGGGAGGAGGAATCTCCCTGAAGGGAAGGGCATACCCATTCCCCACAATATTCAGTACCCAAGAGTCCAATGTGACTTAACTCGTGGAGAAAATTAAATAACCTTCCCCCTAAGGGAGAAGCACAACTTAAAAAGGATGGAAAACTAGGGCTGCTTTCCTTGCTGTGCTCCCCCAGAGGAAGAAGATGAGGCAGGGTGCTGGGTGGCTCCTCGCATCCTAACCCGCCCCGCCCTCTAAAGGTTGGCAGGCCATTGAGACATGGATTGAGGTCATTTACAATAAGCGACTACATGGCCTAAACTTCCGAAAGGCCATGAAAGGAGTAGATGTGGAAGTTTGCAGTCCCAAAGACTTTGCCGTGGCCCTACTGTATTTAAAGCGCTCTAAGGCAGAGTCTGCTTTGGCGCCAAACAACTTTTCTCTGTCGAAAGGAAGGTCTAATAAAGTTGCCTGGACATCTGTTGAAAACCCAGAAGACCTCAGCCACCCATGTCTCCTGGTGGCGACTGAAGTACCCATCGCTCTGGCCACTGAGTCTAGTATCCAGACCAGACTGGATGATCTGTTTGGCCGCAGCTTGAGTGTCCGACAGGAGCTCATCGAACTGCCCCTGCATATCGAGCGGCAAGTTAGGCTCTACAGCTCTAGCCGTGTCCATCAGGGCATGCACATATCTACCCAAGACACAGGTAGCATTGACCGATTTTAGGGCCATACTGCAGGATGAGAAAGTCTTCTTAGCCGTCTGATCCATCCTCTTGAACCCCCTGTCTGATGGAGTAACAGGAAAGGACCCTGGTGCAGAACGAGCCGAACAAGATGCCTGGACCACCAAGCTCTCCGGAGTCGTATGCTGTGACAAAAATCCTGGATCCCCCGGAGCAACCCTGTATCTTCTTGCAATGGTTCTGGACACAGCTGGTGATGTAACAGGCTTTCTCCAGACCTCTAAGATAGACTCCATAATAGCATCATTGAGTGAGAGCAAGGGCTCCGCTGAAGTAGAAGAAGGATTTAAGACTTAAGTCAAAATGTTAGTTTTAACCTCAGCAGCTGGCAATGGAAGCTCCCAAAAATCTACAGCTTTCTTAATAACAGAATGGAAGGAAGCCGCCTCTTCCGTAAACTCCCCTATGGATGAAAGATCTCAGTCTAGGCCCTGAAATTCTCCCAAGGGCTCAGCAATCTCTCCTTCCTCCAACAGCTGTCTCTAGTACTCTCTCTCCTCCAAGAGCCCAAGTGCTCTCCTCTGCGACCTCAACCTGGCCTCCAACCTCGACGACGCCGGCTTCTAAAACGATGGGCGCGGACAGGGAGAAGAAGGAGATGCACTTCGCCTCAACCGGGATCGATTCAGCGCCGGAGTTAATTTCATCAGCGCCGTCGACATACGAGGCGCTGTCATCGGTGCCATCTGCCTATGAGGCGATGTCATCAGAGCCGAACCGGCATCCTCAGCCTGATAAAAAGGCACAAACGGAGCCAACTTGTATGGAGTCTGAGAGCCCAAGTTGAATGCCAATGGACCCGTGGGACCAGCCGGGGCACCATCAGAGGCCATAGTCTTATTGAAGATACTGAACATGACATTCAGAAATGCCGCCGGATCCGCTCCCGAAGTCGGGAAGGCAGGAAACCTTGGATCTTCATGTGGCACCTAGGTCAGATCTGGAACCTGTGCTACCGACTCTTGAACCCCAGGCGAAAAGCAAGGACTCGCTGGGGACTCGACCACCTCGATGAGCGATGGCATCGACAAAGCCTGAGGACTTTGAGACTGGGGAGTTACAGTGGGACTCACCTCCCACGCCATATGACGCCGTCTGGATGGACAGCGAGATCGAGACCGGCATCTAGACGAACAACGTCCAGAGTCGTGTCGGCACCGCTTCTTATGTGATTTATGTGATGATGAATCTCTAGTCTTAGACCTCCGATAACTTCTGTGCCCTTTCTGCGCCTCAGTTAAAAAAAAGAGTTTAGCCTCTCTTTCCTTCAGCGCTTTCGGATTCATCCTTTGGCAGGACACGCACTCTCCTATATCGTGGTCTGAACTGAAACACCATAAGCAATCCTCGTGAGGGTTCGTGAAAGACATACGACCCCCGCACTCACTACAAGGTTTAAACCCTGACTTTTTAGGAGGTGACATTGTAACAGAGTACAATAAGACACCTTCAAAACAGTAGCTTCTCGAGAGCTAGGAGAAAACCGTTAAAGTCGAAGGCACGGAAAAAAGGAACAGACGTCAGCACGCTGGCGAGGACTTCTTATTGCCACGATGACATCAGCCGGAGTTGCGTATGGAGCCATGCAATTGTGACGTCCACGTCGACATGAAGAGCTGGGAAGAAAATATCCAGTTGAATGCTAGCGCATTGGGAGAATTCATAGGTGAGGAATCCACAGGTAGTTGTATCCATCAGAATTGCTATTTACAGAGATGGGTCTCTGGGTGCCGGGTAATCGTTGGGCAGTTTAATTGTCGCTTGCTCTATTGTACAATGGCTCTTTCATTGTAAAAAAACAAAAACAAAAATTAAAAAAAAGAATTGTAGCTAATTGTACATCACTATAGATAGTAATAGTTAGTTTCAAACCCAGATCCTCCCAATCAGTGGAAATTAGATACATTGCGCTTTAAGACAGTACTAAATTCTAAAATATAAAATTTCAGTTGAAACAGGCATGGTAGTGTGGGAAGCCTATGAGACAGTACTAAAAGGACAAGCACTATTAATAACTGTTACTCAAAAAAGAAACTGTGGGCAAAATCTAACTAGATGATGAATTATATCCTAGAATTGAAGATACAATATTCATAAACACTGTTCAATGACAAAGTCCATTTACTGACTCTTAAAGAGTGGAGCTATCAGGCAGTAGTAGCAATGGAGCAAGAAATCACCTCTTGACTACAAAAGGGGTCTATGAACTAGAAAATAAAGTTGGTAAGTTATTAGCATTGCAGGAAAGAGGGGAGCACCAGATGTCTGGGAGAAAGTAGGAATCAGGATGGAAAAAGAGCTCAAAACAAAGCAAGCATTGCTGAAGCCTTTGCTGAAAAACATGCATAAATGTGCCCATCTGTCAACTGCAGACAGATTAACCAAACATGTCCTTAAAATGTTTGGGAATGACACCACAGAGGGTATCCTACCACCCCATAGCGACAGTAACAATAGCCAAACCCGAAAAACCACAGAATGAATGTCCCTGGTATAGACAAGTCTCTTTGCTAAATGCAAAAAACAAGATAAAAGACATGGTATCAAAAACCCAACTGCGAGATATCATTAGCACCCTTGTGCACCCAGACCGGTTAGGCTTTCTTTCAGACAGCTAGATTAAACTTCCGATACCCATTTGGTTGCATAGCATACACTGAAAGAGTAATGGAACCAGAGGTGGACTTGTTGCTGGATGCAACCAAAGTATTCAACTCCTTAGAATGGCCATATATGTTGGAATGCTAGCAAAGATGGGACTGGGACCCAAATACCTGACTTGCTCTTCAGACAGCAGCAAAAATATCTCAGCATTTTTTTTTGTTTAATTTCTTTAGTAGGCCCTATTTTTAGAGTATGTCTTCAAGCTTCATGCATCTCACCCAACACTTCAGATATTGGCCAATCTACAACCAAAACACTACTCAACACTGGCCAGTGTCCAAGCGTAGATCGGAGTGCCCTATCAGTTATATTCAGAATTTGGTAAGATCTAAAACAATATAAATATGTGTGCGGTGAAGATCTCAAAGTCAAAGAAATACAATTAATCACTTAAGGCACTCACATGGAGAGCGTTGCAGAATTATCAAGAAGGTTGGGCCTCAGACAGTAGGTTTTGCCCCCAAAAGGTTTAATAAACTCTAGGTGAACATTCTGAAACACTTGTAAAATAATTCGGGAAGAAGATATAAAACGATTTAACTTGTGAATAGCGTGGAGGGAGATGAAGGGACAGGAGGAATAGCTTCATGTGGATTAAGGCTGTGAAAAAAAAGACAACCCTAGGAAATAACTCGGTGCATGGCAGTATCAGAGGTCAAAGCAGTTGTCCCAAGAAGCAGGAACTGTGAAAATAAAGTTGGATACCATCTTTGTCTGCAGTTTTATTCTGAAATTGGCAGAACTGTATAACCTGCTATGCATCAACTGCCTATAGCCAGTGATCCTTTCAAAATAGCAATCTTAGGTTGACTTATCATACTTGAATTCCATACAACAAATGCGCATAAACAAATCCAAAGCCAAGCGGTTAACAGAACGTAACCAGTGTATACCGCCAAATTAGAAATGACGTTTTTTGGTTAATGAGTCGGAGCTCAGAAAGACGGCAGAGCTCTGGAGGTGAAACGCTTCAAAGGTACTGCAGGAAAGGAAGTGCTGTTAAGAATAAGCTCTTCAAACAGGTGAGTCAAAAACTGACAATTTCACATCGGGGTCAATGTAGCTTTTAATTTTAAGCAGAGCTCACAGGGTCACATTCTTGACCATCAGGAAAACAGTCTAGAAAGCATCCTTCACAGGGAATAATGCAGAACCGAGCTTTTATTAGTTTGTTGCTCAGAAAAGACGCTTGATTTTGCAAATCTTGGTGAACCCTAGCTGAGAGGATCCTCGAAAGAAGGAACTGAAACTCCATGTCTGATAAACTTGAGGTGAATTTTGCCAGCCATGGAAACTTCAGACTGAAATGTTCTGTAGTCTGAGGAACAGATACGCATGGTTACACCCCTTACTTTTATGAAAATTCCATCCGCTCCTACAAGTCTTTGTAAAACAGATAGCTGCTATAGGGAGACAACCGACCAAACAAAGCAGGTATAAAAACCCTGTCATGAGAAGCACAGGAACTTCTGTGCAGAAGTTATGCTGTGGTGCGTTAGCAGGAAAAAGAGAGAAAATTCTGCCATGAACCCTGGCAAGGTAACCTGATCAACAGAGGGACCATTTGCGTCAAGCAGTCTCTAAGCATTAACAGTGAAGCTACGTTTGTCAAAAGTTCATTGTTTTAATTCTGATGCATACTGCATCAAGACCGCAGTTTCATTCTAGTTGTACTTTATGTCTATAATCAATTAATTGCTATGATTTTCAGTCTTTCTGTTTTGAGATTCTGGGACACACACAATAGTATAATAAAAGTCAAACTTTTGGTAATCAAAAAATGTATACAATTAAACAATGGTGGGAGGCATGTAAGGATGGCACAAGCCTCTCTCCTCTAATAGGCCAAGGCAAAATTTAAATTGCACCAACATAATCTGCATAATTTGGGGAATTTCGCATTACACTTGATATGCGAAGTCCCAGGAATTAAGCCACTGTGCAATTTTATGTAATTACACACCATTTGCAGTAAATATATAAAGCTAAACACCTTTCGCAGTAAAAAAGTGCAGAGAATGAACATGAGAAACAGAATGTGAGTGACTGCTTTGTCTAAATACATCCTCATGCCAAAAACTGACAAAAGGATGCGTTTGTTTCGTGCTAAAATACAGCATGAAATGATCTTTGCATTTCATGTATTTACATGTAATTTCATATAATAATGCTGAAATATTGCGTAATTACACAAAATTGGGACACCCCTACTCTGTGCAAGCTAAACAACAAGTAATTCGAACATTTAGGATATTATGGTCCTAACTGTGATGATCTAGAGCCTCTTAGGGAGGTCTTTTCCCACCTTTTGAACTTTTCTGATCCAGTAATCATGGTAGGGGACTTTAATGTGATTTTGGATAACAGGCTGGATAGGTCAGTAAAATCGAGGTCGGTCGGCCCTCCTAAGTCCCAGCAGTACTTAAAGTTAATGATGAAGGAGTTCGGGTTGTGTGATTTGTGGAGGGAGAGAGCAGGGCAGAGGCAGGAATTCTCATTTCATAATAGAAAGTATGGACACGCCTCGCGAATTGATTATTTTTAAGTGGACCATACTATCTGCGATTTGGTGGAGACTATAGTCTACTCACCTGCCCATTTGTCAGACCATGCAGCAGTGAGGTTAAAACTACGTTGTCCTCATGGGGTAGGTGGGACGAGATCGACCTTTGATCGAGCCCTCTTACTTGAGAAGGAGATTATTGGGGTCCTCCGCAAGGAGGCTGAGGACTTTTTTAGGGTGAATTTAGGCTCAGCACCTATTGGGGTAGAGTGGGATACTTTTAAGGCAGTAATGGGGGGAAAAATCATACGCCTAGTGAGTTATAGGAATAAGATGCATAGGGAGGAAGTAAAACATTTAAAACATCAAATTGCGTTATCAACTACCCTCCATGATATGGGTGGAGATGAGGTGTATTTGAGGGACAGAATACAGAATCTCCCAGTTAAAATTACAGCTGGAGTCAGTTTTACAAGAAAAAATTGCAAAGCGATATGAGGCAAGGGAACAAAGTCACTTTGAATATGGAGAGAATATGGGAAAGGTTCTGGCTTGGAAGTGTAAAAATGCTCAGATATGTAATATGGTTAAGGAACTAGTGGATGTGCAGTCGGGGGGGGGGGGGTGGGTGTGCGTAACATCTCCCGAGGATATAGGAGAGACCTTCTACAAAAAAAAAATAGAGACTTTATAGCGAGGAAGGGGAGGTGAGTGAGGGGATGATTGGCGAATGGTTGGATAAAGACCACCTTGCTTCACGCCTCCTGGAAAGGAAACAGAACTATTTATCTAGATCTATTACCGAGGGGGAAATTATAGCAGTCTTAAAGGAAAGCAAGAGTGGTAAGGCCCCAGGACCAGATGGGATTCCGGTTGAGTTTTATAAGGCATTGGGGGATGTTATAATACCTGCTCTTTTGCAATTGTTTTCAGAGATCTACGAGGAGGGAGTTTCTTTACCAGCTACATGGCAGGAGGCTATTATCTCGCTCATTTTAAAACCTGGTAAATCCCCTTTGAAGTGTGAGTTGTATAGACCAATTTCTCTGTTGAATAGCGACTACAAGTTGTTTGCTAAAATAATGGCAAATAGGTTGAGTGTGGTGGTGAGTGATTTGGTTCATTCTGACCAGAGAGGTTTTATTAGGAATAGATTTCTTCATGAGCAGATATTTACCTTAATGGGGGCCATTGATTTAGCTACTACATACCAAGATCCTCTGGCTGTTATAGCTGTGGATGCGATGAAAGCTTTTGACAGAGTTAGTAGGAAATATTTGTATAGGATTCTGGATCGTAGTAACTTGGGGCAGAAATTTGGTCAGGTTATACGATCTATTTACCAGGCACCCAGGGCCAGGTTATTGGTTAATGGTAGGTTAACAGATTCATTTTCGATTACTAGGATACGCGACAG
Source organism: Pleurodeles waltl (assembly GCF_031143425.1). NCBI lineage: Eukaryota > Metazoa > Chordata > Amphibia > Caudata > Salamandridae > Pleurodeles > Pleurodeles waltl. The sequence goes on along the minus strand of NC_090446.1, from coordinate 648,700,098 downwards.
GGCTGCCCTCTCTCCCCCTTGTTGTTTAATCTATATATAGAACCTTTGGGCAGGAGAATAAGGCAGGATTCGAGAATTCTCCCTTTTAGCAGCAAGGGGTGGGTGAAGAAAGTAGCCTTGTTCGCTGATGATCTCCTGATTTATACCTCTGATGTACTGACAACAATCCCCATTCTGTTAGATATCGCTGAGGGGTTTGGGAAGATCTCAGGCTATTGTATTAATACTGATAAAACTGAAATAATGGTTTGGAACCTGAAGAGTGCGAATTGGCGCACTACTAATTCGATGAGGTAATTAGGGTTAACAGTTGTCCACGATTTGAAACGAATTCCCCTGGTGAATATTAGGTCAATTATAGCTGAGTGCAGTAAGCTTATGTTGGGTTGGCTCCATCTGCCTCTTACAATCATTGGGAGGGTCAATTTGGTTAAAATGATAATACTACTAAGTTGAATTTTCTTTGTAATTCTGTCCCTCTTTATATGGATAAAAAACTATTGGACAACAGAAAATTAACTATTTTATTTGGGCACATATGGGCCCTAGGATAGCCTGGAAGAAATTGCGCCGTAGAAGGGAAAGGTGGGTTGACGCTTCCTGATGTTCAATATTATGCGTTAAGAACGTTGGGATGTTGTTCTCCTCCCCGGACCTCTCAGCAGTGGGTACGATGTTTAACTTTATGGTGGCCACTAAAAAAGGTGCAACAAGGTATTTTCTATATAAGTTTGGTGATCCCAAGTTCTTCAAGAAAGTGACATTTAAAATACTATATGACGCTGCTAAGGTATGGTTTGAGGTTCGCAGAGAGGTCAAATTGCAATATTACAGTCAGAGTGCTCCAGTTTGGGACTCCCCAGGTACCACTGAATGTTTAACGGATGTGTTAGCTCTCCCTCTTAGCAGAGCAGGAATTCAAGTTTGGGGGGACCTGATTAGGGGAGGAGCTTTGTTATCTTGGAATGAGCTCTTGGAAATGACAGAGGGATCCCTTTCAAGATTAAAGTATCTCCATTTGAGAAATTGGTCAAGCGAATTCACAAATATGTTCGGCTCTGTGAATCCACTAGAGGATACTCTGATAAGGAATCATGTACGCCTACAGAAAGTTTCTAAATGGTATTGGGGGATCTTGGAGGCGTTAGATGGCCATTTTGGATTACCAAGGGCTCTTTGGGGGGAGGAGTTTCCCTCAAGGCAGGATCAGGTGCAAGATTGGTGGGAGTCTTCTATGCAAAGGGTGTTCAAAGTAATAAAACCTGGGTCATTGAGAAGGAATCATCTCTATACATTGCATAGGGCCTTTTTCTCTCCGAAGAGACTTTCTAAGATTAGGAAAGGAGAAGAAGTAGTCTGTGTAAAATGTGGTCTGCCAGGTGCTTCGGATGTACATATGTTTTTGGATTGTCGAGGTGTGTTAGCTTTTTGGCGAAAGGTATGTACATCTCTTTCGGCTATTACTGGACAAAATATCTATCCGACTTTACCTTTTGGTTATTTTTTTCCAATTAAAAGAGGGCGTAGTGTTGAACAGAGAAACCAGACCAATGCTCATGTATGCAATACTGTTGGCTAGGAGGGAGATGTGCAGGAAATGGATGATTCCTATGCCCCCTTCCTATACAGACTGGCTTAACGCTCTGATGGGTATCTCAAAATTGGATGTAGGAGCGAGTAAATTGAACAAGAGGAAAAAAAAAAATTACAATGTGGTCACGTTTATGGGAATGGCAGGGCACTCTAGTATAATGCACTTTATTATAATGTACCATATATGCATGTGGATACTGGTCCTATGATTATATATATGTTAACTCTTGTATCCTTAACAATAATAGTGGTTTAAGGACCAATGAGAGAGTTTTATTCTCCCTGGCGTTGGATTTCGCTATGATAGACTAACATCTAAGGGGCGATGCGCGTAGTCTTTAAGGCCAGAGGTGTATGAGGACCAAAATAAAAAAAGTAATTTAAACATACCTGCAAAATACCCCAGTGGAATGAACAGCGTTTCAGGCAGCTTATACCCTTATTCGCAGTTGGAGTTTGGATCACCCTAGTTTTCAATTCCCTTTTTTGCTAAGAGGCAACTGCGGCTCTTCTGCTAAGGCAAAGGAGCATCGCCCCACTGCTTTATGCAATGGATGAAAGGGGAAAAAAAAATGATAATAACGTAACATTATCATCATTTTATTTTTCCTCGGGAGCAGGGTGAGGGACTGGGCTGGCCAAACAGTCAGGCACACTTTGCATTTCTCCACCCGGCTGTACTGGACATCTGGGAGGAGAAATTGCACAGGGCCCTACTCCCTGTCTGAGCGCCGAAGAATGGCACTCAGACAAATCACAATGCTGCTGTCATGCTGTTGACAGCAGCGTCGTGATTGGAGGGGAGTCTGGAAGCATTGTGCTTCCGGGAGTCCGAGAAGGAAGGAGAGACAGAACTGTCACTCCCAACATAAAGGTAAGTATTATTTTTATTTTTTTTATTAATACCCATCTGCCCATCACCCCCGTTGACAAGTGGCCGCCACTCCGAAGAGGGCTGTCACTCTAATTTGTACAGACTACTATTTACAGGCAGCCATACAGCAGAGTCTAGAGTTGTGCCTAGAGCAGAGTTTTGAATCTGAATTCAACCCTAAGGAAGTGACTACATAGACTGCAAAGCCCCCCAGCTACAAGTTGATCCACTGTGGCAGCCCCAATGAGCACGGCGGAGGCATTGCCATCATCCTCAAAGACTCCCTCCACTGCTCCGCCTCGGACAGCGACTCAACCACGATCATGGAACACCTCAACTTCCAAAGCTGATGCCAAAACCACCATTAGAGAAACCCTATCCTACAGACCCCCAGTCCTCTGCCACTGTTTCTACAACTCGATCCCAGACTTCATTGCCCTTCTGGCCATAGACTCCCACCACATCTTCCTGAGAGACCTCAACTTCCACCTATAAGACCCGGATGACCCAAACTCCGCTTCACTCCTCATGAACATGGGCATCATCAGCATCTCACAACTAGTCAAAGTCCTTCCCCATCCCCCCCACACATTGCAGGACACACACTGGACACCATCTTTTCCACCAGCGTTAGAGTTCTACCACACCACCGAGCTAACCTGGACCGACTATCACATCGTCCACTTCACCATTGAGGTACGGCCTGAAGCCCCGAAGAGTTCACCCAACTCTTCCCCGCCACAACTGGAACAGTCACTGAAACTCCATGAATCTCAGCCCTCAATGAAGCGAGTCCCACCGCCGCAGACACCGCACCCAAAACCTCTCCAACTGGATCTTCTCTGCCACCAACACCAAAGACCCCTGAAGAGCACCCCCATCAGGAAACCGACCAACCATTCCAAGTGGTTCACCTCTGAACTCCTAAGCCTCAAGTGCCACTGCAGGAAACTTGAACAATACTGGCACTGTAACAAGACCCTAAACAACCTCGACTCCTTCAGGACCGCCCTCAACAGATACCACCACCGTATCAGGAAGACCAAGAAAGAAGCTCTCAGCTCCCGCATTGAGACTAGCACCAACCATGCCAAAAGTTCCGCACTGTCAAAGAATTTGCCTGCCCTTCTGACACAGAAAACACAATCCACCCCTCCCAATTCCTCTGCGACACCCTCTTACTACTTCCACCACAAGACCGCTAACATCTACAGCAACTTTGACCCCCAGCTCACTGACCTTTACCAACCTCAAGCCCCAACTCACTCACCCCTACCCACTGGGCCTCCGAATGGAAACAGCTCTCCATCGAAGATACAATCGCCATCATGACCTCTATCCACTCCGGATCCCTCAACGACTCCTGCCCCCACCACCTCTACAACTTAGGCAGAGAAGTGATCGGACCCTCCCTCACAGAAATTCTCAATGCCTCCACTGCCCCAGCCACCATCCCAGACACTTGGAAACATGCCGATGTCAAGCCCCTCCTGAAGAAACCATCGGCCTACCCTAATGAGCTCAAGAACTACCTACCCATCTCACTCCTACCCTTCCCAGCTAAAGTCCTGGAAAAGGCTGTCAACCGCCAGCTCAAGGACTTCCTAGAAGACAACAGCCTGCTCGACCAGTCCCAATCCGGCTTCCAGTTCAACCACAGTAACGAAACCGCCCGATCACAGCAACAGAAAATGACAGACGCCTCCTCGACCTAGGAGGAACACTCATCCTCCTCGATTTATCCGCGGCCTTCGACACCAACTCCCACCACACTCTCATCAACAGACTCCACAGCATTGACATCCAAGAAGAACGCCCTCAGTTGGATCGCCTCCTTCCTCTCAGGCCGAATGCAGAGGATCCTCCTCCCACCCTTTATCTCCACACCCAAAGATATCATCTGCAGTGTTCCCCAGGGCTCCTCCCTAAGCCCCACCCTCTTCAACACTTATATGTCTCTGCTGGTGGACATCACACGCTCCCACGTCTTCAACATCATCTCCTACACCAACACCACCGAGCTTGTCCTACCCCTCACTAAAAACGCCTCCACCACCCATATGAACTTAGAAAAACACCATGACCGAAATCTCCACTTGGATGAGGACCAATTGCGTTGAACTCAATTCAGACAAAACAGAGATCCTCATCTGCAGAAACAAGCCCTCCCCCTGGGATGACACATGATGGCCCGCCGCCCCAGGCAACCTCCCCTTCCAACGACATACACTACCTTGGCATCATCCTGGACACCCAAATCACCATGAAGCAACAGACCAACGCCATCTCCTCTGCCTGCTTCCACAACGTCCTCATGCTCTGCAAGATCTTCCAGTGGATCCCCATTGCTACGAGGAAGACAGTCACCCAGGCCTTGATCTCCAGCCGTCTTGACGACGGCAAAACTCTCTATGCCGGAACCACTAAGCAGCTCATGATCCGCCTTCAAACCATCCAGAATGCGGCTGCAAGACTTGCCTTTGACCTCCCTAGAAGAACCAGCATCTTTCCCCACCTAGGGGCCCTCCACTGGTTCCCCGTCCAGAAAAGGTGCCATTTCAGGCTCCTCACACACACCTACAAAGCGCCCTCCATGACTTTGGACCTGTCTATAATCAACAAACGCACCACCTTCCACTGACCTACCAGGGAGTTCTGCTCTGCCAACCTCATCCTGGCCTAGCCCCCCCCGCATCCATCGGGAACACCTCGTAGGCCACTACTTCTCCCACCTAATCGCCAAATCCTGGAACAACCTCCCCCTCCAACAGCGCATCTTCCCCTCCCTGGATGACTTCAGAAAACTGTTCAAGACCTGGCTCTTCAACCTTCAACAGCATCTGGCCAAGGTAGGCAGTTCTCCACCAGGCCCTGGAGACCACCCCAGGGGCACGAGTTTGCATTCTATAAGCACCCATAATTGATTGACTACAGGGAGCAGAGGAGGTCACAGGCCCAGTGCTCAGACTAAAGCCTATGAATTCACTTCCACCAGGAGTAACTCTGGGTGCATGTAAAGATGAAGGAACAACATTAAAATATACAGCTGCAGAAAATTATAATTTTCCTAGGACAACCCAAAATGCTTTGTATCACATAAAACTACAGTGCCCAGGTATACTTTTCAGCAGGGAAATGGATATGACTGGATTAATTACATGTATTTTGTGTGAAGGAGTGTAACCAACAACAACTCAATGTCTTTGTCAATGCAATAGTATCCACATTCAAAAGCAAGGCTCCTAGCTAAGAATTTTTTTTTAATCATCAGTGCGTTCACGTAGTGAGACTGTACCCCATATGAGGTTGCTAAAAGCACACTGCTACAAGGCTTTAAATAAAATTTACTAACTTGCAAAGACTAAAGGAGTGGGCCCAGTGAGGTTTGTGGGGTACTTGTCAACCCCATGGTCTGGGTTCAAACACTAACTGGGAAAGATAAGAGTAAGGAACCATTTTAGTTCAATTATTGGCAGAACATGCCAGAAGGTTCCTATCTGGCCAGATAAGTAAAATGGGGCCACCTTCGAGATTGCTGGGAAGAAAGCGAGTTGGAGTCTTGTTGGTAGTTGTAATGAAAGAATAAAACCTCATAGGTTCCCACGTGCTATAAGCTGAGGTAATCTAAAACTTTTGAGTTTGGGTACTTTTAAATCTAAAGACACAAAACTGTTTACTAGTGAAGAACAAAGCAAGTCATTCTCAGTGCGTTTTAATGAATCAATGCTTTCTGAGCTCTTAGAATGAATCTGCAGGGGGGCTGAAGACGCTTGGATATAATAGTGCTACACAATAAAAGATGTAGGTCACCACGCACCAAGTGGGGTGCACGAAGACAGTGCACAGTTCTTTCAAGGCCCAGGAAGCAGCAGTCACATTCCTTTCACAGGAAAGATTTCTAAACCGTCAAAATGGTCACAACCTAAAATGGAGAATGGCCGTCATAACATGGCACATTTGCGAAGTCTTTCAGTTTTTGTTTTTTCATACCTTAAGCAACCTAGACCCAACATCACTCTAGAAGCTAACGAGGGTATACATAAAAGTAAAGTTTCCTGTAAAAACAGAAAGTCACTTCTAGTCTCTACATTATAGTCTATTCCCAAAAAGTGAAACTGAGTGGCTATTTTGGAAACAGCTTTTCATTGCTGTTAAACACATTGGTTTGCTTAGTTGACAATGCCTCCAACGAATTCTATGGATGTACACATCCTCATCAGTGCGCTTGCTGAAGAAACTCTGACATAGTCAATTGTATTTGCTTCTGGGAAAAGATATTCACAACCTTCATTAACACATCTTTAACCAGTGGTAGCAGCAGTAATCGCATTACACTCTTTTTATTAGACACACAAATAAGTATCCAATGTGCAGTGCTATGCAAGCTTCCGTCACAAACAGAAAACACGCACACAATATATTGCAAGCAATCAATATGACAAGTCTGTGATACAAAGGGCCTTATTTAGAGTTTGATGGATACAGGAGAACCAACAGAAAGCTGTGGATCTCTTATCGGCCCTCCTTATAGTGTATAAGAACTCTATGCACTCCAACTAGGACAGACAGAATGTCTGTTACTTTTGAGTGGAGGTCTTACATCTACCTATGTCTAAATAAGAGCCAAAGTAACTTTAGAGTGCAAAGCGACAGACAGCAGAACAGCACTAACGGGAGGTTTGTTATAAACATAATATACCATTTAGACATAACAGTTAAGGACTAGTTTACTGTGACCAGTTCTGAAGGTCACACCTGGAATACTGAATGTAGCCATCAATGCCTCACCCTGAGTACAGAGATTACTTGTGGAGGCTAACCCTGGCACACTGAACCCAGTTCTTGAGGGCTCAAACGATAGTCCTGGTGAAGGCTTCAAGACCCTTCTTTTTGGCGTACCACCAGCGTTTTAGCACGTAGGAAAAATCAGCGTATTATAAGATGGAGGGGCTATTAGATTTGAAAGTTATGTGAAGAAGGCCTCGAGACATTCCTATTATAAAAATTCCTTGGTGCCTTCTGTGAACGGATGGTGGAATCAGAGAATCAAGCCCCTTCTCAGTCGTGTTTTTGGAAATTTATCCACACTTGTATATGGATGTATATCAACGGGAGAGACAATTGAATTGATGAAGCTTATGGCATTATATACATTAAATTTCGAAAAGGAACTGCCCTGATGAAGGCGGCCTCATAAATTGGAGGGATACCGCCGAAACGCGCGTAGGCTTGGTTCCTACTGTTTTCTCAGATGAACTATCAATTCTTGGTGGCAAAATCTTTTTTCTATGGACATTAGAATTACATCATTGTGACCATCAAAAGAGTTTCAAGAAAAAGAGAATTTGTTTATATTTAGTCTGTATTTAGATATATTTATGAAATTTAGAGTTTTACTACTTTTTCTTTTTTAGTGTTTTCACCATTTCCATTGTCTTGTCTTGTGTGGCACTTTGTTTTTGTGTTTTTTATATGCTGTGGTATATGTATTCATTGAGCTTGTTCCATATTAGTAATTGTTCCTTTTTCTCCCGTGCAAATATCTGTATCATTGCATAATTTTATTTGTGTCTGTCTTTGGATGTACATACATTGGTAATAAATATAATTTTTTGAATCTATGGTATTGTGCTGGGTTGAGATTTATTGTTTTTGATTGGTTGTAGCCCATTTTTCCTTTTTCTTGTACTCCAGTTCTGAAGGTCGCACCTGGAATACTGAATGTAGCCATCAATGCCTCACCCTGAGTACAGAGATTACTTGTGGAGGCTAACCCTGGCACACTGAACCCAGTTCTTGAGGGCTCAAACGATAGTCCTGGTGAAGGCTTCAAGACCCTTCTTAAGTTTTGTGTCCAATGGAAGTATTGTTTCTACGTTTAGAGGCCAGTGCTGGCATAGTGTGTCCAATCTGCAGGCCACGTCAACAGTACACTGCAGCCTGGTAGGCCTCATATGGAGAGACAGTTTAGTTGTATAGCATGTTTTTGAGATATAGTGTTCTATTCTGGAGCCCACAAGAGTTCTATAAGGCTATCATGTTAATCATAGTACAAAATGCTACAGAGGATAATTTCTTGGCAAAACAAATGTTTAATATCTTAAATGAATGCAAGGACGCCCATGATACTGCTCTTCTAGTCAGTAAGAGATACTGGAGAATTTCACTATGGACTTCTGATTTCAACAAGAAATGATTGGGCTATGCACAAAATGTGACAGAGTTGGAAGACAGGAGTAGTAGATGGGGCTATGTGCACTTCATGGAAATCCAAAAAGTAAAGAAGCAACATAATACTGTACAGGTCCTGTATACTTTGCTGTTTGAACCGCTACAGCATACTTCTGACCTTCCTCTAGAATTCCAGAGCACACAGGACCAGATCCTGTTGCATACTCAAATATGAGGCATTAAAACCTGTAATTGCTTAACGAGCAAGTAACTGGCAGGAAAGTATGGTCATTTCAATGGTGAAGAAAACAGATTGCCCCTTCCAACAAGGCAACTTCAAGGTATTCAGGTCACCTGACGTTCCCATGGAAATAGTGTTGAAATGCAAACAATCATTTGCAATGCAATAGGTCTATGTTGCTTTAGTTAGTACTATTGGTGTTGCGTAACTGGACTTCTCTTGCAAAATAAATTGGTCAACCCTGATGCATAACATGGTCTTCTTTGCCACATAATTCCAGTGGCCCTGCATATAACTAAAGCACTTTCATTTACTTTCTTCATCTGCAGCCAAAAATTAAAATGTTGCCATATAGCATTTTAATTTAAATCTGCCTCGCTAATTCCAATAGAATACACTTTCACCACCCCACCATCAGAGTTGCTGGCTGGCTAGCACAATTTGCCCCGAAAAGACATAAAATAGCCACAGAGGAGAAATAAACTAGAAAGGTAACCTAAATATATCAAGAGTGTTTAAACAGTCATGGTAATAAGGCTTACTGTTCAATTGGCCTGAATTATGGTCATAATTGTAATAAGGAGAGATTATTTAAACATATACAATTATCATACAAACCTTTATCAGAAAAAATCTTTTGCCATTATACTGTAATGCTCAAATCAGCCCCTAGAAGGCACCATAACAAAAATATCATTTGTCAGAAGCAGGGTCACGCAACCATATTGTTAGCCCCTAGAGAGAATGACCCCATGGAAAAAAACAGGAGAAAATAATGCAGTATAGCCATACACTTAGCCCCTAGAGAGCGTTTTTAGGGCTGGCAGCCATACAGCAATAATATTACAAACAAGCCCTTTAAAACAAAACTTCTCTCAGCTGTAAAACAGAAGTTCCCACCATGAGAGAGCTTAAAAATATCATGGATGGTGCTAGAGGTGATTATTTTGGAGTCTCCACAAACATAGTGTGGGGACCTAGAGAATATGTAGGCAGAGAGAGCACATTGTAGTCAATGTTTTGAAGGTGGTCCCAGTGTCCTCGGACCACCACAGGCTGACTAACAAGCAAAAATATTTTGTAAAAGTAATGTCCTCCAAAGCATTTTGAAGGAGAAGCTTCTGTGCCATGAATATTTAAATAAATATGTTGATATGACTTCAATGCTTCGAACAGCCCCTAGAGGACACCACAATGAAAATAGCATTTGTAATAAACATGGTCATGTAACTATTTAGTTAGCCCCTCAAGGGCATAACCACACTAAAAGAAAATGGCATAAATAATTCAGAGCAACCATATTTGTAGCCCCTACAGAACATAGTGCATTATATATTTTTAGAGGTAACGGGCCTATAGCAATGATACTACTACCAAGACTGTTCATATACAAGCTACTCCCAGCTATAAAACAAAAGTTCTAGCCATGAGAATGTTTAAAAAGTCATTGCATGGAGGGGCTATCATTTTGGGGTCCCACTAACCTAGTGTGGGGACCCCAAAGACAACCTAGACAGAAAGAGCATGCCATGCTGAACGTGCGTGCTGGTGGTGGTAATCCCATTGTCCTAGGACCACCAAAGGCTGAGTTATTGGCAAAAATGTTGTGAAAAATAATGTTTGCAAAGCATTATGGATCGCATTTTCCCGAGCGCAGTGAATATTGTAGTATTGGCTCTTCCTTCGCTGGGAGAGACGTTCGATTTGAGGACTTCTGTTTTATGTAAAGCATTTACCAATTTCAAGTGTTTTAATGGGAGTGCCGCAAGAAATTAATCTGATTAGGTAATCGTGAACAATGTGACCAGGGCTTCAATACAGCCGATTGAATTCACACTGATGTGCCTGCTCGCGCTGTGAGCGCAATGGCCACCATGCAGCACGAAGGGGAGAGACAAAAGAAACAGTTCTGCATGCTGAAGTATATTGGCAATCGTGCAACAATCCATGTACCAAGGGTATTCTGCAATACGTGACAAAAACAGTCTCAAGGCGGGACACACGTAAAGCAATTGCCAATGACATCAAGTGATTTTTGAAAGGCAAGCCTACGAACGAGCGAGTGAAAGTGACGGGCGTAAGATGGGCGTGGCTAAACGCCCACAATACTTACAGGTCAAAGCGCTGGCGCACTCGACCTAAAAATGGGACAAAGGGTAATGTCTTTGGAGTCATATTGAAGGCAGTGGACAGATGAACCAGACTAGCTGGAGGAATCTGAATACTTACACTCAGAAGATGGGGTAGCATATTGGTTCAAAAAGATTTAAATGCCACTGGGCAACAACATGCACCATGCTAGAGAATGGTGAGTCGAGTAAAACAAGCCAAGCATATGTGACAAAGAGATGGGCCAACCGTGGGAGATATCAAAATGAGCCTTATGCAAATGACAGAGCTAAAACAAGGTCACCTCTAAAAAAGTAATAGGGTAGACAAAGTTGCACCTGCAAGACTTCATCACGATGGTCGATATACTGCTGGACCACATTATGCAAGTTATAACACTGAAATTATGTATTTTTTTAAAAAAAAATCTTTATTTGATGTCAGCAGTTTGCCTCAACTGTGAGGGGTCTGACAAATGATTGGTGTGGAATTCTGGGTATGGATGGTTCCCTTGCCAATTTGTCACTGATAACTTCCTCGGACCCCACCCAATACTGCTACTTATGCGAGTATGTCACCACCCTAAGATGCTGCTGATCAATTATTCAGGTGCCTGCTGGGGCATAAGTCAGCAATACGTAAAACAAGCCTAGAAAAAGTAATTGTGTGGTTAAAGTGCACACCCTTGAATTTTAACAATTCATTTATACTATTGTTGAAAGCCCAAACTATCTTTAGCTTCAACCGCCTTACATCACTGTACTTGAATAGACGTAGTGACTTACCATTTTCCCTCTTCTCGGGAATCCCTGCTGTGCACATATTCAGATCATCCATCTGCCCTTTCTGCAGCTACTGTGATCACCTCCACATCCTCTTTACCACACACTGATTGTACCTGGGCAACGAAACCCAGAAACCCACCACACAATGCACAAACACACGTAAATTTTGATAGTTCTCGTGGCCACCCACCCTGGGAGTCCACTAAATTGTGCAAGGTGACTGGAATATGACCCAATATCAAATAGGTGTGCACGGTCGGATTTTTAAAATTGGGGTGACAGAGGCATGTTTGCAGACCTTGCTCAAGACCATGATTTCACAGAAATATGAAGAATATTATGCTGATACAACAGGGAGTACACATTGTTTCATATATGCATGGTACTAGCCTAGTACACAGAACTCTTTTCTTTACCTCACAAATTCTACTGTGAGATATTTTTTTTCTTGCGACATCTTGGAGGGAGAAATTTCAGACCACACCCTAGTTTTGCTGTCCTTAGCCCCCTGCAATATAGCACCCATGAAGGATTAATACCTTCAGATACAGACAACCTGATAAACAACGTGCTCTGCAAACACACCAGGCAGACTAGCTTCCCCTTAATAGTTACACAGTATAAACGCCTCTGAATGTATTGGTAGTGGAGAAGGAAAACATACTGAAGGAGGCTGGCGTGGTTTGTAGTGGGTACCTTGGGTACTTACACCTTATACCAGTTCCAGTTATCCCTTATTAGTGAAATGTAGTAGTGTTCTAGCAGCTTAGGCTGACAGAGGTAGCTATAGCAGAGCAGCTTAGGCTGAACTAGGAGACATGCAAAGCTCATGCAGTACCACTTATAGTTACACAGTACTTATACAAAAGTAAAGACAATAATCAGTGTTAACAAACATAAAGGTATTTATTTGGGTGACACAGTACCAAAAATATCTTAGAGGCAATACTCCTTTGGGAGGTATTATACACAATATACACACTAGACACCAACATTAGACAAGTAAATAGTCATAGAATAATGCAAACAATAGGAAAGGATATAGAATGCAATGGGAGAAAATGGGTCTGGGGGTAACACAAACCATATACTAAGAAAGTGGATTGTGAATCACGAATTCCCCCCTAGGCAAGTGTAGTGTGTGCAGAATCACTGGGAGAGTAATAATAATACAGTAAAGGTAAGTAAATTACCCCACCCCAGAGCCCTGAAAAGCAGGAGTAAAGTACTCCAAGTTTCCTTAGGACACACTAAACTTCGTTTTTGGGATTTTGCAGCAGCCAACCAAGTCTGCAAAGTACAACTGCTGGATTATTGGACCAGAAGCCCTGCTAAGGAAGGGGACCAAGTCCAGAAGTCGGAAGAAGTTCCAGGAAGGACAAGAGCCCCTACCAACCCAGACAAGGGGGCAAAAGAAGAGTCCCTGGTTAGTTGAAGACTGCAGAAATGCACCCTAGGAAGATACCAGCGGGTTCCTGTGTGATGCAAAAGGTGTCCCACGGCGTGAAGATCGTTGCAGATGAGATTTCGTGTTGGAAGGCGCCAACAAGTCTTGGCTACGACAAAAGTGCGTTTTACCTCAAAATGGCACTGGATGGACCCAGGAGGGACCTGGGGGCCTCAATTCTGTGTGAGGAGGAAGAGGGGTCTCTCATCACTTTAGAGAGCCCTCAGGATGCCAGCCAGCACCCCCAGGAGGCGCAGGACCCGGGTTCAAAGGAGGTGCAAAACGCAGACGGTGCAGCACAACTAAAGAAGGTCCTACGCTGCCGGAGAACAACTCAGCGAGTTGTGCGTCACAGGATGGAGTGCTGGGGACCTGGGCCAGGCTGTGCACAAAGGAATTTTGCAAAGAGTGCACAGAGGCCTCAGGAGGCGAAGAAGATGCAATACACAGGGGTACCATCGCTCTAGGGGAAGGCAAGGTCTTACCTCCTCCAAATTGCGTCAGCAGGACCTCAGGACAGTCTATGTCGATGGTGCCCAACCTCTGTGTCCTTAGGAGCACGCTCGTCGCTGTGAGAGGAGTCCTAGGGCACCGGTCGTCGTCTTGGAAGGTGCTTACTTGGAGCAGGGGAGTGACTGTCACTCCACAGGAGATTTCTTCGGTCCTTCTGGTGCAGGATGAAGACAGGGAGTCCGCAGAGGGTGCACACTGTGGAAACTGTTGCAGTTGCTGACTTTGAGCTGGGGTTGCTGAAGAAAAGTGTCTCTTGTAGACACTTTGTTGCAGTTACAGTGTTTCACGGAGCAGGCTGCGGTTGATCCGAGGTCAGAAGAGTCTAAAGTTGTTGCAGAGGATTCCTGAAGGAAACTTGCAAGCAAAATCTGAAGAGAACCCAGAGGAGAGACCCTAAACAGCCCTGAGAGGGGGACTGGCTAATTTATCAGGTAATGACCTATCAGGAGGGGTCTCTGACGTCACCTGCTGGCACTGGCCACTCAGAGCCCTCCAGAGTGCCCCCACAACTTGCAAAGCAAGATGGCTGAAGTCTGGGGCGCACTGGAGGCGCTCTGGGCACCACCCCTGGAGTGGTGATGAACAGGGGAGTAGTCAGTCCCCTTTCCTTTGTCCAGTTTCCTGCCAGAGCAGGGGAGAAGGGGTCCCTGAACCGGTGTAGACTGGTTTATGCAACGAGGGCACAATCTGTGCCCTTCAAAGCATTCCCTGAGGCTGGGGAAGGCTACCCCTCCCTATCCTGTAACACCTATTTCCACAGGGAGAGGGCGTAACATCCTGCTCTCAGAGGAAATGCTTTGTTCTGCCTTCCTGGGACTGGGCTGCCCAGACTCCAGGAGGGCAGAACCCTGTCTGTGAGGTGGCAGCACCTGCAGTGCAAGCCTCAGAGAGCTGGTTTGGCAGTACTTGGGGTCCATGGTGGAGCCCCCAGGATGCATGAAATTTGCTCCCCAATACCAGATTTGGAATGGGGGACAATTCCATGATCTTAGACATGTTACATGGCCATATTCGGATTTACCATTGTGAAGCTACATATAGGTATTCACCTATATGTAGTGCACGAGTGTAATGGCGTCCCTGCACTCACAAAGTCCGGGGAAATGGCCCTGAACAATATGGGGGCACCTCTGCAGTGCAAGGGTGCCCTCACACTTAGTAACTTTGCACCTAACTGTCAGCAAGTGAAGCTTAGACATATAGGTGACTCTTAAGTTACTCAAGTGCAGTGAAAATGGCTGTGAAAAAACGTGTGCGTTATTTCACGCAGGCTGCAATGGCAGTCCTGTGTAAGGGTTTGTCTGAGCTCTCTATGGGTGGCAAAAGAAATGCTGCAGCCCATATAGATCTCCTGGGACCCCAATGCCCTGGGTACCTAGGTACCATATACTAGGGACTTATAACGGGGGTCCAGTATGCCAATTGAAATTGGTAAATGAAGTCACTGGCCTACAGTGATCAATTTAAAAGCAGAGAGAGCATAAGCACTAAGGTTCTGGTTAGCAGAGCCTCAGTGACAGTTAGGCACTACACAGGCATACATATTAGGCTACAATCTATGAGCACTGGGGTCCTGGCTAGCAGGCTCTTAGTGGCACAGTAAAAACACACTGACACACACTCGCAAACAAGCCAAAAGTGGGAGTAATCATACTAAAAAGAGGCTACTTTCCTACACATACAAGGCACCATGATGCACGACTCTCCTCTGAAACGAGCTAGGAGTAAGAAAAGCAACTGCGAACTGAAGTCCATAAATGTGTCATACCTAAAACAACGACTCCGCCGTTCCCCAATCAGTTTGGTAAGAGGACGAATTGTATATGCGCTTTATACATTGCAGGCAGAGTATACACTCTCTTGTACCGAGTGGAAACAGAACGAGCACGCACATAAAGCAAGTAATCTAATGGGGATACAGAGAGCGGGAACCCTCAGCATCACACCCGCAATTAGAAGTGTCCAGGGTGATAGGATGAAAGATCCGAGATTACTAAGGAATTTACAGTATTTTTCTGGAACTCTTAGGGCTCACCACATAATATCACAGCAGCACTAGAAGAAAGCTTCTTGAAAAATGTCACACTGCTTAACCTTTACCAGGACATCAGGAACAATATGGGGGGTAGCATCATAGAGGAAGAGATCCTGAAGGCCACAGAGCATGTGTACTGGAAAATCACGGGGAGGATGAATTTCTAGGGAGAATTTTATAAAAGTAAAAAATCCAGGTTTGATGCATTGGAAGCCACAGTATTTAAAAATGCAGAGTAAAAAAAGTCCCCCAGGTCATAATTTAACAGGGCAGTAATATCTTCGACACCAAAAGATCCACTGTCTTGGGTGAATTATATGCCAGTCTCCCAGTTAATTGCAGAAATTAAAATCTCGACTAAAGTTTTGACTACAAGGCCTAAAATGGTTCTACCAGAACACATTCATCCTTCCTTCCTAAGCTGATTTTGTACTTCAGGAGACAACAGTATGGACGTTAATACACCTCATATGGGCAGCGAGAGAAAACATAGATGAGAAAATCACCCTCTCATTCGAAGCAGGGAATGCATTCGACTATGTCGAGTGGCATTATCCTTCCTGTGCGACTGAAAGGGTGGCATGTGACACGACTTTGTAGTGAAAGTGTGTTTAAACATTAATCCTGTGGCAAGAATTAAGCAGAATTAAGGGGGACAAGGTAGGGATCCCTGCTATTACCACTCTTTTATATGATAGCATTCGAGCTGCTAGCAGAAGCAATAAGACCATGAATTAGACTCCCATGACCAGATGAGCATCAAAAGAAATCTCACAAACAGATAACATTTTAGTTCTTCTTTCCCAGCAATCTTATTCATGGCCATGATTGATGTCTATTATAAATACATTTTCAGAATTTTTGTTACCATATAAACGTTGACAAGAACAAAATACTCCCAGTCATAGACCAAAGTAGGAACATCGCTCGGTGGCCCTGTTCCCTTCAGATGCATTCCCTGTAATCTGAAATGCCTAGGAATAATAATCAAAAGGAGGCTTTAAAGCATGGTCACAGACAGCCTCGGACCACTGCTTTTAACAATGTCAGAAGACTACACGTTGGTCTGTCCTAAATCTGTCACTTTTTGGGAGACTTCTTGGGACGCTCGCATTAACAGTAACAAGCTCTTTTATTAGATTGACTGGTACAAACATTAAGGCTTTTGTCTGTGGACAATAGAAATTCGAGACTTATCATGATCTCAGGCAGACTGTGCTTACCTGATATGTACTCATATACTTAAACATGAACGGTGAGTCACCTTGTGTTCTATTTTGAGACAACGGTTGCGTTCCTGTATGGTGAAGTTAGAAGACAGGCTGGAGGAGTCACAGTGAAGTTCTAGATTATACACAATGTTCTAAAATAACAATCAGGTAGAGACAACCCTGCTTTCGACAATTAATTCTTGGAAAGCTGTCGACAAAGTACTTTCCAAACCAGGTTCCCTCCAAGCTGAGGTGTCACTATGGGAAAAT
Organism: Pleurodeles waltl; assembly: GCF_031143425.1. Classification (NCBI taxonomy): domain Eukaryota; kingdom Metazoa; phylum Chordata; class Amphibia; order Caudata; family Salamandridae; genus Pleurodeles; species Pleurodeles waltl. Next base: position 648,682,849 of record NC_090446.1, on the reverse strand, counting down.
GCAAAACTGAGTATTGGCGAAACAAATACTAGCGGACAGTGTGGGGTGGAACAGGGAATGGCCATATTATTGACCTGATAGATCAAGAACGTCTCAGGACACTGCAGAAACTAAGAACCAAACTTAGGTTGGCTAACTCTCAGGCACGGATATATACACAACTATGTGATGCATTAAGTCCCCAAATCTGCTGTGCTCCTGATGCCACCCATTTGGAAAGATCTGTCAAAATCTAACACGGCGGGGTGGTCTAACACTTCATCAAGCATGAGACATAGACAGAAGGTTTGCTTAACTGGGGAAAGGCCTTAGCGAAACATGTTTTAAGATGAGCTTCTTCAAGGTTTCACAAGTTTAGCACTGTTCCCCTAGTATACTAGGGAGAGGCAACCTGATTGCTGCATCCACTTATTGGAGGTAGGGCACTTGGACAGTGATGTCATGCACGTCCATTGATTATGTCCCATGTTGGCAAATTAGTAGACCCATGTTGCCACGACTATACAATCCATGTGTTGCTTATTTGCCCTACATCTTTTATAATGAAGCGCCTTGATACTTCTAACACAGAGGGAATAATATTGCATCCTTGTAGGAGGTGAAACACTGAGAACATGGAAATCGGTACAGCCTCCGAAATACTAATATACAGACCAAATGACCAAACATGTGTGATAAACAAAATATGGCGTACGTTTATGAATGTGTGAGAAGTAATATTAGACAGTGACATCCCACGTATGTATCCCCCAAATGCTTGGTGGACAATAATAAAACTGCACTGCCCGTCTCCTTTGTCATTACCATATTTACCTCCAAGAAGATTAGTCCTTTTGAGAAAAATTTGTGAGGCATGACACATACCTGATAAGAGAATGGTGTAATAATGACAAACTGAATCAGAAGAAGATAAGGTCCCAGCCCCAAATGGTACATAATTCCACAATGCCTTTGCATGCCACTAACAATTATCGTGAGAAAGGCCCGCCTTCCCTCCCTTTCTCTGTCTCACCATACACGACCACCCTCCTAACATAAAAAAAACATTTCTCTACATCTGTCGTGGTTAAGGCTGTATATTAAGTTATGGCATGTTACATCTTAAGAAGCTTTATGGCCCTATAAGGGCAGAATGGACAAGAGCCACTTGACTGTACAATTATGTAAAAGCTTTACTGTTGGTTCTTTCCTTTATACTACTTAAAAGCTTCCAAAACAATACTGTATGGTTTGATAATAGTAATCAAATAATTTAGAAAAGAAAGATTGAGCACGGATGAGTAGAGGCTTGGTACTCTCTACACTCATATCTTTAAAACTAATGAACAGAGATACTGAATACAGGACTAATCCCTGGAGTAAGATTCATGTGCAATAGACTTAGCCAGTTTGTTTCTGCCATTTAGTGGGGGTTCATACTGAATACTGCACAGTGTAGATTTTTCTTATTGGGAATATCAACTCCTTTACGGCCCAAGTTTCAAGTAGTGTCTTCTATAGCGCAGCAGCAACATACAGGGCAACAACTACCCATCAGTTTGAGAAAAAGAGACACTGCTGGAAAGAGCATTAGTGTGTCTCCACCCGCAGCCTGACCATGTGAGGCTTACAGTTGTGTGCCTCCAGCACGCAAGATTTTTGATCCTTATTTATTTTTAATAATGTGGGAGAAGAACATTAAATATCTGTTTAGTCTACCCTCACATATTTTAACTTAACCCCTTATAATGTTCTGATCTTCATTAGGACCTAGACTCTGTGTCAGGAACACAGGAATGTGGCCTTTTGCTGGATGCTGCACAGGTACCCACAGTATTAGGTGGAGAGCCAGAGGATGAATCATGCATCATAGGTAGCTGAGGGCTTACTTCCTGTGATACAGCTGTACTTGACGAGGCTCGAGTATGACCGACAGGCACTGCAGCCCTACATGAACAGCAGTCACAAGCCCCTGTACAGGATGAGAAGAGGGTGCAGGAGGTACCACAGGTAAAAGAGTCACCAGTGAGATGGGATGCACCATTTGAATCCTTGTCCCCTGAGGATAGGAAGCATGTATGGTTTACCGATGGTTCATCCAAATACGTGGGTACCAAAGGACATTGGAAAGCGGTGTCATAATCCAGTTACAAAAAAGTTGTTGACCACTAAAAGAGAAGGGAAAAGTAGCCAATATGCAGAGCTGTATGCTATGTATCAGACTCTAAAGCAAGAGCTGCCTTGAAGTGGTCATATTTACACAGATTTTTGGTCCACTGCCAATGGGGTAGCCACCTGGCTTCCTACATGGCATACACGTAACTGGTTTATACACTCAAAGGAGGTGTGGGGCAAAGAGTTGTGGCAAGAAATTTGGGAAATACTAGAACAAAGTACAGTTATTGTCTATCATGTTGATGCTCATTGTCCCATTGACTTACTAGAAAGCTGGTTCAATTCCCTTGCAGGTGATAAAGCCAAAATCTCAGAGGCAGAAGTGGCAACACAGGATTCCGACTTGGTGGGGATGACTAAAAGGGTGCACCACAAATGTGGACATCTGGGAGAAAAAGCCACTTACAGGTGGGCAGATATTAGAAGGATGCACATTCCCCTAGATTGGATAAAAACTGATTTTGCAATGTCCTATTTGTCAGCACACACAACAGAGATCTGTCCTGCAAACAGTCAAAGGTCAATTGGGGAAAGGAAAGTTATCAGGGCAGATATGGCAAATTGATAACATTGGACAACTACTGATTAGTTGTGCGTGTCAATGCATTTGCACCGTAGTGGGTACTTACTCGGGGTACCGGATTGGTGTTCCTTGCAAACATGCCACTCAGCACAACACCATCAGGACTTTGGACTTGTTAATGTTATACTATGGAGTACCACTCCAGGTCCAGAGTGACAATGGGTCACACTTCAAAGGAAAATTGGTGCAGGACTACAGTTCTCAGCACATTATCGAGTGGATTTATCATATCCCTTATTATCCACAAGCCTCAGGACTGACTGAGAGAATGAATGGCTTATTGAATGCCCAATTGCGAAACTTATCCGATGGAACTTTTAAAAAACTGGAGAGAGCATTTAAATGAAGCCCACCAGATTCTGAACAACAGACGGCTAACAAATGCTAAAACCCCCTCCAGCTTTGCAAATACAACTGCATGTGGCCACCAATACCATCACTTACTATGAAATAAAACCTGGAGCCTTAGCTCCTTACTGAGCCACACCCGAATCTGCAGGTCTTGACTTACATGCTCTACAAGCTTACAAACTGAAACCCACGAGACATGGCACTGTGTGAAACAGGAGTTGGAATTCAGATTCCCCCGGAGCATTTCGGATTGATTGCTCCCAGATCTGGGTTGGTCCTCAAAGATATTCAGATTTTAGGGGGAGTGATTGATGCAGATTACCAAGGAGAAATCAAAGCTATTTTGTTGAATAGTGGAAAAACTGATTTATTCATTCAGATCGGAGACAGAATTGCCCAACTTGTCATAATTCCAGTTTATGGAGGATTGGTGAGGAAGGGGACTGCCCCGGCCCTTCTTACTGTACGTGGGGAGGGAGGGAGGTTTTGGTTCAACTGACAAAAACCCTGGTGCTAAAGTGTGGGTGGAATCCACAAATGGCCCTCCAGAGCCTGCAGAAAGGATAGCAAACGGCCCCAATAATGTCCTGCTGATCATGAAACCAGGAAAGGAAAAATGGGAACATATCCCAGCTGGCAAATGTTATTTGCGAGAACGATCATACTTGTTTCTTTTACAGATCATACTACTGCTTGCCTTTGCCGCAACTGTGCAGTGTGGTCTCCTTCTGAACGTGTGTGTGTGTCGGGTAGGGAGCGACCCAAAACACCCAACTTCAACCTGATTGATCGATCGCATCGCACAACACCTTTACTACATCTGAACAACAATATTCGGATTCGTTTGGCGCAGACCATGCTCAACAGATCTGACTTCTGCATGGGCGCCATGGAAGCACTGTGGATGTTTTGTCAACCTGTTTAATAGTCATACCAACACCAACAAGCATTTTGTTAGAGATTTTCAATGCCATTAACCAGGATAAAGATGTGCAAGTACAGATTCTTTTTGACTCTTTTGTGTGTGTATTTTGGCTCGGTGAGCAGTAAAGCGAAACACTCTTTTTGCTACTGCTTATTTTTTCTGTCATTTTTATTTCTATTTGTCTTTTCTTTCTTCCATGGCTTTTTCTCTCCTTCAGCCTTTCACTCTCCCCGCGCTGTTGCTGCCCCTGCGGCCCCGCCCTCTCCCTCCCTGCAAAGCGATTTCCCACCCTCCTGCCTCCCAGCTGACCGGACCCCCCTGCCTCCCTCCCCTTCTTTATGGCAGCCGCTATGCGGCCACGCGCAGCAGGCGCGCCAAAGGCAAGCCCGTCTGCGCCCATCAGCGCCTGGACTGCACCCAACGCCACAAACCCTGGTCCTCTGATCTCTACAATGCAGAGACCCTCTACGCGTTGAACAGAGGATGACTCGCCACTTGTCATCAGACATCATCCAGAGGCACCCATGGACCATTCTTCTGCCTCCATTGCTACCACAACCTCGCCCTACAGCAAGCACGACCCTCCCGCCACTGAGCCATCTAACACCAACCCGGATCCTCTCAGCTACATCCTCTTCAACATTCGCTCTGTCCACAAACACGCCACAGAACTCTGGGACCTACTGGACTACACCCGGACATCGTCTACCTCACTGAAACTTGGACAAACCCAGCATCTGCACCGGACATCGCCACTGCCATCCCCAGCGACTATAAACTGATCTGCAAAGATCGGCCTTCTTGACCAGGCAGCAGCCTGGCCATCATACACAAATCCTCCCTCCGGCTCGACAACCAAAGCAGAAGAACACTCACCCCCTCATGGAGCACCTCCACTTCCAGATACACACCACACCTAAGTTAACCTTCTGCAGTACCTTCATCTACAAGCCACCCGGTCCCTGTCCAGCATTCTGCGACTCAACTGTCAACATCATTTCCCCTCACGCTCTCACCTCCTCGAACTACTTCCTCCTCAGCAACCTCAACTACCACATTGGCAACGACACCAACAGCGCTTTGCTGATAGACAACCTCTCCACAATAGGACTAAAGCAACTGGCACCTCACCAACACACATCGCTGGACACACGCTTAATGCCATCTTCTCTACCAGCAACATCACGGTTGACAACATCTCCACACTTCACTGGACTGACTACCACTGCATCCATTTCATCATTACCTCACCGACCAGCCATCTCCACATACTCCAAGCCCCAAGCAGAAAATGGAACTGCATCACCGAGGAATAGCTCTCCAACACCCTCAGCAAGTCCCCCGCACACCTTCTCCACAGACGCTAACATCTCAGCACGGAACTTCCACCAATGGATCTCCGAATTCACCTACACCACTCCGTAAGACCTCAGAAAAACTCCACCTCAAGAAGGTCAGCTGGTATCCCCCTGCACTCCAGGCACACCTACAGAAAGCTAGAGTAAAGATGGAGGAACAGCAAGTCCCCTGAAGACTTAGAGATCTTCAAAGCTGCCACCAAATCCCACCACCACCTCATCAGAGTCACCAGGAAAGCTGCCTTACGGACCACATCAGCGCCACCGCTCACAACACCAAAAAGCTCTTCGCTCTGGTCAAAGTTTGCCAAACCCTAATCAGAAACAGCAAGCATAACTCCTTCTCAAGACCTCTGGGACAGGCTAGCCAACTTCTTCCACCAGAAAATCAAAGACATGTACGACAGCTTCAGAACCCAAGATCCGCCGAGCCCTCCAACAACCCCCCAGATCCGACCCATGGAACCACCACAGACGAGACCTGCTTCAACATGAGCAGCTTCCACTCTGGAGCCCCTACGAACCCCTGTCCTCACCACATTTTCAACAAGGCCAACACATCCATCGCACCCAAGCTCTGACACACCCTTAACTGCTCCATAGAGACAACGACCTTCCCAGAGGACTGGGGCATGGCGAGATTCATCCACTCTTGAAGACACTCACGGCTGGAACATCCCCATCAGCCTGGGACAACTCCTGGTGGCCATCGGCCCTTGGCCGCCCCCTCCAAACAAACTATGCATGCAACCTCGTCTTCAACCTGGACTCATCACTCACCATGACCCACCAAGTCAACTCAGTCACACCCTCCTGATTTCACACACTCTGACTTCTCCAGAAGATCTACAAATGGATCCCAAAAGACTGCTGCAAAACAATAAGCCATGCCCTGGTTACCAGCAGACTCGACTATGGCAAAGCCTTCTACGCCGGTACCACCCAGAAGAACCCAAAGAAATTACAGAACATCCGAAACGCCTCCGCCAGGCTCATCCTGGACATTCCCTGCCATGAACGTATCTCCAGTCACCCAAGAGACCTCCACTGGTTTTCCATCAAGAAAAGAACTAACTTCAAACTTCTTGTCCACGCTTACAAGGCACTCCACGACCTAGGACCTGCCTACCTCAACCACTGCATCACCTTCTACTCCCTCACCAGATGTCTCTGTCCAACAAGCCCTACCCACTGTACCCCACATACAGAAGGCCTCGTCTTGTGGAAGATCCTTTGCCTACTTTGCAGATAAGAGCTGGAAAATCCTGCCCCTGCACCACAGGAGGTCACCATCGCTACCTCAATTCTGGAAGGACCTTAAAACCTGGTTCTTCAACTGAAGCTCAGAGGACAAAACCCCTTAGTGCCTCGAGACCCTTACTGGTAAGTAGTTACACTTTATAAACCATGGTTTGATTTTGATTCGATTTGCATACTAACCCTGTGCACTACCTTATGATGATTCCAAGCTTCCACTAGACAAAAGTATGCTCTCTCTCCAAAAAGAACATAAATTGCCAGAGTTATTTTGACATTTTTACATTACATGCACTTTGTGATTTGCCTAGTACATGTTCTTTGCAGCAGGCACATTAACCCTGTGTGTCACCTTATGATGACTCCAAGCTTCCACTAGACAAAAGTATGTTCTCTCTTAAGAAAAACATAAATCGCCAGAGTTATATTGATATTTTTACATTATATGCACTTTGTGATTTGCCTAGTACACATTCTTTGCAGCAGGCAAAATAACCCTGTGAGCTACCTTAAAAGGAAACCAAGCTTCCACTAGACAAAGGTGCGTTCTCTTTCCAGAAAGAACATTAACCCTCTGAGCTACCTTCTAATGAGTCCAAATTTCCACTAGACAAAAGTACGTTCTCTCTCCAAAAATAACATTAAATCGCCAGTAGTAGTAGTATGTAGTTTTAATTTTATAACGTGCTACAAGCTGGAAACCAGCCTTTAGAGTAGTATTTGTAAAGTTGTCCAGCTCCCTAGTTAGATGCACGATTCGATTATTTAGTTTATGTTTCAGCTTTGCATTCTGGGACTTCTAGTTTTATTCTTATAACATGATACAAGCTGCAAATACAAAGCAGAAACCTGACTAGATGAGCTACACACAGTTGAGTCAAACTTGAGCCGTGTGCGTATATTTATAAAACTAACCTCAAGGAGAGCTTACAGTTAATTATGCTGTACAGTGGTCAATATTTTATAACAATATTTAAATTCAAGACTGACTGAGGATCATTAATATCATGGAACGCGGCAGTCCTCAAGCGCATGAAAAATCATGGGCATTTTGCTTGACTCCCCAGACTGCAATAAAGGGACAGTGATCCAGTAAGCACGCATTCTTGGAGTACAATTATTTACCCGTACCAACTGCTAAGTGAATATGTTTTGCACCTGGGAGTAGTTTGTGTTTTAAGGGCCTTGTTTAAAAAACTATTCCAGTAGGCCTATTAGCACCCTTTAGTTATATGCAGGGCCACTGGAATTATGCGGCAGAAAGGATCAACATTTGTAGCTGGGTTGACAAATTAATGTGTCAAAAAAGTACAGTTACGCATTTATAATGCCAATAGCTCCAACTCAAGTAAATGCAAGACCTACTGCACTGTAAATGCTTGTTCAATACTCATGACACTTTACAAGTCCAGATAGAATATTTTAAAATAATATTAATAAACAAAATAGGCATAGTACCTTTTTAAAGCTTAGTTCACGGCTGAATCCTCCTTTCATTACAAATACGCAAGGTTCATTACTATTGGCCCAGTTACTTTCAACCCCATTTGTAGTTGCTGTGTAATAAGGTTGAGATTTTACAGCATGATTTTTCCCTCTGCCTTTTTGAAGGTCACTGAATCTTTTGCAATTGGTTATGCTTATGCTGCAATTACTAATTCAATCTGGTGGCCAAGGTCTGTGTACCTGTCAAGTGGGCTTGACATCTGGCTGCAATAAGCCGATTGGTATTTAGGTAACTTATTATCTTAACAGAATAAAAACAAAAACAAAGACAAACTCTTGGTTCCCTAAAATATTAAAGTGTTATCTTGCAAAATGAGACTGAAACATCTTTTGATATGATTGGATCAATAAGCAGTATGAAGCCTTCCAGCTGTGACTCATATAAATCTGTCTTTGGTGGTAACCAATTTTCCTTTGGCCTATCATCAAGTTAGATAATATGTATCTGCTCAAATTGTTTAGACAAATAAAAGGCCTAAGAAAGACCCTAAATCACTGTCAAACCAATGTCTTCTCTTTCATTGGAAGGTCTGTTGAAAGAAATCAGATCTTTGTCCTTTCATAGAAGAAACTAATAAAATATTGTATTACATGATAGTTTATTTCAACAAAAAGTCATAAAAAACTATCAATAAAAGAAACACACAGTCAAATATGTGATTGCCCCAATAACTTTATACTTTAAATATACAGAGAGACCTTCAAATTTCAAAAAGCCAGGTCTAAAGCATTCTGCAACTATACAGCCCCTTCAGGAAGCATGAAACTGCAAAGCAAACAGACAAAGTTGATAAAGTTATAAACTGATTAAGGCAGATCCCAGAAGCCTGCTTTCTTTAATACTGCCATTAAAAACCTACACAAAGGATTAATGACAAGCACTGGCATAGCCAATAGGTCTTGCCTTTGGGACCCTAGCCATGCAGCATAATAAACCTTTATCAGAAATAAAACGTGTTTGAGCTTTCCTTCATACACTTGGCCTTAGACTGTAATGGTCAGAACATCCCCTAAAGGGCACCACAATAAAAATAGCATTTGGAAGAAACATGGTCATGTAACCATACAGTCATCCCCTAGAGGGCATAACCACATGAAAAGAGAAGGGCATACGGCATTTCAGTGTAACCATATTTTCAGCCCCTAGCGGGCATAGTGCATTTCATATTTTCCAGCTCAACTGGCCTGAAAGAATATTATTACAAACAAGGCCCTTAGAACACAAACTACTTGTAGCTGTAAAACAAAAGCTCCATCCACGAGAGAGCTTTATAAAGACACTGAATGGTGAGAGAGGTTATGATTTTGGGCCCCACTCCAAAACTAGTGTGGGGATCCAGAAGATGCGCTGTACAGAAAGAACACGTCATTCTAAATGTTTTGGTGGTGGTCACATTGTCCCTGGCTGTGTTATGGGCACAAATGTGTTGTAAAAGTAATGTGCCGCAAAGCATTATGGTGAGTGTTTCCCGAGCACAATGAATATTGTAGGATCATCCCTTCTGCTGTGCTGGGAGAACGTGCAGCATTGAGTGTTTCCCTCGTGCTTTTTCTATTTAAATGGTGCCAGTTTGCATATTTTTCAACTCCTAAACTTGGAAAGGATTATGGAATGGGCTGCAAATTTAGCTGGTACTCATGGAAAACGCTCCAAACGTTTGGTCAACTTTGGCTATATAAATCTGCAGAAACTGCGACACCTCCCCATTCCTCACCCGCTCCCCCCCCAAAAAAAAAAAAAAAAAAAACACTTGCAGCCTTTGTCCGGTACAGACAATGCAAATAAATAACGCATGCCAGAAGAAACCACAAAACGCATGCCAGAGGAAGAAACAACAAAACAAGAAGAGGAGTTTACATGGCAATACTAGGGTCTAAAACATGAAAAGAGAAGGGCAGAGAGCATTGCAGTGTGTAACCATACATTCAGCCCCTAGAAGGCATAGTGCATTACACATTTTAGGACTAGCAGGCTTATTAGAATATTATTACAAACAAGCCCCTTAAAACACAAACTACCAGCTGTAAAGCAAAAGCTCCAGCCATGAGAGAGCTGAAAAAAAAACATTGAATGGTGGGAGAGGTTATGATTTTGGGCCCCCTTCCAACCTCGTGTGGGGACCCGGGAGATGAGCTGGACAGAAAGGACACACCGTGCTGAACATTTTGGTAGTGGTACCACTTCCCTAGGACCTCCAAAGGCTGAGTTATGGGCAGAAATATGTTGTAAAAGGAATGCCCCGCAAAGTATTATAGGGTGAGTTTCCCCAAGTGCAGTGAATATTGTAGTATTGGCTCTCCAACTGCACCAGGAGTGCAGTGTTTAGGGTTTCCCTTGTAGTTTTTAATGTAAAGCACTCCAATCTTCAGATCGAGTTTGCGCTATATAAAACTGCAAGAACAATAAATAAATAAAAAAGAATCCCCCTCCAGCTTGCAGCCTTTGTTGGGAGCAGACACCGCAAAGAAACAGCGAGAGGCCAGAGGAAGGGTTGTGTAGCCATTTTAGTTACAGCTTCATACACGTTATTTCAGCAAAGTAGGCCTGCCGCTGTGTACTTTAACCTAGACATATTCTATTCAGCTTTGTTTTATTATTTTAACAATAGCCACATTTGCAGTCTGGTTTTATTTTCTCAATCTAGCTGTTCTTTGCCTAGGCCAGCACTGCGTTCTTAAACAAGACATTTCTTTCACTCTGTGCTTTTCTCAATGGTGCGGTAAGATAGGTTGCCAGCAAACGTGGTACGCTCTTTCTCGAAAGTTCACAGAAACATACACACTCTTACGTGTGAATCCCTTATTGGAACACCAGTTGTTTTATTATAAAAACACTACTTTGACCCATGTATGTTAGAGGGAGATTCCAACCAGATGACCATGACTGTATGCTGATCGCGGAGTGCTTCGCTGCAGCTGCTTATGTAGACTACAGGCCTCTTGCTCAGGTATGAGGGATGATGTCTTCCCAGGGGAACCTGAAAGGCATAACTAGAGCTTAACAGGCTCTGCTCTAACATAGCCTAGGTAGGAGCGATTTTAATGATTATAATGGCAATATGGTAGCGTTGTTTTTATGCTTCACTCTCTTTGTCGCAATTTTAATTCTGTCATGGCTCATCATCCTAGTTATTGCAGTACATGCTTTATTATCTAAGATGCAGTTACTTCATTAAAAACTTTATTGAACTATATTCTGCATGTGATTGTCCTTGTATATGTGAGACTAATGTGACTGAGAAAAACGGATGGGATCTGAGTGACCATGATTTCCCTGATAAGTCAATTTCCGTCATGCGCTCGGCTGCCCAATCATCCCTGCTCTTGGGTGGAGAGGAGGCACTGCTAGATAGCCAGAACAAAAGCGGGATTAGGCTGACAGGTGTCACCTGTAGTGGGTTCAGACTCAGTCCCCCACAGTGCAAGTGATTTTGCCACCCAAATTCTGTAGTCTCATTAGAATAATGAGAACCTACGCGACAGAAGAAACAACATACTGCCACAAACACGATGCAGAGAGGCAAAAGAAAAAAGTAGTGCGCCCACACTAAGGTATATAACCAATCATGCAATAAGCCATGTAACATCCAAGGTGGTAACAAAATAGCCATCAGGAGGGACAAACCTAAAGCATTTACCTAACAAACCAAAGGAATTTTGAAAGTCAGGCCAATGAAAGTGCTTGGTGTGGTCAAAGCCCACAAAAGTAGATTACAGCATGTCGCGAGACAGCACATGCCCGCTGCCTAGGTTCAACCTAAAAAAACAACAGAAGAAAATGGGCATGGTAGACTGACTAAAGACAGAGTCAAAAGGATACAAAGGAGCACAATGTACAGGTTCTCCGATTCTAGGGATACTAAGCCATTTTGCAACCCAACCTATTCGTTCTTGTATTAATAAAGCCACCTCATGCCTACTTATCGATCGACCAATATAGGTATGACCCTACCCCTAAAGTCGCCTTAACTATGGTATGGTCTCTAAAAAGTTTTTGGGTTAGTTCATTATTTTTTCTCTCAACAACTGCATGTTGCCCAAGCCTGCAAAGAGCTGGTTTAGTATTGGTTAGAGAAAGAGATAAGCACTGCGTTCTTTAAAAAGTTGTGAGCAACCTTTTTGATGTAAGATATCCAGGGAATAATGATGGTGTCAAGCACTTAATAACTTTCTCATTTAATTCTCTTGTAAGTTAGGCACAGGGATTTCAACATACTCATAACCAAAGTTGAAATGGAGGTCCACTTTAATATCAATTATAACATATAATGTAAGGCATGCAAATGAGGACATAGTGTCGGAAAAGTTATGATTTTTTTGAAGAAATCATTCTTGAGGGTCTACAGCCATTGTGTCTTCACACAGTCCCAGATATCAGCACCGGAAGTGGCTGATAGCACAGGCTTAGCTTTGTAAACCTTTAGCAACAAACGAATGCGAGGAGTACCTTGCTTCATAGCAAAGGGATACAGTCCCCCATTAACTACATTTTTTTACTGGAAGATCCTGCTAACAAAGCAGTCTATCTTAATTAGACAAAACTGGGAAACATCTGTCTCTCATAAGCTGGTAGCTCCAGGTTTTTATCAAAGTTTGAATATGAGAATGGGCCATCCCATTGCTGTTGCTTTTGATTTAACGAGGATGGTAAGCAGTCCCAAAGAATTCCATAAAGAACACATCTACTAACCAACCCCTGCAGTCCACTCAGACATTTTGAGACATGAGGACTGTGGCATCTATGTAAAGTAGTAACAGGAAATGTCTCTGACCTACCTTTAGCTGATCTGCACTTCCTCCAATAGACCTAGCAATAGAATAGCGCTAGAATAGTTCATTTACATGCACCATAACATGGGTCAAGGATATATGCTTGCCTAACTGCTTTTGCAGAGGTAAAGTGAGGTGTTTGCTCTACCCCTAGGGCCACACCCCACAGAGACTTGTAAATCACTAAGCAATGCTGCTAGTAAAGCAACTGTTTTAATATCCACACTCATTGCACTCAGCAATGTCCAGAGCTCTTGGTACACCTTATCAAAGGCACAAGCTAGGTCTATGGAAGCCAGATACAGTGGAACATCTCTACTGGGAATGCATTTTAATGTATCATGTGAAGGTTTAAACACTGCAGCACTTTACTAATATCTTCACAAAAAGTGTATTGCAAATCAGACAACATTCTGGCATCTGTTGCCAAGCTTCAAGCCCTTTAATAAGATCCTGCCAGTAGTTGTATGGTGCAATGTAGGGTAAGGAGGAGCTGGTAACAAAGGATCCTACCTTTCCCCGTCTTTAATTATAAAAAAAAAGTATCATTAAAGTTTTCAATTTTTCAAGAAAAAACAAATCAGATGTTTCATTCAATACCATCATAGTTAGAGGGTTGCACAGATCCCAATTTTCGCTGTAAAAAAAGAAAATCTATAGCTGTGGCTTCTTATTCCTCGGTATAGCCTTTATAGCTGAAATGACTTGATTGAGAGTTAGATTGAATAATACCCTGAAAAAAAGTTATCCACAATGTAGAAATAGGCACCTCCACTGAACATTGGAAATTAGCGGTCCTGAAACTAGTTGCGAGAATAACCTGTCTTCAGGGCCATCATAAGCCTCCTCAAACTTGTGCCACATTGCTAAAGCATGTAGCTTTTTCACTAACTTTATAGTATCTTTAGAAGGGGTTTGATTGAGGTAATGAGTGTTTTATTTTCAAGAAATGTCCTTACAGCTATATAAAGATCCCGTTTAGCTTTGCGGCGTTCCTTAGAGAACCAATTGTGTAGGGGAAATTTTGAGGTAAGGGCAACTGCAATCATAATTGATGTGTGATAAAACTGTTAAATTAAATAGCCTCAAAAATGATTAAACCTTACCAAACTACTACAGGTCTAAACGTTGTAAGCAAAATGCTGGAAAATATAGTACCACTTTTTGTAATAGGTCAACAGTATCTACTCTATGCCAGTGAATTCCCCTGCTGTCATTTGTTAGGGACTCTACCCTACAACCACACTATTGGTGTCAGAAAATATATTTCCTTTCATAAAGTCTAACTTTAACTGAGTTATGCTCACTCTTGTGACAAGAGAATAGGGAGGAAGACATAAGCTCTAGAGGTGAGATGATGGTATTTCAGATGAAAATCAACCTGGACAACTAATGAGGTTATGCAATCTCATAAAATTAATCAGAAATTTCCTTTTCACTCCAAAATGCTAGGTTTCAACATGCCCAACACAAATGTTTTAGACAATGGAAGAGGCACAAGTGGTGGCTCAGCACAGTTTACCCTGCTACTCTGCCCTTAACCCAGACACAGCACAAAAGTATCCCACACAGCTGCATGCTGTGTCTTCCTTTATCTTGTTTGCAACTGTGACAGGTGTGAGACAGAAATGCTGGGGACTCGGGATTGCAGTCCCTTGGTTACATTCACAACAAAACTGAATGAGAATATATATATATATATATATATATATATATATATATATATATATATATATAGAATTGGCAAGGCAGAAGATGAAACGAAGTTATCTAAAATGGGGAGGGACTTTGAATATAGGAAATGCAGAAATAACTTGAGAGTTCTAAAGGTGATCATTTATCTTTAATTGTGAAATCCTTTTTATCTCAAATTTTAAAAATGCCTCAAGTGAAGGTTAACATCCAGAGGGCACACGGTCAAGGAAGAATTCGCCATCTTGGCAACAGAGATAATTAATACAAAAGCATTGATAAAAAAAATAAAAAACTGTTTAGGGCTCGCAATAAGATTTATAGTTTGCAGGACATTGCAAAAGATACTGGTGCAAGAGTAAAGATTTTTGGGATCTCAGTCCGGCTTCTCAAGGTCAACCACAAAAAAAAGAACTATTTGTTCTAATCTGGCTAAACTAAAGGAAGATATATTTTGCCAAATGGGTGATGAAATGTACGTTTCCGGACATATCTCACCTTAAGTATGCTAATTTCATATTTGTTATAACTAGTTTTGTGTCTCTATAGTCTTTTAAGTCCTCTATAGTATTTATCTCTCCTAATATAGGATAAAGTTTCAGTAAAAGGTGTTTTGTATTTATATAACTGCTGTATGCTTCCAATTGTTTTTTCTTATTTTCCTGTTTTTCTGCAGGTTTTTGTTTTTTCTGAGATTAGTCTCTTACCCCTTCTGAAATGTACTTATGGTTACCTTAAATTGCTACGATGGGAGTTCTGCCTTCATGTGCTCTTCGCCATCTTTTTTGGCTAATATTAAAATAATATTATTGAAGGTTTTGTTATGGGTAAGTAGCAAATAAAATATTATGCCTATGCAAATGATACCCTTTCATATATTAATAATCCCAAACGCTCAATGCCAGCCTTTCAAAAAAGTTACTGACTTCTACCTCGTCTCTTGACACAAACTTAATTTGAACAAGTTACTTCCTTTAAAAATGTTTAAAGGGTATTATGTAGCTTGGTGTAACACAAAAATTAAATACTTTGGTACATGGCTTTCACGATCCATGAAAGAAAAAAAACACAAAAATTCTATTTATACTCTTTTACAAAAATAAAGTGGTTCCATAGTCAAGAATCTGTCTCTATTATTTCTGTCTTGGTGGTGCCGCTTACATTTCAATAAAATGATGATCACTCAAACAGTTCTATATACAAACTATCTATACTTCTCCTTAACACACCTAAATTCTTTGAAGAAGAAAAACAAAACACTGAACACTTTATTTTGCAGTTTTTAAAGACTCTTTCTTTTGAGATTAGTAGTTCAGACTGGATGGTGGAGTAAAATGTCCTAAATTATTTTATTTAAACACTCTTTTCTTTTTCATTTATTTCTGAAGCATTTTGGCACTGATTTATTAATTGTTATTTAAATATGAATATTCTGCTGGATTAGATAAGAGAATGTGTTTGTTCCCTTCAAGGATTTTTTCAATATTTATTACAAACATCTATCTCTTATGTGTTCAAAACAAATATTGCAATGGTCAGAAGATGGTCTGAAACTGAAAATGATTTTGTAATCAGATTTTGCTGCAACCCTTCCTCTTCGATCAAGAAATAAACACCTGATCTAAAACTGGATCAGTTCTCTGTACTTCAGTTATTACTCAAACAGTATATCTGTTTTTAACACAGGTTATAAAACTTAGTCCAGGTACCACTAATATATTTAATAGTTCATTTCCTGACTCTTGTTGGTCATTTTGGAACTTTAAATCACTCGACGTTTGATTGTGAAATTATTTTGGGACATCTGGAGAGATATTTATATTTATCACACTAATGTTCTGCTTTCTTTACATATCATGCTTCACGTTTAGTGGATACTTTGAAAGCACTTCCCTGTGAATGGCAAATTAGTTGACACTTTTATAGCAAAAGCTCTAATACAATTCTATCTACATTAGAAAGATAACCAAATTATAGGAAACATCCTTTCTGTACAGTTTAACAAATACATTTGACTATTTCGCTCACAGCTCGTATTTTCTGTTCCAGATTTCTTATGATTTGTTACTGTAAGTCAGACATCTTCTCTCTATCTTTTTCCTTTCTTTTGAGTTACATTTTGACCTACACTGGTTGTTCCCCAAGGTGATTTAATTTATTTATGAATAATTGCATGTGTTATACATTGTAAATTCTGTAATGTGTTTGGCCACAATGGTGTATTGTTTCTAATACTTGTCTCTTCCAAAATCTTTTTTTTAACACAAAAAAAGCAACTGCATCAAGGTAGAAGAGAGGTGGCATGCCGATTAGGTATATTAATTAATATATGCAAGGATCTGGGAAAACTATTGCTCAATAGTGAGAAAAGGAAGGCCTACGCAGGGATAAAGGGCATTTGTGAGTATTTCTATTCTACTTAGTCCTGAAACGCAGGTGCGGTCACGTCAATATATCAATTCCGAAGTCTTAAAAAATGAATGGAAAAATAATTACACAAACAGAAATCCATAGATACTTCAAATGAAAATCGTTAAATGAAAGAAAACTGAACAGTAAAAATAAAAATATTACATGGAACTGAGAAACTAAATTAAGTAACTATCTTCCCCTAACTGGAATCAACCCCATTCTCTGATGGACTTGGAAGTAAACCCCGACTACACCAACTGCAATTACAAAAAGAAATACAATGGATACCCCAGGGAATGCATTTCCATTAAGCTGCACAGGGACAATTTCTGTTTGTGATTAGACCATAGGAACTTGGCCCCAAGAGGTCTACCAAGAAATAGACTGGTGCTACATATTCCATCAAATGTATATTAACAACGATTTATAATATTTGTTAAGTACTTAGCATTTACTACAATTATGTAATAATATTTGATAGCCTACGAGAAATTATAGTGGGCCGTATTTCCGGTCGTATGGATACATAAATTTATCAGAATATGCATTCATCACAGATAGAATAAGGCATTAAACGTATTAAAATCAAATAAGGAGATAGCCACAGCTGAAGCGTATTGATTTTCCACTTAAAATAGGTAAATTTTGGTTAACATCAACCACTAACTTGCACTTATAGGCAGAATTGTACCATGTGATAATATGATACATGAGTCGGAACAATAAATGGCTTGGAAAATCGAAGCCCAGTTTTTCAGCATAAGCTACACTTAAGTTGCCCCTTTGCAGTCACAACACATAAACCTCAACTATAGTTTTCGGGCCTCATTTTGAGTTTGGCGGACGGGAAAGCCCGTCTGCCAAGCTCCCGAAAGGGCGGCTGCCACCTTTGTGGCGACCTCCCCACTGGTGTAATTAAGAGTTTCCCGCTAGGTCGGTGGGTGGAAAACTCGGTTTCTGCCTGCCGGCCTAGCGGGAAACAGGTACATCATTGTGTACGGCTTGTAATCGACCCGGCGGCAATGCTGTAGCCAGCAGGGTGCACCAGAACCATCGCAATGCTCACTGTCTGCTTTGCAGACAGTGAACATTAAGATGGTGGTGGGCGGGGGGCCTGCACTGCCCATACCAAGTTCTCCGCCATCCTTTTCATGGTGGTGTAACCGCCATGAAAAGGCTAGCAGAGAACAAGGTCTTAATATGTAGGGCAGCACTATATGCAGCGCTGCCCTCTGACCATCAGGGTTTTCATGTGACGGTCGGACTGCTGCAACAGCGGAGGTCCTGCACCGCGAGTGTGGAGGTCTGAAGGCTGCCACACTCTTAATGAGGTCCTTAGACTCTTGGTATTCAGACTCTCTCATTTATTATTCACACTAAGAAGTGCATCCATTTTCCGTGAACTTTGTCACAAGAACACATTACCTCTACTCTCACATCTCACCTAGGTCTACCTATGCCAACAGCTATGGTCTTTACCCTTTAAAATGTGGGTTCTTCAGTGACCACCCCATAGCTAAGAGTTAATCTCCAACACCCAGCTTTTGCACACAAAAAAACAGGGTTTCATAATACTTCGATTCCAGTTCTGGCCACTGTCATTTTATCACTGTGACTGCCTGACTCAACATGGGGGCAGAGTAGCTGATTTTTGAAAACCACATTATCATTAGCCTGATTTCTAGAGTGGTCTGCACACTTGGAAATAGCTTGCCTGCAGCTTTGCTTTTCCGGTTACCTATGATTTAATTTATCAGCCTTTACACATACCTCCTAGCAATTTTCTGAGCTTGAGGGCCTACTGGGATAGTGCTGCTTTCAATATCTGAAGTCATAACCACCCTTGGTGATTTCAAATTTGGGCTGACATCCCTATTGTTATTGACACTGCAAATATTCTAAATTTATGCCCCTCAGGCAACAAAAAACAGGTGACCTGCTGTGCCAACATAGAAGGCCATATTCTGAACCTCACTTTTATCTTCTCCTTACTTAATGCTGATGGGTAAAATCTTTTGTCTGGTCTAGCCAGACCGCAGGTTATTTGCTTCTTCATTGCCTCCTACAGTCTTTTACCTGGTATCCTCAACACTTCTCATACTACTTTGTGTTGCACTTGGAGGAAACTTCAAAGACACTTCATATGCCCCCTGTTCCTCCACAGCTAGCTTCCTGATATGGACTCTACTGTTGGCCACATCGACCTCAAACTAAAGGCAGTCCGAGAAAATCTCTCAAAATGTTAACAAAGCAGCTACTAAATTTGATGAATTCCAGTTCATGCTTGCAGACAAGGCTGCTAAGTTCCACATTAGACAGCTTCAGATTTGGTAGTAGCATATGCAGTCTGAGACAAAGAAATGTACCTACAATATCCAGGTTCATAAATATGATCTGACTAGAGATAATGCTAAAACTGAAGCATTAAACAAGTAAATGAAAATCGTAGTAGTTAACAATTTTCTGAAATCTTCTTTGGTGTCTAGCTTGCCTTGAAGGGCAAAAACATAACATCTCCTCTACATTCCCCCTTTCTAGTGCAAACAGTAATAGCTAGGCACACATTTATATAAACAGCGATTTTGTCAATGAGATCGCTCTAGTATTTAAAAGCAAGATATTTTGCTTACGTTCATCACTGAATTTAGAAACTCTGGTGGCTCCAATCTCCACTTTCAGAGATCTTGTCTCCATAGTTACTCTAACAATGGCAATCTTAATTATTTAGATTGGTTACGTGCCCGAGCCCCTGAATAAAATTCTTGGGGATAGATCCGTCTATTCCGTAATAGAGCCGTTTCCCCTTCTGCCTCTTCTGCACAAACTTGTGAAAGAGCAGTCCCTACATTGCTGCACAAATTTCTTGAACCTATAAATTTCTTTACTGCCAAACCATCCTGTCTCATATCTGGATCTAGAGTAACTGAATTGTTGGGGCTGGTAGCTGTAAATGACTTTCATCTTACTCAGGACTTCGGAATACAGTGGCTTTAGCCATTTTGGACCAACCCACCTATTCACCTTAGTTAATCTCCACTCTAGTATTTTGATTTGCTTCCTCCAGAATTGGTGGTTCAGGTCTCCAACTATTTATTTCCTTCCTCAATGAGCTCTCTCAACTCTTCTTGCTTCAATCCTTCAATCTAAGAAAATAATCACATGTGGAATTACTGTTAGGCACCTCCAAAACCTATGCACTGTCTATGTGAAACCATTGATTTTAGGGTCTACCGATTAGCAGATGATACCCAAATCCATATTCGCCAAGATTAGAATTCCTTCACCAACACCCCTGGCTTTGGGAAGTGTCATACCAAGAATACCTATGTGGGTGAGCAAGAATTTTCTCCAAATTAAAATTGTCAAAATAGAAAGCCTCTTAATTGTTGAAGGTAAGGATCGTGGGACGCCTCCATCTGGCCTGCAAAATTAGAAAACTACCAAATTAAGCAGAAGCATTTCACACATAAAGAAATGTTGTAGCTGGAGGGCAGTTTTTTTTTTAAATGAGTACAAAGCCATCCGGGTAGGAATGTAGGTTCTTTATTCCAGGTTAGGCCTTCAGCTTACATCAACAACATGTAGGTGATATAAGGGTGCTCTCCTACCTCCAACACATAATAAGGAACTTAACTCTTACCAGAGTGCCACCAGACTCGTATGTGTAGACCCTGCCGTCCAACTACAACATTCTGGCAACAAGTTAAGGACCTGCGTGAAAGTGCAGCAAGATTGTGGTGGCACTTTGGAGCCATTTCTGACTGAAGAGGAGACCCATCTAAAGAAGTAAGATGGTCCTGCAGCCATGGAGGACTAGTTTGGGGCCATCCACTCTCGAATCCACTGGTGAGTGGTATTGGCTAAGGCCACTGGGTAGGAGGAGTCCAATAAGCCATGAAGTCAAGTCAACTGAGGCAAACTACAAAGTGAGGTGTTGTGTCCCAGTGTATAGTCATAATCATAAAAACAGTGGGAGAGGCAAGAAACTGCCTTTGCAGTAAGCTTAGTTCGGACCTGAACCACTGAGCAGTGAGTGTTGAGTGGAAGTTAGGTCATACTGACAAAAAGAGAAAGGATGGAGTCTGTCATGATCTACCTTTTGTTGATTTAATCTAAGAGTCTTGCATGAAGGCCCTTATCACCAAACTTTAACAAGGTTCAACTGAATAACAATCTTACACTGACTACATAGGTCAACACTTGTATAGTTGCACTTTTACATACTCAATTTTCTGGACAAAAATTTTCCTATCGTACCTCCAGCTCAACATCACACATTGGTTGAAGCATTTATAACCCCCATGTTAACAAACAGAGGATTAGAAGCTTCATCATTAGACTAGTTTAGTTTATGGTCTCAAAAACCTTTACATGGTCACTCATTACAGGAGAATGTCACATGCTTGGTATTCACAACTGCAGACCTGCTACTGAACATCACTACCACACCTTACTTGGCCTAGTGCATGAAAAACAAAAAGCACAATTAATAAACAATGGGAACAGCCACCTAGTCCATATAGGCTTCATCTGTGAAATGTATGCATACATGACTGGAACTCAACTACGTTCTCCATAGAGATATTAGATGTTTCCACCATATCAGGATCTCAATCACCCCTGTCATAAACTCATTGTGGCAGCGACCTCTACTTCTGCAGTACCAGATTCCAACTATTTTCTTCAAGGCCAGTGACTACAATCAGAAGACATTTTTAAATGCAACGCCATGCCTATAAATGAACATTAAATTAATTTTCCACAACTGTCAATGTATGAAATGAAACTGATTACTATAACAAAATTCAAAATAAAAACCTATTGTCAGATAATATTCAGCAGTGCTTCAGACTTTAGCTAAAACCTGTGGAGAAGAACTGTGAAGTCTGACAGCTTCTAGGCTGGTTTAAGTCTCTGCTTTTGTTTACGTACAGCATAAATTACAATCTACGAGTTGAGGTGCCCTGCCAAGCTCTGGGGTAGCATTAATGCAGAAAATGACTATCAAGGGATAAATCACAAATATTTATGTTCACAATAATTTCTTATTGGTTATTGGAAAGCACTAACTTGCTAAATCATCATTATTCACCTATCTTTGGTTTTTCATTTAATATACAGAAACCAACACAAAGACAGTCAAGGAAAAGACCTTTTCATTTATTAGGCACTTATTAAGTTGTAACCCATACAGAACAAAAATGTTACAAAACACATGACATTCTGGGACATAAAACAACCAATTGTACTATCTTTTATGGAGTCCACACTTAACCTTATATTTAGTTCATATCTACTGACCAATGATCTACAGTCCAGCTGTTACCTGGTCCTTTAAGGAAGTAGTCCATTATCAGGAGCTTATCGGCCCACCACATATTGCTTTCACACACATTGTGGAATCAGCACAAATCACGGGTAAAATGCCAAACACAAGGGGGCCCGTTGGTTCGACATTATATGGAGGTCGGGCACAATGAAAAGGATATTGAATGGACTGTTCTATACATCACACACATGACTGTGCATAAAGCACAAATTGAGAACCACCTGTTACGTGCGGAAGCAAGACTAGTATCTAGATTTCACACCGCTACTCGGGGATTGAATGAATACGATGAGGTGTGGGCTCTCCTTAACATATGAAAGAAGGACGAGCCACATGATGTGTTGATGTATACAAGAAAGGGGGTGGGAAGTGGTGGTAGAAAGGGGTGCACTTCCCACACGTTAAGCAAGTGTAGTCAATAGTAGTTCATGTTGAAAATTGTGCAAACATGGGGTGGGTTATGGTGTTATGCAGTAAGATGCTCCACTACCCAAGAGCATATGGTAGTGCTTCAAAGAAACACTAAACGTGAAATGTAGCACAGAAGCCGCAGCACTCTAAACAATGTTCATAATAAAGATATCCTCCAGTTGAGTTGGTTGTAGTGGATTCCTTTAATTAGTAGCCAAGGGCATCAAAAGCATAGCATCAAGGCTATGAGACGACACAGTAAGTAGGGTCGAACTCCATTACCTGCATAGATGTGGTTGACATAGACCAGGAACAAGACATACCACGGTCTTGGTCATCAGGGTTTACCCTTCACCCTGTTCATTTTACTACTGAATGACCTTACTTACTTCCCTACTTACTGTGTCGTCTCATAACCTTGAAAAAGTCACCTGTTGTGACAAAACACGTGTTTGGTGTGTATATGGAACTATGCTCAACTGACTACTTGGCTGTATTTATGGATCAATGCTCAACCGATCGCTTTTGATGCCCTTGGCTGCTAATTAAAGGAATTCACTACAACCAACTCAACTGTATGACATCTTTGTTATGAACATTGTTTTGAGTGCTGCGGCTTCTGTGCTAAATTTCATGTGCTGATGTATAACAGGTGAACACATGCAAATGTACATGATGTGATTTTTTTCACATTGTTGGTTTCTATATTGACGAAGATGAGGATTTTGTAGTGGTTCACTTCAGCAAAGTCATTTACTTTTTCAAACGGTCCACTCCACGATGTGCATTTTTCCACCCACCCTGCCCCTAACTCAACCTTGTGGCGTGTGCACTTCCTGGTGATCTACGCCCCCACCCCTGTCCTCTGTTTTTTGGATGGCTTTTAACACAGCTGATTGGAGGAACCGAGGTATATTTAGCATTTATAAAAATCCTTATCATAAATTAGTACCTTGCTAGTTCAGTATTGATGGCCGAAACAATTGTGCCTTGGTAGTTGGTTCGACGTGTGGTGACGTATTCCCTTGGTCAGTGGATTTTGACACTTGGCTAGATATTTATGCTTCAAATGGCTGCAGAAAGGTGTACTTTAATGTACGATTTAATAGATTATTGGCGCCTCTTAGTATCTTATGTGGTATGTGATGTAAGAATGTAAGTTCTCCCTATTGGAAGATAAATGTTGGTTTTAGAAATGTGAGTAATATCAATCCTCTGTTTTGGCCCCTTTACTTTGGTTCTCATTGTTTCCAATATGGCAGCCATTCCTTTCTAGGTACTGCATTTTGACACTGGTCTAGTTGGTCACGCTCGCAGTGGGACTACATACGTAAGCAGAAGTGTAGACCCCGCAGTACTTTAAATCACTGCACGGCATGCCCACCATTTGTAACAGAGTCTTGTCAAGACTCGGTGACTGAAGCATGCAGTGATCTTTAGGGGCGATTCTTTTTTATAACACATTATTTTCCACAGTCCCTCCACATGGCATTAAATCGCACTGGTGCCTTGGGATAGTTAGTTAATAACAATCCCTGTTATTTGTTGTTTTCATAGTAGTGAATTAAGCGAGGGGATTAAGTTCCCAGTCGCATGGCTGATTTAACTGCAGATGTCCCTAGGCCTGATACCGGAAGGTATACTTTATATGCTACACATGCGGTCAAGAGCATCATGCCTCTATGTGTCACCTGGGTGCTTTTAGGTGCTTGTTTTTATTTGACAGCACATCGTGGATTGGGGCAAAGAGAGTGTGACATTAGGATTTTAGCATACACTACGGATTGCTTCTTGAAGAAAATGCATGGATTTAACGATTGGGCACATTTATAATGGTTTTTGTTTTTTCACCTTAACAATTTTATATGTACACACATATAGATACAGTGGTTTATATTGTTGTGTTATTTATATCCAAGGAACACGTGCTCTCTATATTGTCCTCAGGAGGCCATAAATTATTGTGTCGAAACACAGACATTCTTTTGTTCAAGGAGTCCACAAACAGCTCTAACCAATAGCCAATACATTTGGAAGAGGAGCTTCAGCTAGATTCCACATTGTGTGCAAAAGCAGTGTGTGGTAGGGCGATAAGCTCCTGATAATGGACTACCTGCTTAATGGACCAGGAAACAGCTGGACTGTAGATCAGTGGTCGTTAGATATGAACTAAATATAAGTGTGGACTGCATAAAAGACATTGCAATTGGTTGTTTTATGTCCTAAAGTGTCGTGTGTTTTGTAACATTTGTGTTCTATATGTGTTACAACAGCATATGTGCCTAACAGATGAAACGGTATTTTCCTTGACTGTTTGTGCTGGGTGTGCTGGTTGCAGTATATTATCTGAAAAACCAAAGAGGTGAATAATGATGATTTAGCAAATTATTCTTTCCAATAATAAATAAGAAATTATTGTGAACATAAATATTTCTTATTTATCCCTGGATAGTCATTTTCGGAATTACTGTTGATTATTGCCCAAGACTTGAGTGGGTTTGTTTGGGCAACCCCTGTTGTACTCGAAGCTCTGAGGTAGCAGCAAGAATATCCAGACATGGCAAATCCTTCCTATCTCCAGGTCGGAATCCCGTTAACACCCTCTATCAGAACAATATTATGATGATAATCCTGAACCACATTCAGCCAGAAGGTCACTCACTAAACTCCAAGATGTCCTAAAATACCACCTCCACCCTCTTTGCCCCGTTGCACTTCTAACACAATCAAATGCCTAGCCCAGAGCTTTTCTTTATATCAAGCGTGTTTCCCTCTGCAAACCCGTTCCTCTCCCGTATCACAGTTTAATTGCTACAATAGCGCTGAAAGGCATTATTCACAAGCACTGCGCTGTTGCCACTCTACACATACAGAAGAAACTACTTTACGTTACCATCGGAAAGAATTTAAATACAATAAACAGCCTACGTGGGAGGAAGAACAAGCTTCCCTAATAATAGAGGAAATGAAAAACTGCAAATCCAAGTTAAAAAATAATTAAAGTCCACATTAAACTTGGACTTTTGTCATACTAAAAACCAATAGCTGCAGCTCAACCCCAGAGAGCCGTCTGCCTCTGAGCACTGGTAAACAGCAACAAACATTTTCTTGCAAGCTCTCATTTCATGATCTCCAGCCAAGTAATTCAAAGGTTACTTTTCGATGCTTTCGATTTTTTTCACTTCCGCATATTATGCAACACAATGAATAGGCAGAAGTCAGCTGTTCGGTACTGCAAACCCAAGAAAGAATTCAGATAAACGCCTACAGCAACCAAGGATCAAGCAACTCACTTAACAAATAGAGACAAGAAAATATTTTGCCTCTTTTTCTGCACAACATTCCTTGTTAACCAATAAAACAAACTGGCGTTTACACTGCACAAATTTCATTACCACCAAAGCAGCGTAGTTCTAATCAGCAACAAGCATTTGTCGGAACACAATACCCGTTTGTCCTCTTGCAGATGAAAGGATCGAATCGCTTTGAATAACCAACCTCAGTCACATAAAGGACAGAAGAGAAATGTTTCATCTGGCACAGATAATACCAGAGGTTTCACCCGAGGCTTTTTGTGGGAAAGGCCTTTTACTTTGGCTTCGAAGATGTACGAACCACCCGAGGCGGAACTGTATCTCTTCCTGAACGATCAGGATGTCTGTGACAGAAAGCTGCACCCCTAAATCATCTTTGACTTTCATGGGAAGCTTGATCAGGGAGTTGAGACATTGATTATAGGAGGTGTGAAGGCTGGGACCAGACTGCAACAAAGTCACTAATAAGGAGTGATTAAGAAGTCCAGACAGAATTACTACTTGGAAACTTGGAAAATAAACACTTACACTTAAAAAAAATACATAAACATTTTCAAAATTCCCATGTTCGTTAGTGTGTCTCATACAATAACGTATGTGTCAATGGTACACTATTAAGTTTCATCACCATGGATAGCTCCAGAGTGCTGAAATGATTTAGAGAAGTGCCCCTGGCCTGAGGTACCAAAAAGAGAACCCACAGTTGTTATTTTTGAGAAAAGAACTTGGGGACATACTAACCCACTCACAAAATGTTTGACAGTCTACGCAGTGGTGTCGTATAATTCGTATTTCAAGAAATGACTACAAAGGTTGTGTAAGTCTATTAAAATCTGGACAAAGGAAAATTGAAACATAAAGTCATCAGTTCCTACTGGCTTCCACGTTCATGGTGCCCACAAGATACCTCAAGTTTGGAGACAATATTGCAGGATCTTCTAGTCAAAATTCCAATCTGGGTTAGGAAACCCACTTCTTTTTGGTAGCCCAAAGTTTTAAAAAGCTCTAACTTTTGTATTGGTGGACATGGTGAAGAACAGTCTAAACCACACAACGGGGGCAGGTTTAGGGTCCCGCTGCAGCTTAGGACTGGCATAACCATGACCACACATTTACAATAACATTATAGAGTCACTAGGGTCACCAATGGGAGTCATTTTTGCTACTGAAATTGGTCTGGTGAGTTTGATTCATCAAAGGTGGCCGGGGCTTGATTAAAGTGAAAGATGTCCACCAAAATGATCTTCCCTTACAATCAATATGTCCATGGTCCACTTAGTACAGAAACAACTATATACTCTTGCTGGGTCGGGGGACACCATGTTCAGGGACACTTATTCCAGAACCCAGACCAGAGGCTAGTGATGGGGCTGTGCATACACCAAGCCAGGGTAGGCTAGAAGGTGACAGGCGTATGCCATAAGGTAACACATCAAAAACTGGTGCACGGGAGTATGCGCAGCAGGCAAAGTCACGACTCCAGCGATTGCTCAGCTGTGCTTGATTTTTTTATTTTTTTTTAAATAGCAGATATCCTTTGTCTCTGCTAAAGGTCGCTCTGGCTTAAAGCTTAGGCATCTTGGGATGCCTAGAGGCTCCCTCACATTTAAGATCGGTAGCAGTATCATAGAACAGGGGGGCTTAACAGTGCTTCGGACTTAGTCTTTAGCAGCAGATGTCCCTGAAGGCATCAATACAAGGTCAACGTGACCTTCCCTTAAGTAAAGGGGTGCTCTGTTATATACACCCAATTTCTGGTTGCTAGGCAACAGCTCCCAGCAAATCAAAAACAAATTCCATTTTTGGTACTAGTCAATCAATCTGGGTTTGGTTTTACAAGTTTTGTCCTACTCTCAGGAAGTAAAGAGTGTTTCTGGACAGAACAGTCTTGTTCTGCTCTCAGCGAGGACGGGGGTTCCATGGCTATATAATACCAAACACGTTTCACTCCAGGGAGACTGCCCTGGCGAGAGACCTTTAGTGTATTCCAGCAAAAGAGTGCCCTGGAGAAGAAGATGTCGGAAAGGAGCTGACCTGGTTTCCCTACAGGCAGCATCCATTCTTCCTTGTGACCACTCAAACACTTTTGTTTGAACACTGTCCCCATTTCACCTGTGTTACAGCAGCCTTTATGTAATGACCTGTAAACTGTATAATATGCATTTTTACTATTCCAAACATGATGCTAATTTCTCAGCTGGTATTTCACCAGAAAATAACGAATATGACTTCATTAGACATACTGAACACCATTAACAGTCCCATGCCCGAAGGTCTTAAAACGTGGAACCAAGGGCCTGAGCTCATTCAGTGAAGCAAATTATATTTGGCAGACTGAATGCTACTGCAGGAGAAACTGGTAGGAGCACAAAAGCCAACTAAAGGAGTTGTGAAACAATATTCTGCACTCTTTGGAAGCACAGGACCAAAGGGGGAAAAACAAATAGATAAAGAAAAAGGCCCCGTTCAAGTTGGAGCAAGGAGTCAGCGGGATTACATGCCAGGTATTTTATTCTGCCGGGGCAAAGTACAAACGAGGGATTTAAACAAAACCAAGAACAAACTAGCCAGCAGGAATAGGCAGATGAGCTGTTCAAATCGGATGGGCAGGCAAAAATCAAGCAGGCAGTGCCGAGTGGCACAGTACTGGCGATGGACCAACTGATGCACTTGGGAATGGCCTTGCAAAGCATATTGCTTCCTGTAAGATATAAATAAGCATCGACCAAACAGAAAGCAGTTGAAGAATATGGCACAGCCTGCTTTCAGTTTCAACTGAGTGAGGGTCAGAAGTTTGAAAAACAATAATATTAGTAAAAATAACAAATAATCAACAAACACCTCCGGGTGCAACAAGCTTTTTTTTTTAAAGAAAATCCATCTGGCGCTTGCACCTGATGGATTTTTTTCTTCAGTGTGGTGAACGGACCGTTCACGTCACTACAGTGTTAGTGCGGTGGAAGAGAATTGTTTGTTCACTGTATTAAAGAGTTTTACTACCATCACAAAGTAAATGGGTTTGTGTTACAGAAAATCACTACAAGGCATGGCAAACCAAACATTCCTGCTATCAGTGTTTTTCTCAATGGCATGATTTGTATCATCTAGTCAGAGCACTGCGGCACACAGATGAAAAATGTTACACTACAAGCATCTTGAGTTTTGAGCAGTGATACAAAGATATAGGAAATAGCGGTACATCTAAGCATTTCCCGTTATGTGCAATATTACTTTCAGCACTCTCTACTGCAATATAGTTTCTGTTACGAAAGTAGTCTTTTGCTACAGTACAAAGGTATGTATAAAGCGATTAAGGTTATTCTGAAGTCAGAATTTAAAATAGACGTAAAAGTAACAAACTCACTTCTGCATTCCAACAATCAGTTAATGTTTCCGACGGATATCACTACATATCCAAGGCTCAAGTCTCTGGAACTCACTCCGGCAAAATTTACAATCCAAAGAAGACTTGTTGAGATTCTAAAGATTACGAAACACTCATGTCTGTCATAGTGTTTAAGGGATAAATGCAGTTCAAGTATAACGTCGCCATCAACATGTAAAGTCCTAGCACAAGCCTTTACTCCCAAGATACACACTTTGGAACCCACAAAGTCCACATATTTAAGGGAGTGACAGAGCCGAAGAACATTCGACTGCTTCTTCTCTAGTCCTCCATTCCTGATCTACTCGATAGGAAATAACAGATCACGAAGGGCCCAGCCCTAACCAATGTCACTTCTACTACCTAATGCACTGTCGTTTGCACCTTTGGGTGGCACTTTGTAACCGCCTGAAGAATGAACAGATAATTGGTTTACCCACAGTACACTCGCATTGTACTGTGGTGCGAGTATCTACAGAGCCATTCATTGACTGTACTGGTGTAATCATTGCACCACCCTGTCTCCAGCACTACACCTATCTTTATATAAAACAAAAAAGTACCAACTCTACCCTTCGTATAAACTCTACTTCTAAGTGACTATTGTCCCCAAACTCTATATGGCACAATTGTTTCTATAATAATTAGCCAAGGACTATATCCTCTGCAAAAACAAGAATAGGACCATATCTGAACGGTCTGTATGCTCCTCCCCAAAACAAAGGCAGAAAACACAGCTGTGATCAGTGCAGCTCCCTGTTGGACTGTGAATCACGTGATTGGTCGAAGACTTCAGATACCAACCACAACATTCGAAAAAGAGGAGCAGTTCTCTTATACGAGTCTCTCCCAACCTTCAAAACATTATCAATTTTCTCAGCCTCTCTCATTGCAAGCACATTAACACAACACAAGACACCTGGATCACAGCCCTCCACCCTATTCCAAATTGCCTAAATGCATTCCTGTTCTCCAAGAACACTGGAGCACTATATTATTCCACTGTTAGCGTAGCATTTATCATAGCAGCAACAGCCAAGTTTCAGAGCGTCACCATTAGAAAAATATTAGTTAACCCCACCCTGCATTCCCCTCAAACCCTCTGATCCTTGTTTTCTTAATACTCTAAGGCA
Source organism: Pleurodeles waltl (assembly GCF_031143425.1). Lineage (NCBI taxonomy): Eukaryota > Metazoa > Chordata > Amphibia > Caudata > Salamandridae > Pleurodeles > Pleurodeles waltl. The sequence goes on along the minus strand of NC_090446.1, from coordinate 648,652,269 downwards.
CACCTCGAATACAGTCTCAAGCCACTTCATACATGGTTGCCACTTATATTCTACTAACAGCAATATCCCTGCCAACCTCAAACATCCTATCACTGCATACAGAGTCTCTGTTTTGGGGTCTGGCTACACGCAGCTTTTGCTGTCAGATTACTTTATGTTATCACTTCTTTAAAAAGTGCATAAAGTACACAGCATGAGTGGGCTTTGGGTCAGCACCTTCATATGCCAGCTTTTGTTGCTTGGAAGGGCTTTCCATTAAGAAGATAGTGGCATGATCCAATGTGTGTGCACAAGGGGTTTTGGTAATGTGGACCTAGTAGTTCTAATTTTTCTAGAATTACTTTTTAATCGATGATTTAGAGCATTTTGTTCAGGAAGAGTTGCTGTTTGGATGCTTTGCCAAGACAATGTCACAGGTATGCTAATTAATAGTCCTTGGGTCTGTCTTTATTTTATTTTGCTGCCAAGATAACATGTTGCTGTAGTTCCAGCTTTTTCGGTCATGTAGTGAAGACCTGTTTTCTTACATTTTCAAAAAAATACTGGAATCTTAACAGTATCCATTATACAATATGTCTGTACTTATGCCTTTTAAAATCATCACCAACTATGCAAATATCATATTCTGACTCCTTAGAAATTGGGCCTCTAATTGGCCGAGGTATGCCCCCTGTCCAAGTAGGGACCACAATCCTAAAGAGGGTAAGTCAGTAAACTAACTTGTGCTTACCCTCCGGTACTCTGACGCAAAGCGGAAAGGCTCAACTTAAGAGGCAATGCGTAAAGTATTTGTACAACATGCACACTCATTAACACAGTGAATACACCACGAAAAGGCTACACACAGGTTTAGAAAAATAGAAAATCTCTATCTGAAGAAAGTAAGACCAAAATGACAAAAATCCAATCAGTAGATTCAGAGATATTAACTTGTAAATGAAATTAAGAAGTGCTTATAAGATTATACAAGCGTTTCTTATTTATGGAAAAAATTAGGGTTTTATAAGCTGGAACACTTTTGTAGCAATAAGTACAATCCCCCCCAGGAGAGCTGTAATTGGGAGGGACGATAGGGTCACTGGTTGCAGGGAGGGATGCACAAAACACTGGGACCATTTGGGTCCGATATTCAATAATCAGCGCAGACTCTGGTGTATCACTTGTGGTGAAGAAAAGTCACTTCTACTACCACTCTGTCTGTAAATACGGAGTACTGTGAAGCAGAAATACAAGTTGGACAACAAGGTATCTGATTGTTGCTGTTCCTGGGGTCGCCACATTGCTGGGCGGCGGTGTTCACTGACCCCGGAACACTGTCAGGCTCCTCGGGCTGGAGCTGGTGAGTAGATACCGGCTCTGTCGGGGTCACTCTGCACAAACACATGGATGCACTGGGACTGTGCTGAAGGGAGGTTTTGGAGGTGTGGCTGTGAAACTGTACTGCTGCTTGCTCAAGGGGGCCACAATGAAGGAGGTTCCTGTGGTGCAGAGGCAGAAACAGGAAGGGCGCACCAGGGAGGAACTCCGTGCCAGTCAGTTGATCGAAGCTGGAAGATGGGAACATGAGGGCTGCTTTAGGGCACCAGTCAGCCTGGACCAGGAACAGCCTTAACTGCAGGCATAAACCTCAGGGCCTGGCAGAGGAAACGTGCAGCATGCTGAGCCCACAGTAATCAGGCAGCAATGGAGCTTCAGACAAATGCAAACCTTGGGTTTACGAGGTCTTTGATGTCTCTGCGACCTTGGGGGAGAAAAGGAGGCAACCTGGCAAGCCCTTGGACCCTTAGCTCTTGTACAAGGCCAGATGTCTGCAGGCAGAAGGGCAGCTCACTCAAGAAGGACAGCACTTCCTTGGAACAGTCAGGCAAAGCAAGATTGCAATCCTTCAGCACAGCTGCCTTTACTCCAGCATAGGTTCTTCCAGGTCCAGTAGTTTACTGAAATGTAAGGGGTCAAAGACCCAGTACTTATTTCCAACATCAAAGGCAGTTTTTGGTATAACTTCAAACGATCTCTCTGAAGTGCACGGGTCCACCTTTCATCCCAGCCCTGGCTCCAGACTACCAGTAGTGGGTAATCAGCTCTTTGTGTGAGGACAGGCCCTTCTCTATTGAGGTGTAAGTGCGAGCTCCCCTCCTCCCTTCCAGGCCAGGAAGACCCAACAGTATGCAGTTGTAGTTGAGTGTCCTTTGTTGTGGGTGTCTGGAGTGAATGCACAACTGTAGCTGTCACTCAGTGCAGATCAGATGTGTACTTGAGACAGGCGGTCAGGCACACAGAGCAGTGAAATGTCTATTTTCTAGAAGTGGTGTTTTTAAAATAGCAATAATAAATCCTATCTTACCAGTAAAGAGAATTTATTGTTACCATTCCAATTATATGAAACATGACTTAGCTGCTCTTTTCTGATCAGGAACTGCAGCTTAAAAGTATATTAAGGAATTCCCAATTCTGGCTTATGAGAGGAGCGGGCCTCACAGTAATGAAAAACAACCTTGACGTTTTTTTATTACCAGGACATTTAAAACTTAAAAGTACATGTCCTACGTTTTTTTCTTTTTTACACAACACCCTGCCCCATGGGCTATCTGGGCCTACCATGGGGTGATATATGTGATAAAAAAGGGGAGGGTAAGGCTTGGCACGAGGTTTTGAATGCCAAGTCGAATTGGCAGTGAACCTGCACACACAGGCTCTGCAGTGGCAGACCTGAAAGAGGTTTATAGGCCTACTTAAGTGGGTGGCACAATCATTTCTGCAGGGCCACTAGTAGCATTTAATTTACAGACCCTGGGTATAGGGTATACCACTTTACAAGGGACTTACAAGTAAGTTAAAAATGACAATTGTGGATACATAAATGTTAACATGTTTGGGAGAGAAGCACATGCACTTTAGCACTGGGTAGAAGTGGTAAAGTGCTCAGAGTTCTAAGGGCAACAAAAAGATACAGCAACAAAACAGGAGGTGAAAGGCAAAACGTATGGGGGAAGAAGACAATAAGGACGCCAGGTCTAACAACTCTAATTTGAGGACCCAGCCTACTGATACTAATGCACTCTGGTAAACAAAGGAGCCCTACCCACAGCTTCTACAGTAGTGTAGTCTAAGATGTCACTTCATTGCAGTATGTTCTTTTCGGTACACCTGGGGGTAACACACACAGTAGCCCAACCAATAAAAAACATCCCTCAACAAAAAGTCTGACAAATTAGCTTTGTCAACGCTAGTTTATTTGATGGGGACTCCACACCGGAACTCACGCTCACCTGAGTTGCGAGACATTGGCACACTACTCAAGTTCAAGACTGTCCTCACGGGCCACTTTCCTCCAACTTGAGTAAAAAAAAGAAGAAAAAAAACAAACAAAAAAAAACAAAATCAGCTATGTACATTGTGACTAATGCTTAGCTCCTAATTTCATACAGAATCTTCTGCAAACCTACTTAATTTATACAGGTTATATTTGCATCTAACTATTTATCTTAACTTCTTGTTAAAATGTACCCATTTTGGTAACTATATCCACCCAAACAGATTCAACATACATAAGTACCAACAAATGCTACGTACAACAAAGCCAGCACAAGATGGTCAGATACACTACATAGACCTTGACACCAATAACTGTCTGGTTAGCGAGCAATCTGTTTAGTGTATACCTGGGTGACTGTCTCGCCCTATCACAAAAACATTACTACCTTGAGTTTGCCCAACTTGGAAACAACACACTATGCACAAGTAAACAAATACACAGCCTGACCTGATTTGTCTTATACCCACTTACTGCATCCGCACCTATGCAAAAGCACTTAGAAGCACACCATGCTTTACGAAATACTCTAAATAAAATCAACATACAGATTTTGTAACAAGAGGGTATGCTGTCTACACAAACAACCTGTAAGCTTTAGCAAGGAAAAAAGGGAGATCCCTCAGTCTTACAAAGGGATTACTTTCAGGTCTTGAATGGAAGAGCAATTCCATCAGGTGGAAAAGGTATTGAACAGCACTTTTTCCAATAAGTGACATACACAAATATTCATCCAAACACAGTGTACAGAATACATACCAGCACCACCAATACAACTCGAAGGCATTTCATTATTTAAATAATACTATTTTTGCATCTAAAAAGGAGAACAGACAGAATTGAAGAGGCATGACAGAGGACAGAGATCCTGATGCATGCAACTAGTAATCATCATATGCCGATACTACCTGTTTTTACATGGCTCATTCCTCCAAAAGAAGTACAAAATAAATAAAAGGCTGGTATAATTTCTGTTTTTTTCAATGGCAAATACAGAATTCTTGTTCAAGCTGGGGCACTGGGCAAGATTATGTGCTTTTAACAGTGTCAGCCGTATCAGACACTCCCCTTCAGCTACATTTATGTTCTCTAGTGAGACCTGGCAAGAGTATACGCAACAATTAGAGCATCCAGACTGACCACTGGCTTGAAATGCTGACTGTACCCCACCCGGTCTACAAAATGGTTCACCAGATACATCTATGTTTTGTACATGTCCTTGAATATCTTTCTTGACTCCCAGTTCAATCCCCCTCTGCTACCCCTACCTCTCCTCAAAAACACTGACCCCAGTGATTAACTCACTACAAATTTTCTAGACAAGCATTTGTTACTTGGAGATTACAAGTCACGGTTACAAGAGTGAGAGATATGTGGTCTCTTAAAGGCTTATAGTACGTCTATATATCATTCCCTAAACTTAACTTCATGAGGTGTATTATGCCTTATTCATCAAAACAGACATTCTTCCTTCAACGACCTCTAGCTAACTGATACCAAAGACCTATACTTACATAAGCAATCCACTCTTTCCACCTTTAGGAAGGATGAAAGATACAGGAGAAGCTGAAAACCATTATTGAATCCAGTAAATGTTTACCTGTCACCTAGAAATGTAATATAATTCCAGGGCACTTCTGAAATGCCTTACCAAGAGATTTGCAAGCCCAGAAGTTACCTATAAATTAAGCCACCTGGGAAGACCAAAAATGAGCAAACCTCATTGTGTGGTAGAGGAAAAATAAATACACGAATGGTTGCCAATTTAAAAACTGAATTATTATTTCAGAAACTTTTAAACTCTGCCCAGTCAACATGCACAGTTTACACAAATCCTATCACAAAATGATGGAGCCGTAAGTAACAAGAGCAGCTTTTGAAACAGGTACATGCTTAAGTGAGCAGATTGTTGTATATCTAGGAAACTCTGCTGTTATTGCGGCTATTTGAAGGTTGCTACTGGTTTAAAAAAGTGCAATGTTGCTTGAAATAATTTCAAGCAATACCTCTGATCTTTTTCCCCTCGCACTAAAGAGGTAAATCACCAGTTTCCCCATGAGGATTACTGGCTACAAGCCAATTCTGTCAGAAAAAAACGAAAATGTGTCAGAAGGGCCTCCTCAAAAGCAGTCTGTTCACTACCAAGCAAAAAACAGTCAATAAATAAAGTATTTTCCTCAATAAAGATCTGAAAACGTTTTAATCAAACAAAAACAACATAACATCCTTGTTGGAAGTTGGCACTGTATATACTATCTCAAAGTGAGAGATAGTGTGCAGAGTCCAAGGTTTCCCCTTAGAGGTTGATAGTGGCAAAATTAGATAATTCTAATGCTCTATTTTGTGGTATTGTGGTCAAGCAGTAGACTTATCAGAGGGTAGTGCTAAGCATTTGTTGCACACACACAGGCAATACATGAGGAATGCACACTCAAAGACTTAACTCCAGCAAATAGGTTTTATATAGAAAAATATATTTTCTTAATTTATTTTAGAACCACAAGATTCAAGATTTGAGGTAAGTACATAAAATGCAAGGTACTTCACACAGGTAGGTATAGAACTTTGATTTAAAACAGTAGTACACACAGTTTTGGTTAAAATGGCAATAAGCTATTTTAAAAGTGGACATGGTGCAAAAATCAACAGTTCCTGGGGGAGGTAAGTTTGGTTAGGTTTCTCTGGTAAGTAAAGCACTTACACAGTCAGTCTCCTGGCCATAGGCAGCCCACCGTTGGGGGGTTCAAGTCAACCCCAAAGCCACAGCACCAGAAACACAGGGCCGGTCAGGTGCAGAGGTCAAAGGAGGGCCCAAAACACATAGGTGCCTATGAAGAACAGGGGTGCTCCGGTCATAGTCTGATTACAGGTAAGTACCTGCGTCCTCAGGGAGCAGACCAGGGGGGTTTTGAAGAGCACTTTGGGAGAGAGGGATGGGGGGGGTGACACACAAGCCCACAAAGCACACCCTCAGCGGCGCAGGAGCGGCCGGGTGCAGTGGGAAAAGTAGGCGTTGGGTTTGCTATAGAAAGCAATGGAGGGACCCGGGGGTCACTTAGGCGATGCAGGCAGGGCACAGGAGGCTTCTCGGGCCAGCCACCGACTGGGCTAGGATGAGAGCCGCCTGCTGGTCACTCCTGCACTAGTAGGTGGTTCCTCTTGGTCCTGGGGGTGCAGTGCTTGGTCCAGACGTTGGGTTCCTTTGTTACCAGGCAGTTGCGGTTAGGGGGAGCCTCTGTATCCTCTCTGCAGGCGTCGCCGTGGGAGTGCGGGGGGGGTCGACCCAGGGTGTCCACATCGTTGGAGTCACTTGGGAGTCCTCTCTGTGGTGTTAGTTGTCCTGGACTCAAGCTAGGGGCGTTGGGTACAGTGTGAAGACTCACGCTTCTGGCGGGAAGTGAGAGTCTCTTTAAAGTTGTTTCAAAGTTGAAAAGTTGTTGCAGTTTGTGAACAGTGCCGCTGTTCTCAGCAGTTTCATGGTCCTCTAGGTGCAGAGCAGTCCTCAGAGGTCGCTGGTCCCGCTGGATGCGTCGCTGTGCAGGTTATTTGAGTCTGGAGACAGGCCGGTAGGGCTGGGGCCAAGTCAGTTGGTGTCTCCGTCGTCTCTGCGGGGCTTTCAGCTCAGCAGTCCTTCTTCTTTCGGGTTGCAGTTATCTGATTTCCTGGTTTCAGGATCGCCCCTAAATACTGAATTTAGGGGTGTGTTTAGGTCTGGGGGGCAGTAGCCAATGGCTACTGTCCTTGAGGGTGGCTAAACCCTCCTCGTGCCTCCTCCCTGAGGGGAGGGGGGCACATCCCTATTCCTATGGGGGGGTGGGATCCTCCAAAACCAAGATGGAGGATTTCTAAAGGCAGGGGTCACCTCAGCTCAGGGCACCTTAGGGGCTATCCTGACTGGTAGGTGACTCCTCCATGTTTTTCTCATTATCTCCTCTGGACTTGCCTCCAAAAGTGGGGGCTGTGTCCGAGGTCGGGCAACTCCACTAGCTTGAGTGCCCTGGGGAATTGTAACACGAAGCCTGAGCCTTTGAGGCTCACTGCTAGGTGTTACAGTTCCTGCAGGGGGGAGGTGTTAAGCACCTCCACCCAGTGCAGGCTTTGTTTCTGGCCTCAGAAAGCACAAAGGCTCTCACCCCATGGGGTCAGAAACTCGTCTCAGTGGCAGGCTGGCACAGACCAGTCAGTCCTGCACTGAAGGACTGGGTAAAATACACGGGCATCTCTAAGATGCCCTCTGGGTGCATTTTGTAATAAATCCAACACTGCATCAGTGTGGGTGTATTATTCTGAGAAGTTTGATACCAAACTTCCCAGTATTCAGTGTAGCCATTATGGAGCTGTGGAGTTCGTTTTGACAAAATCCCAGACCATATACTTAATATGGCCACCCTGTACGTACAATGTCTAAGAATGGACTTAGACACTGTAGCGGCATATTGCTCATGCAGCTATGCCCTCACCTGTGGTATAGTGCATCTTGCCTTAGGGCTGTAAGGCCTGCTAGAGGGGTGACTTACCTATGCCACAGCCAGTATTTTGTGTGCATGGCATCCTGAGGGGGATGCCATGTCGATTTTGTCTTTTACTCCCCACCAACACACACAATCTGCAATGGCAGTGTGCATGTGTTAGGTGAGGGGTCCCTTAGGGTGGCACAACACATGCTGTAGCCCTTAGGGACCTTCCTCGGTCACAGGGCCCTTGGTACAACTGGTACCTTTTAAAAAGGGACTTATCTGTGTGCCAGGGGTGTGCCAATTGTGGAAACAATGGTACATTTTAGTGAAAGAACACTGGTGCTTGGGCCTGGTTAGCAGGGTCTCAGAACACTTCTCAGTCAAGTCAGCATCAATATCAGGCAAAACGTGGGGGGGTTAACTGCAACAGGGAGCCATTTTCCTACAATGCTTCATTGTCATCCAATAATCTTTCGTTCCAGCCTCTCGTAGGTAGGGTGGTGCCATTGGAAAGCAGGGTGCCTGTAGATGATGGCCCGTTAGATCTCTGTACCAAGGTTTCATCTATAAGCAAAAGTATAATTAAAAATATGACATACAAAACAAAAACAAGCATTGGCAATGCCAATGGGTCTGACTCTAAGAGAATGACGTATGGCAATGTGAAGCACTACAAGTAAATAGCATGACATAAATAAGTATTATGTAGAAGCAAAGAACTGAAGAATAACATTGGCGTACATTAAAAGATCATTTGACAGTTGCACTGTCATGACAGACTTTAAAAAAACTCTACGTAGGTTAATTACAGCATACAAAAATTATTTAGCTATCTAAAACACTTTAATGTGCCCCTGAATGTTCAAGCTTAGGCAGCTGGATAAATAAACAAACTGATCACAGCTGCATAGAGGGCAAGTACTTTTCTGTGGAAGCACACAACGGCTGCTCAATCAAAACATGTACTCCTTGCTCATAACATGTACGTGGAGCCAATGCCCCTCTCTAATAATGTTCATATAATTGTCTGGCGACAGCTATGCTGTCAAGCCGCACCATAAAAACAATCAGTACCAGTGACCATCTTAAAAGTATGCTACTACATAAGTCTTCATTCAGTTTGGTATAGATGGCATTCACAATGAAAACTAACCTAAAAGGACAGAAGACTGCAAGGATCTGTGGTTTATTTCCAGTTTTCCTTCATAGGAAAGCATTAATTTCTGCAAAATCATCATGGAATGAGCAAACGAATAACACTTTTAGTAAATCGGAGCAAAGTTCTATTAAACGTCATATTAGCTTACCATCTAAGTACTATCCAATTACATGACTATTGATTCAGCCCACTCTCTGCTAATGGCATCCGTAGATGGAAGGATAAATTACTTACAAGAACCAACAGCAAACTGTTGAAAACAAATGCAGCACTGCAAACTAGCGGAAGGATCTTTGGAACTGAACTATTATGGTGCTCATGTTTGAAAGTTTTCTTTTAAAACAGCAATAAGAACATCAGTGGAAATAAAGAAAGGACTCTGATTAACTCTGTGCTGCAGAAAGTATAAACAGTGAACATGCAGGAGGAGATATCCATTCTAAACAAGATGATGATGAGACCTAACTAAGGCCTAGTTAGCATAAGTCAGAAAAGGCGCTCTAACAAGTCATAGCAAGTTTGTTTCAAACGTAATAGTGCCAGTCAGTGCATACGTGTAAACTCGAGCAACTCCATGTTCTGCAAGTTGTAAATAATGCACAAAAATATAAGGTGCACGAAACAGTCTTAACTCTGTTCCACAGGACCGCCAGAGCAGAGTGTCTGAAAAAATATTTTAAAATAGACTGGAAACTTGGCTTTTAACTATATATAGCAGGATCATTCCTCATGCTCTCCTCGCACCTCAGGTCAGTTCTAGCTCTTGGGCTACCCATTGTGGGTAACAGTGCACTTTACAAAAGCCAATTACATAACATCACTCTTCAGGTGCTAATGAGATATCAAGAGGTCTTCAAAATCTGGGCTGTCCAGACTCCTTCCTCAAATCTCGTTTCAATTTTATTGTATAATCTGTACAGCGCATAGTGACCTGCAGTGATGTCTGTACATATCAATGAATGTTGCAGGTGCACAAAAAGGATGTTATAGCAGTGATAGGAAGAGCTAAATGAGAGGCTTATTTGAGACAATGTTCTTTAAAAGCTGTGAAAAGAAGAGGAAGAACATGCAGACAAAGAAATTGAGTTTCCTCTAACTTCTTCAGGTGAGTTTCCTAAAGTGCCACAGTATCAAAGGTCTCTTAGCAAATAAATCTCCAGATTTCGGTGTCTTAGCGGGAGAGTTTAACGTTAGGCAGACCATTTTAACCACTATACCTGCTATTGCAAGTGGCAGCTTCCTCTTGCTTTATGCCAGGCCCTGTACCTTCCAGCTGCTCACTAGAGAGCTGAGTGCTGCCCGTGTTCCTCCTCCCAGCTCTGTTGCATCACCCAGCTATCTTGTAAAAAAATAAAATAAAAATGGTGTCTCCGCTACAGCTGAACTTCCTATTGTTGGGCAAAATGAGTGCCAAAGTGCTTTTATTATGACTTATTGAGTGCCATCTATGACCAAAAGATACTTAAATTCATAATCCAGACCTACTGGCATTGCTAGTGCTTGCTTTTAGTTGTACTGTGCTGTAAAGAGGCAACACTAGAATGTGGAGGCGAGAAAACTTTTACATGAGAGTGCATAGTATGAAGACGTGGTTTACAGGGTGAACGTGAGGCTCCCTGTGTCGCCAGCCAAAAGAGCAAGTAGCATGCTACAACTATTTCCTAATAGATTTGTAAGGGCCATCAGGAAGATGTTGGATATCCAACTTGAGATTCAGTGGATAAAGAAACAGTATGTTCTCTGTCCTCTGTAAGGTTTGCTTTAAAATATGTTTGTTTCACAGAATTTGGTATCTAGGAATGACATGTGATTGCAGAGATGTAGTACACAATTCTTGAATGATAAGACTTGTAAATGAAACATTGTGTTGTTTATCGTTTTATTTAGTCTTCCTGAAATAAATATTTTGTTGATTTGTACATTCCAGAATGTAAAAGAGTTGGACAAAATCCTGAGAAACCTAATGAGGATGTCCCCAGGTGGCGAGCTCCAGCTTGAGGTTAGCACCAGGTTGGGGCGAGGTTGCTATGAAGAGGAGGTGTTTTGGCGGGGCAGGGAGGAGGGTGTTCACACTCTTTGTCCTAGGCACATAGTTGTTTTTATTTTCTCCCTCTTGTTGGATGTTCATATGACATTATTAATGCCAGTCAGTGGCGGGAGAGTTTATCCGGGTGAGGATAAGGGTAGAGCACTGGATTGGGAGCATTAGGAAACAAGCATTTGCAATGCTGCAGGTCTCGCATTTGCTCACGTTAGAGCTATTAGCGTTGTAAACTCCTAACTGGACTTTTCCTGCCACATAAACTAATAATGAAAAGTAAAACAGTTTCACGTAGGAGAGCCGATGGTCGCCATGAGCGTGAAGGAGACATAGAAAAGGAAACAGAAGTTCACTTGCAGTAAAACTTATAGGCAAAAGTGAAATTATCCATGTAATCAATGAAAGTGCAATTATCCATGTAACAGGGCTGATGTCATGCAAAGCGCTCAACTTCTGCCCAGCGAGATCGCGCTGAACAGGAAATGAAAAGATAAAGTAGTCCACAAACTAGCTGAAAAGACGAAGCCTCGTATGTTTTCAGTAGTTTACCAATGCGCTTGAGGAGGGCTAAACACCGGAAAAGGCATGAAGTATGCATGCCTGTTACAAACTGAATTAATCGATTTTTAAAAGGCAAGCCCACGAACTAATGAAAGTGAGTGGCGTGATTACAGCATGGTCCACAGCGCTTGCACGTACTCGACCCTAAAAATAAAAATAAACGTTAGTCCTCATGTTCTCCAATGTTTTCTAAACCTAATTATGGAAATAAAGCACAAAACTGCTTGGGGAGACAGATGTGCCATTAGTAGGGTTAAATGGGTGATGGCAAAGGGATTTGGGGCCACATGTACGAAATATAGGATATGAGACCAGCAAAATTGCGAGCCAGAGCGACTCGCAATCTGCGAGTTGCAAAAACTTATGTTCAACAGTGTTAATAACACTGTTTGCTATTCGCAAGGGGGTCACAAATGACCTACCTCATGAATATTCATGAGGTAGGTCACAATTTGCGACCCACTTGGGAATGGCCGCCCTCACAGGGATGGTGGCCTACTGGAGACAGCAGACCACCATATCTGTGACTGCTTTTAAATAAAGCATTTTTTTTTTTTTTAATACAGTCCGTTTTCCTTAAAGGAAAACGAGATGCATTTCAGAAACAAAAAATTAAACGTGTTCGTTTCATTTTTTCAGCGCAGGCAATGGTCCTTCGGGCCACTGCCTGCTCTGAAAAAATGTTTTCAGTGCCATTCACAAAGGGGAAGGGGTTCCATGGGGACCCCTTACCATTTGCGTATGGGTTAGCACCAGTTTGAAACTGGTGCTAACTGTGATTGTTTTGTGACCGTGAATACAATCCTACATGGGACTGCGACTCGCAATTAGGAAGGGAACACCCCTTCCTAATTGTGACTCGCAAACCCTTTTTGCGATAAATAATTTATTGAATCGCAAAAATGGGTCTGTACATCCCAAAGTGCATTTTGCACATCGCAAACGGCCTGATTCGCCATTTGCAACGTGCAAAATGCTATGTACATGTGGCCCTTGGTTCTTAACCTGAAATGTTAACGGCCTGAGGTCGAATGGGAGACAGACTGGTGCTCCGTTACTTAAAAGATACTGTGGCCCAAGTCATGATATTGTAGGAAAATCATTTATGGAAAATAAAAAAGTAGGGCCCTCTACTCAAAACAAAGGTGGACTGAGAATCATACAGTCTCCAACAAAGCAGAATGTTCTAAAGGAGTGGCCATCCTCTTAAGGAAAGGCACAGGGGTATAGTATTTGAACTCTGACACAGACAGCACAGGTAGGATGCTCCAATCACAAATTCATGTGTGCTTGCTTTTATGACCCAAATGCTGACGACCCATCTTACCTTCCGACCATGGAGTGGAACTTGTTGGAATTTCCACTACCAGTGGTCTTGAAGGGTGGCTTCAATACCCTGATGGACACCAACCTTGACAGATAAACCAAAAGATATTCTATACCCAGACCTAAGACTAGGCAGGCTCTACAAAGTATGTTGCAGAACTTTGGGCTTGTGAATGTGTGGCAGCATCTAATGGGCCAGAAGAGGGGGTACACATTCCACAGCAAAAAATGATGGTCACTTTTCAAGGCTGGATTACTTCTTTGTAGCTAATACAACTGTGTGTGGGGGGGGGTTAAAGAGGGACACATCTCATATCACGGGGCAGTAACTATGCTTCTAGAGTGCTTCTAGAGTGCCTGGGTCAAGGAGAGAAGTCCAGGTGGACAGTCAATCGTGCCATTCTCCTAGATGTAAGGATAGGATAGGCCCTTAAGAAAGTCAGCAGCAAAACTTTCATAGAAGGCCCTTATACGAAGGGTATTGCATAGCTAAGCATCCTTCCAAAATAAGTCAGCTAGAAAAAATTATCTTCCTTAAAACAAGAAATAGGGGCATGTGAGATCATCCTACAGATGCAGAACCCTCTTCTGGAAAGAGAACAAGCACTGAAGTTTGGAAGAAGCTCAGTTGAACGATAAAATTAAACTCCATAAGAGGTGTAGTGAGAGGTGGCAGGCAAACAGCTTGAACCTATTTGAGTATGGGGAGAGGTCTGGGGCATTTCTGGCATTGAAGTCAAGATCGGAGAGATCCAGGAGTATACCAAAAGAGCTAGTAATTAACTCTGGCGGTGGGGGGCATTTCTAATAAGGTAAGAGAAATGCAGGAGCGTATGGATGCCCTATTTTCAAATCTCTATACACGCATTGTGTGTGTGCCGTAGTTTTAATTTATCCCACTATTTTCTTTCCCTCATAGGCCTTCCTTAACTGAGCTATGCCTCAGGTAGGCCCAGTGCGTATTATAACGATTTTGCTCACTTTTAGCTTAGCAAGCTACCCCAGTATATAGGAGGGATCCTAGGCCCTGATGAATGCCCCAGACCAGTTTGGCTAGATGAGAGGGAAGAAACATGTTGGCCATGTAGACTTAGACACAATTATCTTCAATAGTGTCCCAAATGTTTTTAACCTTACCAACAAACACTGTCATTAAGGGGAATGGATACACTGGTTAGGAAATTTTAGCTTATACTTTCAATCAACTAGATCCCGGCTTTATCCAGAAAGATATCTTTTTAGCACTCCCTCAGAGTTCCTTTAATGATGAGGTTGAGTCCGGTCAGGTGGTATCATCCTTCCTGGGTGGGGATAGGTGGTCAAACGATAAAGCATGTGTGAGAGCACCTATCCCATAAGAGGAATACCCCCACCCCTTATAGAGCACACGGCCACCACTACCACACCCCATGCAGATAACTAGATGACCACGTTCAATATTGTTATTAAACAACGGCAATAAGGTGTTCTCCAGTATCCTAGCAAGTAGGTTGGACAATCTGGATCCTCACTCAATCCTGATCAGAAGGGGTTCATCTCTAAATGACTGATTCATGAACTGACTTAATAAATTGTGGGCTCCATTGGTCTCTCCTCAGTGCATTTGTCCCATTTGATAGAGGCACAATAGATGCAGCCAAGACCTTTGATATGGCATGCTGGCAATATCATTGGGAGGTTTTAGCAGACTCTTTTTTTTATTTTGACCCTTCAGAGACAGTACGGAAATTCATCTGCCAGAATTCCATTAAATGGGTTACCTAAGAGTTTTAGTATTTGTGCCCTCTTTCCCCCTCTATCTTTTTGACATCTATATTGAGCCATTTGCTCAGCTACTCAGAATGGATCAACCTTAGAGGGCTACAGCAATAAGATAGCCCTTCATGCAGACAACCTCATTTTCTATAAATCGGACACTGCTAAGACTCTTCCTAGAGCTGAGGAGTTTGGGTCTATATCAGGATAATTGGTAAACAGTGCTAAGTCTGAGATTATGTGCTGAATGTAAACAACTGGGATAGGGAAGTAAAGGCTGAGATCAAATACCTGGGCACCACTATAGTCCACTTATTAGAGGCAATCACAGCATATAATCTGGGAAAAGTGGCAGTGGAGATCGACCTGTTGTTCACCAAGTGAAGAAATCTCACATTGACAATCTATGGCTCGGTCAACTTAATTAAAACGTTGATTCTTCCTAAATTGACATATCTTTACAACTGTATCCCACTCACGTTTCCTAAAACCAATATAGCTAAAATACAAGAGAAGATGACAACCTTTACCTGTGCCTTCAGCGCTGTTAGGCTTTCTAGGAAAAAACTGAGGCGAGTATTGGGAAAAGGGGGGCCTCTCATTGCCAGATTTGTGTAGCTATTGTGATGTCTTCCAATTTAAGAACTGTTGGCTGCTCCTGGGAACACCGAACAATTCAACCTGGGGCAGGATATTATCTGAAATGACTAGGGAGTTGGATTCTATTGGATTTCTTTATAAATATGGGCTCCCAAAATACTTTTTAAAAGTCTGATTGAAAGTCTTGAAGGCCGCACTAACACTTTGGAATAGAGTCAGGAAGACCCTCGGTATCAATTATTATTCCATCTTTTCACCTATCTCGAACTCCCCAGGCACCTCTGAGTGTCTCTTACAGCTACCCATTAAGGAATGCTGAAATAACATCTGGGGAGGAAATATTAACAGTACAGGGTTTACTACCCTGAAAAGCACTTAAGATTAGGACTGGTGGGCTTCTATCCAGATTTAAATATTTGCAGTGCTCTTCCTCGTATGCTAGCAGGAACCAGGAGATTGGTGGCGTTTGGGAAACTGAGGCGGGATTGGAGGATGGGTGTCCTATGAAGCTTTTGGATGCAGATGATGGAAATCTGAAGGCCCCTCACTTGATGTGGGAAGATATGCTGCTCGAGTCAAGAGTCATCACACCTCTGGCAAGTATCCTTACAGCTACTGTACAACATGGTTAATCCTGCAAATTTGAAAAGGGCCCATTTTTTCCACTCTAATAGAATATCCTGGACCTCCAAAGGACAGTAAAATTTGCAAAAACCACAAATCCCATGATGCAGAAGATGTGGTTTGCCTGAAGCGAATGACGGGCACATGTTCTTCACTTGTCCTTCCATTTCCTATTACTGGGAGACCATGATTAATATAATTTCTTGTAAAACTATGTAATGCATTTACTCAGGCCAACAGTGACACTGTCAGTGGCAGGCGCCTGTGTGTCATAATTATTATAATATGGTAAGACCTGTACCCTCTGCTCCTAGTATCAACTAATTGCACCTTTGAAGAGAACTTTCAAAATAAATACAAAGATCTTAGCAGCAACGCTAGAGTGTGTCCTACTGAAAATTATTCACCCATATCATTAGGAATTTATTAAACAGATCAGGGTCATGATATTAGAGGTGTTGTCTACGTGGCTGAAAATTATAAAAAGAATGGTATTCCTGCAGTTTTAATAACTACGGACGCTGAAAAGGTCTTCAATCGGGTGGACTGGCATTTTTAGATCAGAGTATTATAAAATGTAGGATACAGAGCAAGTTTAAGAGCAATGGTTATGGCAGTACACAGAGTGCCGGCATTGAGAATATCTTTAATAGAAGGACTTCCCTGGAAAGAGGGATTGGCCAAAGATGCCCCAACTTACCACTTTTTTTGTGCTCAGCATTGAACCCTTTGCCATTAGGGTGCATGAGAAAGCAAGAATAAAGGAACTGTATTTCGGCCTAGCTATTCATATAATACTGTTGCTTGCAGACAATGTACTTGTCATGTTGATCTCCCCTTTTAAGTCACGTTCTAAGCTCCAAGAGCTACTAATTGAGTGTGGGAAAGTTGCTGGCTTGAAGATTAATGGATTGAAGTCTGAAAAAATGAATGTGAATTTACTCAAAGATAAGCTACAGCAGTTTAAATGAGTTCCCTTTCGAGGGACATAAAAATATATTAAATACTTGAAGGGAAATATTCCATCTGACTTGCTTGACTGATACTGATGTAACTTTACATCATGAATACCTTCTTTGAAGGATGATTGCCAAACATGAATGACACTACTCATTTCTTGCCTTGGAAAAATTAATGCTATCAACGCCAAAGACTAGCATATAAATTCAGAGCCTCTACAGATGGGCGAGGTGAGAGTTTGGGGAGGGTCATTACCAGATTTTAAAGTATATAAATCGGATGCCACAACTATGTGATCTCTGAGAAAGGTGTGAAATTTACAGATAAACTGTGGCCTCATTTCTATAGAGCACTAACTGGACGAATAATATGGGACCTCCTCTGGAAACTCAGAAAAGATATAAACAGACCTACCAGTACTGTGCTTTAAAACATGGGATTGCATAAATGTTCAGTTACAACCAATAGCGTTCTCATCACCCTACACTCCCACTCATTTTAATCCAGAGTTTAAACTGGCACTGGAACTAGGTCCATAATTTAGCATGGTCCGAGGACAGCTGTCTGACAATTTCAGACTAATTCTCCGGGGTAGGTGAGCAGATTAAATAATTCAATCAGTGCAAACTGGACTTTAATCTAGTAATCTGAAATGTTCCATTATATACAAATTTGACACTGGACAAGCCATCTTCTAGCCAAAGAAGCAGACACTAGAGAAATGGCAAACATTAAAAATGTGTGCAGCTAACTTCAGGTACAACAAGGCTAATTCCCACAGTAATAATCAATAGCTTGAAGCCACCAATAAAATATGAACCCATACACAAAATATCTGGTAGAGAAACACCGAGTCATCTCTAAAGCATGTAAATTTGCTCAAAATTGAGAGGTTTCTTCAAGATTGTTTATCTAAGCCTCCACTGGAATAAGCTATTATCAACGGTGCAAAAGAATCTCTGCATTGAGGCAGTCACTAATAATGGAACACTCACAACCCTGCCCCACTCACACCACAGAGAGTTTTAACGAGTTGTATTCTCAAATATTTAAAGTGATACTGCAGGACTAAGTGTTCTATGCACGCAATAGGGACAATCTTACAGTTAAGTTTGGAAAAATAAGTGGTGAATAAGGAGCATGTAAAGTGATGTCTTCTGGGCCAAGGGTTAAATACTGCACACACACACCAAAAAAAAAAAAAAAAAAAAAAGCACTATTTTTTTTTTTTTTTTACACAAAGGTTTTCGGTGTCAATTATTTATGACTATTTAACTCTATCAGTTAAGCGTAGTCAATTGTTCCGAAAAACAATCTGTAACAGCTTTGATTCTATTTCTTTAATGATTTATTATACATAAAAAATGTATGGTTTCACTTTTCACTCAATTACAAAGACAAAGGGTGACAGGAAACTCAATGTAGCCCTGTAGAGCAGGTTTAATACTGGAATGTTTGTTCAAACTCATTTTGTTAAATCCATAAAATCACAAAACAAAATTAAATATGTACAAAAAGATACAAGCAGTTTATTAACTGCAGATACAACAAAATGTAATTGTTAAAAGTGCTTTGTTTTTTTTCTTTAATGTAAAAAAAGAAAAATCTTCCAAAACAGTCATGAAAATATTTAAACACCCAAACAGTAAACTAGAGGGAATTCCAAATAGTTCGCCTTGGCATCTAAGACATCTCCCCATAAAGTCAACTTGGAAAATACTTGCTAGATCACATTTTCTTTTTAAACGATCATTGACATTAAATGTTTTCACCGCAACGTATACTCAATACTTTCTAGAAACAGGTGGTTGGGTCAAACCTTTTTCAGTGACCTCCAATCAATATACAAGAATGCACTTTGCTTACCATGTTGGTGCAGCTTTCTAAATAAGAATAAAGTATTCTACTGTACATCTTGACCGTCGGTGTCTCCCTTCTCAAGAGTAACATTTTCCAAAACAGCAAGAAGGTAAAAAGGAATTAAAATTATATGTTCCATTTTATGTGTGAACGATGATACAGATTTGCTACATTTATTTAAAAGGTGAGAGGACAAAGTAACCGCAATTATCTATAGCCACAAAAACAGATTTCTCATACTGTCTGGAGCTATAGTGCTCATTTGAGGGAGGTGGGTGAATATTTTGTGCACTATTTTTTAGCTAAAAAGATCAATATAATGAGATTAAAGTATTACACATTCACAACAGAGAAGCTTCTTTACTGTTCAAAAATATTTTCAATGCAAAAGTCAAATGCATGCACTGAAAAACATGACTGCATACAAAATTGTGATAAATGTTTTACGCACTGTGAACACATGGATTTTTCCAAGTTGGACTTATCACACTTGTTAATATCTGGATCACAAATATGTTCAGAAGGACCAAGAATACTACTAATAATAATGAACAATTTGGTTTTATATGAGGCTTCATTCTGCATGCCTGTCATTATTAAACACTGTAATTAATAAGTGTGAATAATACACATCTTAATGGCACTCAATTTACCGACCTAGGGAGGATGAAGACTGAGCAGGCCTGGCAGGGATTTAAACTCGTAACCTACAGTTCCCAGCGCCATGCCAGCTAGTTTAATATTCTGACGTTAGTGGGAAGAAATGTGATTGCCATAAAGGTAAAGTTGCTAGCAAACATGGGTTCATTTATTTTTATGTTTATGTTGTCCTGCATCTTCTGTGGGTGAGATGGAAAGAAGAGAGGCCACCCCTAAAAAGTAAGACGTTTTTGGTATGACGTGGTACAAACGATGGATGTATGGGGCACTTCACCTACCACAAAATACATTTTTGTAAAGGCACTTTGATTCTCAGGGTGCCAACTAATCACAAGCAAAATGAAATGAAAAGGAGAAATGTAGAACAAAGCTGTAGATGCTGAAGCACTTCTTAATTAGCATACAACTGGGCATTCACAGCCCTGGATGAGAAATGTGACAAATGCAGCAGTGGAGGGCATTTCTACGAAATGTGTAATGACAGAAGTAGAGGGCAGAATGTCAATGACTGTATAAAGTAGGAAGATAACTAAGCCATTCCAAATAAGTATGTATTATGCGAGGGAAAGGAAGAGCAAGAAAGAAGTAAGAATTGAAGAAAACCATCTAAAATATCAAAGTTTATAACAAAGATTTTGAGATGGGTGTGGATTCAAGGTCTCTATAGAACCCTAAGACTGAACAATGTGTTTTGGTCGAAGAAAAAAAAAATACAATTGGTTTACGAATCCTAGTATCGTATTTGGGAGGGGGAACCGACTACTGAACCTTTTGAGTACTGGGAATCCAACATGATCTGCAGGTGACAGCAAAATTAGGTGGGAGATATGAATGTGACTGGAGCATGACCCTAAACGATGTTAGTGGAAACAGATATTAGAGGTGAAAAGGAGAATATATTAAATACTACCAACACACAAGGACATACTCATTGACATTGTCGGGAGGTTGAAAGGTTATGAGCACTTTGTAAAAGTGAAAGAATGAGCAATTACCATGAAACAACAGTTTTAAATTGTTGATGTGAATTTCATTTGCTAAGGAAATGATTTTAGTAACAATGTGCAAAGGTTACATTTAAGTAAAAATATATTGAATATAAAATGTGTAGTACAAAATCATGCCTAATTATTATAGGCCTGAAAACAAATAAATGTGCTGATTTACGTCAGTCTAGGTGTTAATGCTAAGAAAACTGAAAAATAATGCATTAACACTGAAAGGCCTGTTTTTCAAATTAATAGTTTTTAGTGCAATTTTTTTTTCTTCTTACAAATGCATTTTTCCAGAGGCCTTCTGCTAGCTAGTTAACAGGAGTTTTTTTTATGTATTAGACAACAGATACTGAGTTCTCAATGGGAGGAGAGGAGTTGACCAAAAGAATAAATATTGGGAAGAACTGTGTGGACTGCAAAAAATCAAAGATGTAACTTTTGAGGTTTAATGTCTGAAAGCCTATTGTGCCCCTATGAGAAAATGGTGATTTGCTGACATTCTACTGGAGGATGAAGAAGAAGAAAGAAAATAATGTTATAATAGTGTGTGTTTATATAACTGTGTCTTCCTAGAGTAGGTGCCAATTCTTTCCTTGACACTGACTGGAGACACGCCTTTGAGTTTCTGATGCCTTTCTTCGTGAGAGGTAGTCTTACTTAGACTTTGCTGAATTGTCTGCCGATATCTTAAAAGCTGAGAAGACTTTCCAGCTTATTATGTAAAGGATTCATGTTTGTGCACTGATTCTCTCATCAGAACTCTTTATTGGGTATCTGAAATGCCACCTTTTTCTCTCATTATTCCAATTAATTTAGAATAGTGATTTCCTTTATGGAACACGCTTTTTGTATTACTACTATATTGACTGTGATTCTATGGACTATTTTGTTCTATTTCATAATGAAATATCGATTGATGAATTATATTAACTTTTAATGTTGGAAAAAAATACATTTCCGAATTAATAAACAGATGAAAGACTAAAGGCAATGAAAAGAAAAAAAAAAAAACTCACACTAATGCTCGTTATTAACTGAACGTTTTAATGGATGGTTTATTGTAATAATGTAGATCAGTGGTTCCCAACCTTTTGGTATCTGTGGACCCCCACTTTAACATTAATGGAACCCAGGGACCCCCACGGAATCATCATGGGAATCCGGGGACCCCGTCTGAGTCATTACTGGAAGCTGGGGACCTAATATGTCAATATTTTTAAATTTTCTAGGCTCTCGCGGACCCCCTGAGAAGGCTTTGTGGACCCCCAGGGGTCCCCAGACCACAGGTTTGGAACCACTGATGTAGATGTTTGCTCATTACTTCTTGTCGAAGAGCAAAGGTCCATATAACTAGCAGAAGGGGTTATTTAATGATTGCACCCGAAAATTGAGATATAGAAAACCCTGCTCCCTCAAAACCATACTAATGGTTTTAAGGGTGGAGGTACAAATAAAAAAATACAAATAAACTGTTAAGATTGCCGGCTCAGTGGCTCTCTACTCTCCATTGCTACGGGGCAGCGGTTGGCTTGCCAACCTCGTAATGAGGCCCTTAGATTCTGTGTAGACCTCTGCCCCACAAACAAAAATGTACAGTGAGATAAATAGGCACTGACCAAAATAAAAGTAATGCTTCTCATGTTGCAGGGTGTCCAGTTAATTGGATTACAATCTGTTCACAAAAAAAAATAAAAAATACACCCAAAGTCACTGCTTTCTCTTTAAAATAGAAGAAATAAACCAATGTAAGAGCATACCCTTCTGCCTAGCAAGTGTAATGTTACTATTTCAGAGACTAAGTGATAGTTTGTTTAAGCAACAAAATATTATACACTATTTCAGGATGATATGTTAAAGTATGGGCAGAGTGAAGCGAAACACGAAATTTTGCAAAATGAACTGGAAAAGCTCCCTGAGGTAGGATATGTATTAAAAAAAAAAAAAAAAAGAGAAGTGCAATTTATCAAAAGGGAGGGCGAGTTTTTGGGCCATGTGATATCTGAACAACTACCTGGGCCCAAATGTTTCTTGATGGGAGCTGTAAAAGACATGCACGAGCCAGTTAATAGAGACCAATTAGGATCTTTCAAGGAATTTACAATGTATTATTACAAATGTATTGGAAATGCTACCGCCATTAGAGTGCACTTTATGTGAATTATTGAATAAGAGGCACCATTTGAGTGATTTAAGAAGCAAATTAAGACTTGAGTTAGTGACGAAACAACAGAAGCACCAATTTTAATGCCCTTTAACAAACGGACATTGTCACGTAGAACACATGGCATAGAGGTGTATTAGCATGGAAGTTTGAAGAATCCGTCATTCTTTTCCCCAAGGACACTAATGACCCTGAAAGAGTACAGGATACCTATGGTATTTCCCGCTTCTCTGTTGGTTAATGTTCATAAGGAGAACGGTCAAAACATGTAGACTCCTGTGAAAACTCATTTAACCCTTCAAAGCGTGCCTTTGCATCTTCAAGCTCCATAATTATGATATTATAAAAGTGAATGGGGGAATCCAATCGATATTGTTTGTACAGCTAACTCTTTATCGGATGCACAACACCTTTAAATCCACTCCAACAGTGGAGAGTTGGAAGCTATTTAATCAGGGCTCCTCAATTCTCGTTTTTCCAAAACATTTAATGTTTCACTTTTCTTTGTTTTTAAACAGTGGATTTTAAAATGTGATGCGTCAAATGTGTGTATTAAATATCACTTAGTCTTATACATCATCCTTAAATAGCTTATTTGTACACAACTACGGATGATTGTAGCAAAGTAGTAGTAAACATTCCTTACTGCGAGGGTTTGGTATTTCTGAGGTAATCGGATGTTCCAAAATAAGTATTGGTATTAAGTTTACGTTTAGGGTGAATTTTGAGAGGGTAGTGAACACACACCGTGTCTATTGGCGGTTTTCATTTATGCTGTATGGGCTGGGAATATAAATGAATTGTATTAGGAAGCACATTTCATTAATTTGGGAGTAGAGATGCAAATAATGTTTATTAGTTTAAGGTGTTTTTTAAGTTTATCAGGGAGATGTTGCACGTTATTCTCAACTGAAGGTGTATATTCTGAAGAAGTGGGGAGGCGATAAACTCGCAATGTTTTAATTGAACAACGTATTAAACTAATTGCGTGGAGGACTGCTATTCACTTTTCCTTTGCACATTCTAGCTGTGGTTGGAAATGGGTGTCACTTATTAAAAGTTATTTTGCTTATTGATTTTGGTTGAGTTCCTCTATCTTCTGGGGCATCTTGGGAATAGCCTCTCATCAGTCAAATGCGAGGCGATTGTGCGTTACTTTTACTTAATTAGTTCTGGCTTATTTTTTGGGAGGATGCCAAGTGTTATAAAATTATAGCTTTAAATCCTGAGGTGGGGACCAGGATGCGGCTCCAGGAAATGAATGGGCCGTTCTGACCACCTCAGTACTTCTTTGAGGGTCAGAAGGAAAGAGCTCCCCGAGCTGAGTTCAATTTAGAAACGAGCCCCTAGACCCTCGTTTTGCGGCCCGTCGAGCTCCATTGACATACCCCTCCTCACCACAACAATCCAACATGGCGGTCAGAACAAGCGGAGCGCAGCCTAGCTTTACACAATCAACAGGCCCCACCCACACCCGCCGCTCCGCGTTGCCACTGGCTGATTCCGTGACATCCTCCCCCTCGAATTGGGCCGCACTGGCTGCCGTTCACGAGCATCAACTAACAGGTGCCAATATGTTCGCCCTTTTCAAGGATGTATGAGGCAGCACATAAACATTTCCTTGACAAGGCCCTGCCCCTTTCCCCGGAAAACGGGAGGATGATAGGGTGCGTAGGTCCAAGGATCGACCACCACACAGTCTGAATATGAGACTAGCAGGCGCAGTGTACACAACCCGAAGTGAGATCTCCGATCTCGGAGCTGCCGTCCGCTACTCAGGAGCGTAGGTGTTCCTCACATAGGGGCTCATTCGCTGGACCCCACCTACACCTACAATGCCACATGGCCCTCCTAACTGCTTCTTTTACCCCTCCGCCCCCTCCCCCAATTTACTCACTGCTCCGCTATAAAGATCCTCACCCCACCCCTCTCATGGCCCTTGGATCTGGCATCCCACCAGTAAAATCACCAACACCTTTTTTCTATGGGTTTCGCATCCTTACTATCACTGATAGCCACTGAAAACCTAACTGCCCCACCCCGTCTTCTAAGAGCCCCTTCCGCTGGTGGTCCGATCCTTGAAAATCTTTCCGAAGTACACTTAATTATACATCTCTCACCAGCTCACATCCAAACGCCCCACCCAAAATCCAAGTTTACAAAATAACGTGGTAAATAGCGGTCAACTGTTTCTAAAACCAAGACGTGTGAGCACCACGTCCACTTGGAAAGCTCTTCAAACAGCTCATTCATTCCCAGTCAATTTCCCAATCTTGGCATGCAGCGGTCGGCTTCGTACGTGTTCAACCACGCCCCCTTTCTAGCATAATGGAAAAAAACAGGGAACCTATTTTCAGTGAGTCTATGCCCCCTTAAGCAGTTGAGCACATATTACCCTTTAATCAATATGGGGACTGAGAGACTTGGCCGGTCTAGTGTAAGTCTCCCGACTCTAACCGAACAGGATATTCTACTGTAACGTATATTGCATGGGCACAAACATTAAAAACATTTTAGAATTCGCTAATTACAAGACTATCACAACCATGTTCACAGAAATCCAGTCGCTGTTTCCCTGCCACCTCCTTGCAATAGGGAAGTCAGGTGATTAAATATAATCCTCGGACCCCTTTTCACTTAGTTAGACTGGTTTTGAGGGGGGTTCCTGTGCCCCGCCTTCTCCGCGTATGATGTCTCAAAAATGTTATTGCTTGTATTCGGCAGCAGTGAAAGGGCCTTCAATTGAGCATTGGAATAACAGCGGAGTTTTATTAGAATAAATGTATAATAGTTGAGTGGTGGCTGCTGTCAAGAGAATGAAACATCATCAATTGTGAGGGCTGAAGTGGTCGCTAATCTGGCAGAAAAGGGGTGTGTAGCTGCAGGGAACATGCGAGTTAGGAAGCGCGGAAAAAAACCTGCTGGATCACGAGTATCCCTACAGACTCGGTAGAGCGACGGGCCCGAAAACATGGTGCCGGAACTACAGCACTCTTTAGTAAGTGACGATGCTGTTCCCCACCGGTCAGCAAAACCTACAAGAACAGGCCAGTACCCAAACCCCCAAAATTACAACGAAGCTTCATAATGCTGGGAAGCTGTTACTACATTCCTCCCTGAAGCGCCGGGAAGTCTTCTAACAGAAGCCAAATGCGAGTGCGGACTGTTGTCAGTCCTCCATTACGTGGCGAGTTTGACTCTGAAATAAAGTTATATCCCTCCTCCCCGCACCTGGCCAAACCTGAAGACATTCTGAAGCCAGTGGGTGAGCATTGGTTCCAGCACAAGGCTGTTTTATGAAGTACAATGGTCTGGTGTGGGCGTGCCCCAGTCTGTCTGTTGCCTCACGTGTTCTCTTGGCAGTGCAGCAGCCCTCACACCGGCGGGTGGGAGATTTGGGGAGAGCCATGTTGCCCTCCTTTACATCTATTTTAACTTTTCCTAAAATGTGCTCCTTCAATTAGTACTCTCTGCCGAATGGAGAAGCTGGGGAGGAATTCCCAGTTACAGCCCAAAAGAATCAACACGCGGGCTGTATCCATGAGCCTCCGTTTTCCGCACGACTACTGGGACTTTTCTAGAGCTCTATGCAGCCTAAGGGGGTGTGGCGGGATCTGCACTAGAGACCCGGCGTACTTCTACCTGATTTAAGACGTCTTTAACTCGCACATTTTCTTGCTACAACACTACTCCGAGTGGTGGGGTCGAATGGGATCTTCGCACCTCTGCAGCTCGCAAAGGGAGCGTAGAGGAGATGGAGCCCGAGGGCGGGGGGTCCCTGTCACCCTCCCATCACATTATTTTCTGTTTCTTTCCCCCCTCCCCTGCACTCACTTGCTGTTGGTCTGCCCTTCTTCTCTTCACTGATGCTCTTCACCCCTTCCGCTGCCCCGGACCCTCCATGCTTCTTTCCTTGGGTTTGTTTTGTTTATGTCCTTCCTGACGGGTTCCCGGAAAGCGCGTGACTCCCCCTAGTCACGTGTGCCCGTGCCGTCCAATTGCAAGACCCCGGCAGCAGGCGTCCGCCAATCACACAGCTACCTGCTACACAGGCAGCCAATAGCAGCCTGCTTACCGCGTTGTCCAATGCGTGCTTTGGGAAGAGCCTGGGAGCGGATCACAAGCTTTGCAAGTTTTTTTAATTCCACATTTTTCCTTAATTATTCGTTAAAGGCAACAGAAGAAGCTATTTTCAGTTTATTTTTTAACTTTCATTTTAAACGTTAAATAGTTGAGTAGGTTGTCAAGGCAATACACTGACTATTAGGCTCAAATTCATTCAATGTTAATCAAGTTCTGTATGACTAGCTCAACAAACCTTGTTTTTTTGCGCAGGCTTGTGTTTCTTGTGTGTGACAGTCATAGTTTGAATTCATGTTTATATTTGTTGTGATTGTTTCGCTTGAACACCTCTCACATTTCATCAATCAATCTTCTAAGCTCTGAATCCAGTAACACTAGAACACACAAGCGTATGGTGTGTCCAGTGTGCTTTATGTTAATATGCTCTGTTTCGCTTTATGTTATGCCAGAGGCAGGATCGCCAATTAACATTTTATCAGATGTTATATATTTAATGATAAATTGCAGAGTGTTAAATGAGTACTTTCTGATCTGAATCCTAAGACGCTTGAGGAGTTTGACAGACAAAGTCTAGGATATTTCTTTGAGTCACAAAAGTTAATGGCTATAAAGATAAACACAAAGATTAATTTGGCTTTTACAGGTCGTGACATTTTAGGATGACAAAATCAGGAACGAATTGGCATACGTCGTAAATCAGGAGCAGATATCCCTGTTGTGTTATGTGATTCTCCTTTGACTAGCATATCTTCATGTTATGTATCTGCCGATGAAGCTTTGAGCAAATTTCCTGAGGTTTGCAGAAATGGTTGGCACAATAATTGGTTTGAATATCACATAAAGGGCCAGATGTAGCAAAGGGTTTTTCCCATTCTGTGTCAAAGGGAAAATGTGTTAGTACATATGGCCCAAAGTGTAAGGAAATGCAAACCCAATTGTGCAAAACGCAATTTTGAACCACTGAGTGCCAGAACTTCACTCAAATATATTTTAGACAATATGTGTCCACAAGGTATAATTGAGTCTTTGGATTCTTCATAGTGGGTGTCTGCAATGTGACCGCACAAAAAAACCCAGGAAAGATCTGTTTGTGTGCAGGTCTAAGTGCATTAAACAAATATATCATGATTGACCGCCATCCACTGCCCAGGAATCCTGGTATGTTGGCCAATTTAAGTTCAGAAAAATACTGTTCAACCCTGGAGTTGCAGTCTACATTTCACAACATACATTTAGGCAAATAGTCCAGGCGTCTCTCTCTATTTGTGACCTCTTTTGGGTCCTACATGTATTTGCAGTTGTCATTTAGGATGCTATTTGTGGCAAAAAAAATTCAGAGAATGATGGATTTGTTATTTGAAGGAGTAGTAGGTGTCCAAGCATTCCAGAATGAAACTCATATATGCTGATGATTCTAGACAACATAATCAGAGGCTTGGTGTGGCTGTCCATTTTGAAAGAGCGTGGGATGACGGTTAGCAAATAGAAATGTAACTTTCATGTTCAGATTATGGGGACTTCGATCATAACATCTCCTCTGATGGTATTTTTCCCAAATTCTGTCTTGGTCAAGCAGCCAAAGAAGCATCTATACCTGGTGATAAAGTCGTCCTGCTCTCATTTTTAGGTTTAATCAAGTATTATGTTTGTTTTGGTCAATGGTATTCTGGTGCAACTAGTGGGATATATGCTTAAAAAGGGAGTAGAATGTGCATGAACAGAGGATGTGGATTTGGCATTCTGGAGAATCAAAGACCCACTCTTAAACCTTATATTCGTAGACAAAGTTGTGTCATCACTATAGATGTTAGGACCACTGGTCTAGGAGCCATGTTTGGTCAAAGGGTGGACATTCATGAACAAACTTTGCTTTTGCCTCAAGAACATTGATGCGGTTCTAAATGCAATTATAGCACAACAGAACAAGAAGCTGTGGTGTATTCAATGCCATTGTAGAAGCTGAAAATATATGTGTGGGGTTCAATGTTTGAAATATACACTGATTATAAGCCACTTATGAAAGGTAGCAGTTGTTCTAATAAAGCTTCTTCATGACTTGGTAGACTGTTATCCTAAACCATCCGGCGGGCTGCCTATTGAGAATGCCGGTTAAAAATGATTCTCAGAATGAGGATTGGTTTGCTGAAGAGGACTGTATGATGGTTGCTACTGCTAAAGTTGTGGACTCACAGATGGCAGTGTCCGAGCAGCAGTGGCTTGATAGCTGAAAAGATGATTCAATTTTGACTTTGGCAAAAAGTGTGTGATGAATGGCTGGCCGCGGAACAGGAGTTTGGATGAGGAACTATGTTGTTTTGTGCAGGTCCCACAAGAACTTTCAGTTGTTCAGGATGTTTTATTATGTCAGGACTTATTCGTTCCACCTTGTGATCCTAAGGAAAACACTCATAAAAGTTGCTCCTGAAGGGCATCTTGGGATTTCATCTACAGTGAACATACTGAACAGTGTTATTGGTTGTCTTGCTTGGATCCTCAGGCCAGATGGTTGGTAGATCAATGCAGACATTGTTGTCTCACAAACACTGGAAATCTGTGCAAAACCCTTTACATCTTTTTGAATGGCCAGATAGTTTTGGGAAAAAGTGGGTATGGTTTTCTCTGGACCTTTCAATGTATTGAATGGTGTTAAGCGTTATATAATTGTGGCTATGGATTACCATTCCACATGGATACTTTAATTGTCTTTTAAAGCTGCAAACACTGAGTGTGTGATTAAGTTATGGGATGTAATATTTGTAATAGGCGGATCACCTAAACCATTTGTCACTGAAAATTGCACATATTTTACACCGAAAGAGATGTTGCAGTTCTTGCAATTGCATGATATCAAACATCTTAGAGTACCTCTTTACAGACTGTCATCCAGTAGTTGAGAGGGCAAAAAGATTTCTCAAAGTAAGGATTCAAACAGCATTGTCAAATAAAATGGATGTTGATTCTTGTGACAGAAGTAAGGTATTGATTTATGTCCTAACAACTCCAACACACTATTACGAGAGTCTCTCCATTTACTTTACTAAGAAGTAGAGTGCCTAAAACTAGACTGAGAACTTGTTGGTAATGGTTCAATGGGTCAAGGTGTTGTAAAACCTACCAAAGAAAATGTTGTGTATAAGCAAGCAAAGTCAGACATTTAATTTGATAATGAGAAATGCTAAAGAGGTGTATATGCAAGCTGGAGATTGGATTATTATCAGAAAAGCCACCCACATTTCTAAAGAGGAGGCTAAGTTCACTATATCTCTTAAAGTATCTAGAGATTCTAAGTCCGCTGTTGTGATTAAAGTTAAATGGCCTATAAGTACTAACCTACTTCACAAAATCAAGTACAAGTCACTCTATGTGAAAATGTGTCTGTTCGTCAAGAAGAGTATGATTGGTTGTCAAGTGATCAGTTATCTCAGAGCTGGCAAGAAAATGTGCCTGCTGAGACACTTGTAACACCTTCTCCAGAAGGCAGTGTGTGAACAGTGGACATGCAAGTGTAACAGATGTTAAGAGGACCTTGTGCTGTGTTGCTTGATGCGAACATTGTTACTAGAATTGGTCGAGCTTCTAAATTTTCATCTAAATATGATCAGTTTGTTCTTTACTGATTTTGGACTTTTTTGTTATTTTATTAGGGGGAAGATAATTGTTATGCTTGTGCTTACGTTTTTTATTAGGGGTAAGATAATTGTTACGCTTGTGCTTACGTGTGCTGTATTCACTTTGTGCTGGTTTCAGAACCATAGGTGTTCCAGAGTGCTGACTCATTTCCTTCCTTATGTTTACACCACTTGGCACCTCTCTGGCTCCTGGATGCAGACATGGCTTCTGCAAATGCAATAAATCTTCTTATTCAAACCTACACTTTGGAATCAGATTCCTATTTGTCTTATTTGTTGTCACAATCGTTCAACCATTCGCAGACTCCCACTTTCAACATTGGGGTTGTGCGCTTTGTAGCTTATATAAAGGACAAGTAAAGAATGCACAATTGAAGAAGGAAAGCTACTTTTGCTTGGACATCCAAAAATCCTTACTCAAGACTTCCATGCAGCAATATGTAGTAGATACGCAGAATTTGTAAATGGAAATTAACCTCTGTTTTAGTTTCCAAATTTCCAAGAAAAAATTTAGAAAAATCAAAGCCTCAAGCTGTCCAATATCAGGTGTGAGGGAACTTTGTTAACCCAATATTTAAAGTTTTTAAGTGCAGGAAAGGCAGAATCGTCCAAAATATTACACAGAATGCTAAAGAAGCCCAGAGATTTAGATCTGGGCCCTCAAGATACAAATGTTTTTTTAAATGGGTTGACATTCATGTTCAGGGCTGGCATTAGCTAAGACCATCTGATATTACTAAAATTATACTTTTACTTTACTTGTAGGGAGTTTTAGCCAGCTCTCTTCACCCATTTGCCTGTAATTGTCTAATTCACATTTCTTTCCACCCTCTACAGCATATAGCATGGGGCAAAGGTTCCGTTCACTTCAGCTCTTGGCTACCTGCACAGTGAATGATAGAATACTGCCTTGCACAACGCGCACATCTACACACAAACTAGTTCTCTTCTGTGTCAAGGACAAATAATGAAATGTGTGCTTTTTGAAACCCCCAAATATTTTTGCTTTTAACCAGTATTTTGTTTTTATTGAAAAGTATCCAGTAGTTTCATCAACAATAAAGTTTTGCAAAAAAAAAGACAAAACAAACAGCAGCACATGCTAGACCCAATGGCCTCAACAATGCTTGTTTTCCATTCAGTGCTTCCTCGATTCACTCTCAAATGCACACTCCCTGTGCACAGAGTAGTGCACTCTCAAATCAAATTGACTGCTCTGCCTTCTTATTTGAGCTCTCTAAACACAAATACACAAGACATATCCCTTATCAATGCACTTCCATTTTTAGTTCTGGCCTAAAGATAGGTTTAAATGTTTTGCTACCGTCATGTTTTTAAAAAAAATCATACAAAAATACATGCACATATAGGGGCTTCCAGCCAACCCTCTTTCACCGTTGGTTGGTCGACATGTCACTCAAATTAAACCCCCTCCCACCTAAGCAAAAAGTATGGATCAGCAGGCAAACCCACTTCATCTATTGGTTGACTTCACTTTGAGTGACCACACCTGTTAGACACGTGCACTTCCCAATGACTAATTATCCCAATGCCCTATTTCCAATGACCTTATATGCGGGAACAGGTGAAAAGGAACCATGCAATTACTCACATTTTGAACATAATCCTCGTGGTGATATGCTGGACAGGATGATGGTTACCCATGGCCTTATTTCCAATGTAGACCTGGCCCCTATTGATACCACTAAGTTGGTTACATACAGGGGAAGAGGAACCAGGTCCCTGATAGACTATATTGCACTATCTAAGGTATGGGTGAGGAGGGTATATAGGTTTCACATTGTAAAAAGCCCCATGAGTGACCATAACCTGTTGGTATTAGGTCTACATCTAGACTTGGGTTACCAGCATTAGCCCATAATGTGGCAGTTACCCCAATCGAGTAGACCAGGAATGAAGGAGCTCACTGTAAATTGCAAGACATAGACCCTGAGATGTTTCTGTCCCAAATTCTGGAGAAAACAAGGGTGCAATTTTAATCAATCAAACAATCAATCAGCGTTTATAAAGCGCAGCTATTCACCCATTAGGGTCTCAAGGTGCTTGGGGGGGAGGGGGGTAGCGAATATCGGAGGTGGATTAAAAAAGGCAAGTCTTCAGTTCCTTCGTGAAGCTGGGTAGGGAGGTGGTTTGTCTGATGTGGATGGATGGGGCATTCCAGGTGGTGGCGGAGAGGTAGGAGAAGTAGCGTCCTCCTGTTCTGGTTTTCCTGATGCGGGGTACTTCTGCGAGAGGGAGCTGGGCTGAGCGTAGGGGCCTGTGGAGTACATGGAAGTTGAGTCGCTGGTTAACCTGTTCTGTGCCTTGGACGAGATGATCTCGTCCAAGGCTACAGTTCCCCTGTGCCTTGGACGAGATCATCGCGTCCATGGCACAGGGGAACTTGGGGGCGCGCTAGCGCGCCCCCCGTGCACCCCCCTTCCCCCCCCAGGCGGGGATGGAAGGGGAAGACCTTCCCCTTCCACCCCCGCCCCCCCCCACGGCAATCCGATGACGTCAGCGCGCGCTCAGCGCGCTGACGTCATCGAGTGTTGCCGGCGCGCTGGAAGCCATTTGCTTCCAGCGCGTCTTCGGAGCAGGAGCTCTAAGGTGAGTCCTCTCCGTTTTTGGGGGGCGGGGGGTTTGAGAAAACAGACATGGGGGGAAAGGAAAGGGTTTTTCCTTTCCCCCTGTGTCTGTTTTCTCAAGATTCCTGCTCCACGATCGCGGGCAGGGCCCGCGATCGTGGAGCAGGAATCTCCACTAGCCACCAGGGATTTTCTGTTTGACTAAATTTGGGGGCGACCCCTTGGGCAAGGGTCGCCCCCCCCGGGGGCAATTTTTATTTGGATTTCGCCCCCCCCCCTGGGGGCAGATCGGCCGTTTTTTCGGCGGATCTGCTCCCAGGGGGGGGGCGAAAACCACTAGACACCAGGGATGTATTGTTTTATGTTTGTTTTTGGGGGCGACCCCTTGGGCAAGGGTCGCCCCCCCCGGGGGCAATTTTTATTTGTATTTCGCCCCCCCCTGGGGGCAGATCGGCCGTTTTTTCGGCGGATCTGCCCCCAGGGGGGGGGCGAAAACCACTAGACACCAGGGATATCGTTTTTTGTGTGTGTTTTTGGGGGCGACCCCTTGGGCAAGGGTCGCCCCCCCCCCGGGGGCAATTTTTATTTGTATTTCGCCCCCCCCTGGGGGCAGATTCGCCGATTTTTCGGCGGATCTGCCCCCAGGGGGGGGCGAAAACCACTAGACACCAGGGATATATTTTTTTATGTTTGTTTTTGGGGGCGACCCCTTGGGCAAGGATCGCCCCCCCCCCCCCCGGGGCAATTTTTATTTGTATTTCGCCCCCCCCTGGGGGCAGATCGGCCGTTTTTTTCGGCGGATCTGCCCCCAGGGGGGGGGCGAAAACCACTAGACACCAGGGATATCGTTTTTTGTGTGTGTTTTTGGGGGCGACCCCTTGGGGAAGGGTCGCCCCCTGAAAGGGGGCACAGAGGTGTTGCCCATTTCTGCCCCCCTTGGGGTCCGATTGGCCAATTCTTTTACGCCCATCTACCCCGAGGGGGGCAGGATCCACTTAGGTACCAGGGACAACTTCTAAGTTCTTGGTGGTGGGGTGTTTGTCAACTGGCAAAGTATTTGTATTTGTGATTATAACAATTTATTTCTTCTTTTTCTTCTAGTTCAACGCTTTTGCTTCCTTTGCTGTGGATCTTTGAGGTTTTGGCAGTAGTTGTCCAGTGGTTTGCATAGTTGCATGTTTTAGGTAAGTGAACGCAATTTACTCCAAAGGAGTATTGTTGACATGTTTGTAGGTGGTGTACTAAATGCAGTATTGTGTGTTTGACATTGTCCTTAGATTTGAGCACAGTGGTGTTTGTGTTGTCATATGTCTAAATTGCTTTTTTCTTTTTTCTTTTTAGTGGGATATCATTGGTGATTGCAGAGTAGTTGCTTGGTGAGTAGCTATTTCAGGCAACTGTGTGGTATAGTTTTTTGTAGTACATAACTCTTTGTGATAAAGCTACACTTTGTTCATTACTTATTTTAGTGCTAGTTGTTGTTGGCAATCCATTTGTTGTTAGGATCATGGCTAGCCGCAAAGTGACCGCTCAGCAGGTTGTTCGCATGCTCTTTGAGTCGTCTTCAGACCATGATTACGACACTGACTCTGCATCTGAGGCAGAGGAGGAAGCAGGAGATTCTGGAAGTGAGTTTTCTGTCCAAGAGCATTCTTCTGATGAGGAAGCTACTCTCAGTGCAGATGAAGGGCCTGTGTTAGAGGAGGACATTGATGTGCCAAGAGTGCAGCAGCCTGGGGCTGCAGGGTTTCCCATTGGAAGACCTGACACCTGGATTGCCCCAAACATGGAGCAGCCACAGTTACCTGCATTTACTGGTCTCCCAGGGTGTAGAGTTAATACGGAAAACTTTCTGCCTGTCCAATTCTTTCACTTGTTTATGGACGATGTATTTTCGGAAGAGATTGTGGAGCAGACAAATGTGTATGCAGAGCAATATTTGCGGGACAACGCTGCCAGACTTAAGCCTCAGTCTAGAGCTACTCATTGGGTTCCCACATATCTGGAAGAGATGAAAAGGTTTTTAGGTTTGACTTTTTTGATGGGGTTGATCAGGAAGCCGTCACTGGCTTCTTATTGGTCTACTAGTCCCTTGATGGCAACTGCTATATTTCCTGCAACTATGACACGTAATCGGTATTTGCTTCTTCTTCGTATGCTGCATTTTGTAGACAATGCTTTAGCCTTGCCACGAGATCACCCTGATTGTGACCGCCTTTTTAAGATTAGGCCTGTCCTTGATCATTTTGTGGATCGGTTTTCAGAGGTCTATGTCCAGGCAAAGAGATAAGTGTGGACGAGTCTTTGGTCCTTTTCAAGGGGCGTTTAGTTTTTAAGCAGTACATCCCTAGTAAGAGGGCACGGTATGGGATTAAATTGTATCTGCTGTCAGAAAGCAGTACAGGATATGTTTATAATTTCCGGGTCTACACTGGTAGGGATTCCAGTATTGACCCTCCTGGTTGTCCGGCCACTTTTGGAGTTAGCGGAAAAATTGTGTGGGAACTTGCTAGACGGCTGTTTAACAAAGGTCACCATTTGTACGTAGATAATTTCTACACTGGAGTGCAGTTGTTCAAGGAGTTGTTTAGGGTGGACACTGTTGCTTGTGGCACAATCCGTTCTAACCGCAAAGGCTATCCAAGGGAGCTTGTCTGTAAAAAAAACTTGAGAGGGGACAGTGCAGTGCCTTGCGGAATAATGAGCTGTTAGCTATGAAATTTTCAGACAGGAGGGATGTGTACATGCTATCGACCATCCACGATGAGAGTACTTCCCCTGTGGCTGTTTGGGGTCAGGTTGCGGAAGTGCGCAAACCTGCGTGCATTTTGGACTACAATAGGCACATGGGTGGTGTTGATAGAGTAGATCAGAGGTTGGAACCTTACACTGCTCTTCGTAAGTCGTATGTGTGGTATAAAAAGTTGGCCCTACATTTATTTCATTTGGCAACTTTTAATGCCTTTATTGTATACAAGGATTGTTCACCTGAGTCAAGGATGACTTTTGTTAAATTTCAGGAGTCGGTGATAGAAAGCCTTATTGTGGTGGAACCGGCAAGAGTTCCTAGAGTAGAAGTGGTGGAGGATGTGGCTAGATTGAAAGATCGGCACTTTCCAGATCACATTCCTCCCACTCCCAAAAAAGACATGCCCACAAAGAAATGTAGAGTATGTGCCCGGAGATCAATCCGGAGGGAGAGCCGGATGTACTGCCCCGAATGCCCTTCAAAGCCTGGGCTGTGTGTGCCCAGCTGTTTTAGAAGTTACCACACAAGGAAAAACTTTTGGGAAATACCGTGAGCGTAAGCTGTCTGTTTTATATTTTCATATGTTTCACGGTTGGCATCTGTCGTGTATTTAGTTTGAGGTTTTGTGTTTGTAGTTTAGTGCCTATTTTATAATTAGTAGTTTATTTGTTGTTTATAAATTAAAAAAAGTGATTGCGGTGTGCGTGGGGTGGCGCTTGGCTGGCGGTGTGCGTGGGGTGGCGCTTGGCTGGCGGTGTGCGTGGTGTGGCGCTTGGCTGGCGGTGCCAGCCAAACGGCAGTCCACACTCCCATCAGCTGGTGTGATTCTTGTATCAGGCATGTGGGCGTATGTAAGTGATGGGCCCTTGAGTGGCGCGGTCTGTCGATGTGAGTGTTGTAATGTGCTGGGCCCGTGGCTGGCGGTGTGAATGGTCTTGTGCGTGTCATGTATGAAAGGTGTGTGAATGGACTGTAAAGCGGTTGGTGCCTTGTCGCGGCTTTACAGCTCACGAGCTGTGAGTCATTGGTTCACTTTTTTGCCTTTCAGTTATTAGCAGTGCATTTCATTTTTGTGAAATCTCTTGTTAATAAAATTTGATCCACTGAACCATCACTCACCCTCGTGCCAAATCCAACCAGTATGTGTTGTAAAAAATGACAAAACCTGCTCCGCTGTAATCAGGCGTCGCAGCACACCTGTGACACGCTAGGTGCCTCGGGTGGGACCCCGATGATGAAGCATGCCACCAACTTGGTTGGTGGGTGAGGGGTCTTCTTCACATAACCTAAGTGTGTTTCTTTTCACTATTTTAGTGTTTGGCACATCACGGACGTATGTGCACACATCAAAATGATATATTGCAAAAATACCTCTCCCTTCTATCTCTTCAGGTTTTGGGCCTTATTCTGTTGCAGGCACCTGGCCCACCCACACAAGTGAGGTATCATTTTTATCGGGAGACTTGGGGGAATGGTGGGTGGAAGGAAATTTGTGGCTCCTCTCAGTTTCCAGAACTTTCTGCCACAGAAATGAGAGGAAAAAGTGTTTTTTTGGCCAAATTTTGAGGTTTGCAAAGGATTCTGGGTAACAAAACCTGGTCCGAGCCCCGCAAGTCACCCCTCCTTGGATTCCCCTAGGTCTCTAGTTTTCAGAAATGCACAGGTTTGGTAGGTTTCCCTAGGTGCCGGCTGAGCTACAGGCCAAAATCCACAGGTAGGCACTGTTTTCTTCAAAAATTTTGGTTGTGTCCACGTTGCGCTTTGGGGCGTTTCCTGTCGCGGGCGCTAGGCCTACCCACGCAAGTGAGGTATCATTTTTATCGGGAGACGTGGGGGAACGCTGGGTGGAAGGAAATTTGTGGCTCCTCTCAGATTCCAGAACTTTCTGCCACAGAAATGTGAGGAACATGTGTTTTTTTAGCCAATTTTTGAGGTTTGCAAAGGATTCTGGGTAACAGAACCAGGTCCGAGCCCCGCCAGTCACCCCTCCTTGGATTCCCCTAGGTCTCTAGTTTTCAGAAATGTACAGGTTTGGTAGGTTTCCCTAGGTGGCGGCTGAGCTAGAGGCCAAAATCTACAGGTAGTCACTTTGCTAAAAACAGCTCTGTTTTCTGTGATATGTCCACGTTGTGTTTTGGGGCATATCCTGTCGCGGGCGCTAGGCCTACCCACGCAAGTGAGGTATCATTTTTATCGGGAGACGTGGGGGAACGCTGGGTGGAAGGAAATTTGTGGCTCCTCTCAGATTCCAGAACTTTCTGCCACAGAAATGTGAGGAACATGTGTTTTTTTAGCCAATTTTTTAGGTTTGCAAAGGATTCTGGGTAACAGAACCAGGTCCGAGCCCCGCCAGTCACCCCTCCTTGGATTCCCCTAGGTCTCTAGTTTTCAGAAATGTACAGGTTTGGTAGGTTTCCCTAGGTGGCGGCTGAGCTAGAGGCCAAAATCTACAGGTAGTCACTTTGCTAAAAACAGCTCTGTTTTCTGTGATATGTCCACGTTGTGTTTTGGGGCATATCTTGTCGCGGGCGCTAGGCCTACCCACGCAAGTGAGGTATCATTTTTATCGGGAGACGTGGGGGAACGCTGGGTGGAAGGAAATTTGTGGCTCCTCTCAGATTCCAGAACTTTCTGCAACAGAAATGTGAGGAACATGTGTTTTTTTAGCCAATTTTTTAGGTTTGCAAAGGATTCTGGGTAACAGAACCAGGTCCGAGCCCCGCCAGTCACCCCACCTTGGATTCCCCATGGTCTCTAGTTTTCAGAAATGTACAGGTTTGGTAGGTTTCCCTAGGTGGCGGCTGAGCTAGAGGCCAAAATCTACAGGTAGTCACTTTGCTAAAAACAGCTCTGTTTTCTGTGATATGTCCACGTTGTGTTTTGGGGCATATCCTGTCGCGGGCGCTAGGCCTACCCATGCAAGTGAGGTATCATTTTTATCGGGAGACGTGGGGGAACGCTGGGTGGAAGGAAATTTGTGGCTCCTCTCAGATTCCAGAACTTTCTGCCACAGAAATGTGAGGAACATGTGTTTTTTTAGCCAATTTTTGAGGTTTGCAAAGGATTCTGGGTAACAGAACCAGGTCCGAGCCCCGCCAGTCACCCCTCCTTGGATTCCCCTAGGTCTCTAGTTTTCAGAAATGTACAGGTTTGGTAGGTTTCCCTAGGTGGCGGCTGAGCTAGAGGCCAAAATCTACAGGTAGTCACTTTGCTAAAAACAGCTCTGTTTTCTGTGATATGTCCACGTTGT
Organism: Pleurodeles waltl; assembly: GCF_031143425.1. NCBI lineage: Eukaryota > Metazoa > Chordata > Amphibia > Caudata > Salamandridae > Pleurodeles > Pleurodeles waltl. Next base: position 648,613,498 of record NC_090446.1, on the reverse strand, counting down.
GTTTTGGGGCATATCCTGTCGCGGGCGCTAGGCCTACCCACGCAAGTGAGGTATCATTTTTATCGGGAGACGTGGGGGAACGCTGGGTGGAAGGAAATTTGTGGCTCCTCTCAGATTCCAGAACTTTCTGCCACAGAAATGTGAGGAACATGTGTTTTTTTAGCCAATTTTTTAGGTTTGCAAAGGATTCTGGGTAACAGAACCAGGTCCGAGCCCCGCCAGTCACCCCTCCTTGGATTCCCCTAGGTCTCTAGTTTTCAGAAATGTACAGGTTTGGTAGGTTTCCCTAGGTGGCGGCTGAGCTAGAGGCCAAAATCTACAGGTAGTCACTTTGCTAAAAACAGCTCTGTTTTCTGTGATATGTCCACGTTGTGTTTTGGGGCATATCTTGTCGCGGGCGCTAGGCCTACCCACGCAAGTGAGGTATCATTTTTATCGGGAGACGTGGGGGAACGCTGGGTGGAAGGAAATTTGTGGCTCCTCTCAGATTCCAGAACTTTCTGCAACAGAAATGTGAGGAACATGTGTTTTTTTAGCCAATTTTTTAGGTTTGCAAAGGATTCTGGGTAACAGAACCAGGTCCGAGCCCCGCCAGTCACCCCACCTTGGATTCCCCTAGGTCTCTAGTTTTCAGAAATGTACAGGTTTGGTAGGTTTCCCTAGGTGGCGGCTGAGCTAGAGGCCAAAATCTACAGGTAGTCACTTTGCTAAAAACAGCTCTGTTTTCTGTGATATGTCCACGTTGTGTTTTGGGGCATATCCTGTCGCGGGCGCTAGGCCTACCCACGCAAGTGAGGTATCATTTTTATCGGGAGACGTGGGGGAACGCTGGGTGGAAGGAAATTTGTGGCTCCTCTCAGATTCCAGAACTTTCTGCCACAGAAATGTGAGGAACATGTGTTTTTTTAGCCAATTTTTTAGGTTTGCAAAGGATTCTGGGTAACAGAACCAGGTCCGAGCCCCGCCAGTCACCCCTCCTTGGATTCCCCTAGGTCTCTAGTTTTCAGAAATGTACAGGTTTGGTAGGTTTCCCTAGGTGGCGGCTGAGCTAGAGGCCAAAATCTACAGGTAGTCACTTTGCTAAAAACAGCTCTGTTTTCTGTGATATGTCCACGTTGTGTTTTGGGGCATATCCTGTCGCGGGCGCTAGGCCTACCCACACAAGTGAGGTATCGTTTTTATCGGGAGACGTGGGGGAACGCTGGGTGGAAGGAAATTTGTGGCTCCTCTCAGATTCCAGAACTTTCTGCCACAGAAATGTGTGGAACATGTGTTTTTTTAGCTAAATTTTGAGGTTTGCAAAGGATTCTGGGTAACAGAACCTGGTCCGAGCCACACAAGTCACCCCTCCTTGGATTCCCCTAGGTCTCTAGTTTTCAGAAATGCACAGGTTTGGTAGGTTTCCCTAGGTGGCGGCTGAGCTAGAGGCCAAAATCTACAGGTAGTCACTTTGCTAAAAACAGCTCTGTTTTCTGTGATGTGTCCACGTTGTGTTTTGGGGCATATCCTGTCGCGGGCGCTAGGCCTACCCACACAAGTGAGGTACCATTTTTATCGGGAGACTTGGGGGAACATAGATTAGCAAAACAAGTACTATTGCCCCTTGTCTTTCTCTACATTTTTTCCTTCCAAATATAGGAGTGTGTGTAAAAAAGACATCTATTTGAGAAATTCCCTGTAATTCACGTGCTACTATGGTCACCCCGGAATTCAGAGATGTGCAAATAACCACTGCTCCTCAACACCTTATCTTGTGCCCTTTTTGGAAATGCAAAGGTTTTCTTGATAGCAATTTTTTACTCCTTATATTTCAGCAAATGAATTGCTGTATACCCGGTATAGAATGAAAACGCACTGCAGGGTGCAGCTCATTTATTGGCTCTGGGTTCCTCGGGTTCTTGATGAACCTACAAACCCTATATATCCCCGCAACCAGAGGAGTCCAGCAGACGTAACGGTATATTGCTTTCGATAATCTGACATTGCAGGGAAAAGTTACAGAGTAAAACGTAGAGAAAAATTTATGTTTTTTTCACCTCAATTTCAATATTTTTCTTTTTCAGCTGTTATTTTCTGTAGGAAACCCTTGTAGGATCTACACAAATGACCCCTTGCTGAATTCAGAATTTTGTCTACTTTTCAGAAATGTTTAGGTTTCTGGGATCCAGCATTGGTTTCATGACCATTCCTGTCACTGACTGGAAGGAGGCTGAAAGCACAAAAAATTGCACAAATGGGGTATGCCCCAGTAAAATGCCACAATTGTGTTGAAAAATTGGGTTTTCTGATTCAAGTCTGCCTGTTCCTGAAAGCTGGGAAGCTGCTGAGTTTAGCACCACAAACCCTTTGTTGATGCCATTTTCAGGGGAAAAACCACAAGCCTCCTTCTGCAGCCACTTTTTCCAATTTTTTTGAAAAAAACGAAAATTTCACTGTATTTTGGCCAATTTCTTGGCCTCCTTCAGGGGAACCCACAAAGTCTGGGTACCTTTAGAATCCCTAGGATGTTGGAAAAAAAGGACGCAAATTTGGCTTGGTTAGCTTATGTGGACAAAAAGTTATGAGGGCCTAAGCGCGAACTGCCCCGAATAGGCAAAAAAAGGCCTGGCACAGGAGGGGGAAAAGGCCTGGCAGCGAAGGGGTTAAGGCAGGCAGGTCCAGTGTTGTGGAGGGCTTTGTGTGCGTACGTGAGGATTTTGAAAGTGATTCTTTTCTCAATGGGGAGCCAGTGCAGTGTCCGTAGGTGTTGTGATGTGGCAGTGTAGGGGTAGGTCAAGGATCATTCTGGCTGCGGTGTTCTGGATGTTTTGCAATTTGCGGGTGAGTTTTTTTGTTGATTCCAGCATAGAGTGCGTTGCTGTAGTCCAGTCTGCTGGTGATGAGGGTGTGATGGTCTTTCTATGCTCGATGGGAATCCATTTGAAGGTCCTGCGTAGGAGGCAGAGGAGGCGGAAGCAGGTGGCTTTGTTTAAGCCTCCAGCCAGACCTACAGGAGTGGGTGGTGTTATGGGGGCCTTTACGAAAATATGTACAAGGGTATATGAACTGATGATGGCATCACAACCGGTAGTGGATGCTCCTTTTTCACTAAGAGTCCTACCTCCAGCATAGATGTGACCATTACAGAGCTTTCTTGTGTCACCAACTTCACAAATTTGTATGATTCACATAACATGGCGTGCGCTGACAGTAACACACAGAAAGAGGTAACTAGTCCAAGGAATGATGATCAGTTATTAGTCACACTTACTGATGTTATAACCACTGTGGAAAGGTGCTCGAGTACTAAGGCACCAGAATGTGATTGGGTCCGAATGACCTTTTTAAGTGCAATTATGGTTCCCTAGGCTGAGATTTTGGTGAACGTAGCGCAAAGCGCAATTTCTTCTGGCCCCCCTAAATCTTGGTCCAGGGCAATCATTGTCCCCCTTTTCAATAAGGGGAATAGTGGCAACCCCTGGGGTTTCCATCCAATATCTTTAATAGATTCCACAGCTAAGGTGCTGGGTAGAGTACTGCTGGATCGACTGGAGAACTGGGCCACAGATAAGGGCATCCTGATGCCAGTTCAGTATGAATTCAGACAGGTACTGGGGACGACAGACCAATGTATGAATCTTCATTTGTTAATTCGGTAAATTTGTGTGTGATAAAGATGGGTGCCTCTATCTGGCATTCATGGACCTCAGCCTTTGAAAATATTATAAGGGACAGGCTGTGGAGTATGCTGGTGGATAAGGGTACTGACCCAAAGATCATCCATTTACTTTCCCAACTCCATGATGACATGGAAGATAGTGTCGGGTTTGGTCCAAATAAGGAATGCTTGTCACCCATAAACATAAGAAGAGGTGTCAGATAGGGGTGCAGGCTGGCCCCCTTTCTTTTCAGTTTTTATATAAATTACCTTGACAGTCATCTGTCTATGACTGAAGCTGATCCTCCTAGGGCAAGTACTGAGATGCTGCCAGTCTTGATGTAAGCAAATGGCTGCGTCTTGAGGGCAAGAACAGGGCGAGGACTACAGAGGCTATTAGATTTGTCATATTCATATCTGACCTGGGTCTCTCAATCAATAAAACAAAGTAATTTGCCATGGTGAGCAGTCACCCTTTGAGTAAAATTACTCCTTTTTCATATCAGTGGCACTGTACTCCAAAGCGTACTCACTTTTATCAACTTGGGGGTTCCTTTCAATAACGTGATTTCTTAGAAGCACTTGTTGACAATGGAAGGACTATTCTATTTGAACAGGGCAGTGCTTCATTGTACGCATTTGCAGCTAAGCTAGGATCTATGCCAATTGATGCTGTCATCAAAATTTACAAGGCCAGATCCATATCAATAGCCTCCTAAGCTGCAGAGGGGTGGGGTTGATTTTTCACAACTCTTGCTTAGTGAAAACAGTTTCATGCGTAGGCTGGTACACTCCCCAGAAGTGTGCCAACTGTAATAAGCCACAAAAAGCTAGGGTTCCAGTATCTGGGAGGTCTTGTAAGACTGCACCAATCATGTTGTGGCTTTCCGTTTGGTGCTGGCCAGAAGCTGTACTTAGCCAAATGGTGATTGCTGATTGTCTAAACCAGCGAAGAGTCCAAAATGTTAAAAGGCTGATGCATGTAAGAGAAGTCCTGCAGGCACTCAGAAGGATAGATTTGTATGAAAACTCACAGAGCATCAACCGGTCAATCAAAGCCTCGGTGAAAAGTGAAGTAGTAAGCTTATTAGTTGGGGAAAGATTGTAAAGTGAACTGAGGAGGAAGTTAGTCAAAGCCTATCTTCGGTAGAGCACAAATACCCACTTAGAAACATACCTAGCCAAAGTGCCATGGTATCAGAGGTTTTATTTGAGAAGATTTAGGCTCGACATGGCCCATTATTTTGTATCCTATCCTTCATTTGTCTATTTTAACAGGGATTTTAAACTCTGTCCACTCCATTCAACAACCCCCCAGTTCCAGACAAACTTTCTTTTTTTAATCTATATAAGGATCTGAGAACACTCATCTTAAGATCTCTACTCAGGAACATCAACATCAGAGAGAATAAGGCGGTGCTAGAGCACCTCCAGTTGCTTCAAAGAGAAGTGGTTTGCCATACAATTTACAGATTAATTGCTGCCATAGTCAAACCGCGCACTTATTGGGAAATTATTTTTTGGGTTCAAACCTTATTACTTGTCCTGGTACTGATTTTATACTTCTTATATTACCAATGGAATGTTAATGGAATGTTTGTAGTATTCTTTTGCACTTTATGCACAGCATCACTTACGAAATGTCCAGGCTCTAATTTGAATGGATTTTACTGTTTAGGTTGAGCGTAGCAGCACGTATGCGCTGCTTTCTGATATGTTGCTATCTATCTGTGGGCTTTAACCACCCCAACTTCACCCCATCACTTTCATCTGCTCTTGGGTTTGCCTTTCAAAAACCCTTGATGTTGTTGGTAAATGTCCTACGTATGTCCCGCCTTGAGGCTGTTTTGTTACCGCCTTGCAGACTGATTCTGCTACATGGCTAATTGCACAATTGCCGATATGTTTTACTGTGAGCAAACTACTTTTTTCTTTTGTCTCTCTCCTTCGCAGCATGGCTATGGCAGTTTCAAGCACAACTCCATCTCCCCTTTGCGTCGCACTGTATGCCTGCACTGAGCCACCTATCTTCGAGTCCAAAGCCATTTTCAAATCCAGAGCGTGCAATGGTTTCCTCAAGGACATCGGAAACAAGAGCTGGGCCACCTGTAAATTCTGGCAGCTGGCGTGGAAAGGTGGTGGTAGTCTTAGAACCTTTAAAAAAAAAAACCTCTGAGCTCTCCTTTTATATGTAAAGCTTTCTTGCCAAAATGCAGTGATTGTGGCAATTATAATGCAGTCCTTTTACTACATTCACATGGCCGTTATTGTGCATATGTCTTTGGTTTCCTCCTGTAGCTATTCAAGATGGCTGCCACAGCAGAGAAATAGTCTATCTACTGTGGTCTGGTATTTATATTATTATTGCCGACTAAGGCATTCTGTGTCTTGTCGATTTGTCATTGCGGTGACCATGGGACCATAGACACTGAAGAGTGCCCCAGTTCTTGCTGGAAGCAATAGCGCATCTTGTTGACCAACCCCTTCACCGTGGTGGTGGTCGTCATTTCCCTTTGTCTAAACCTGAGGGCAGAGCATTGTCCGTTCATTGTTGTCAAGAGCCCAGGCACAGTTGTTCTGTCTGCCATAACCTCAAAAGGTGCAGCCCACTGCAAAAATAAAAAATAAAAAAAACATATTTCTTATGGAAGAGGGAGGATGGTCAAACGACTCACTTTATAAGTATTAATACCATTTTGTCCCTTGAGTATAGAGCGAAGACAGTAGGTGAAACAAGGCCAAGGGGATTGACTTGGTGAAAGTATATCTGCTGGTTCGCAGCATAGGCAGTAATTTTACTGTTCAATAAAACAAAACATTACAGAAAAAGGTAAAGATTTATAGAACGCCACAGATCATCTGCCACATCCAGAAGTTGCTTAACTACACTATCTTTGATTGCAAATGGCTGCCGCATAGCGCACGTTTTGTTTGTTTGTGCACCTACCTGCGGGGCACCGGCGTATTACAGATCTACAAAATTCAGCATGGAGAGGTACAGCTGCTGAGCGAGGTCAAGAATCATGGGCCGGGGAGGTGGGGCGCCGTGCAGTATAGCTATCAGCTGACTCCCTGTTAAGGTAGGGCCTTTACGCCAGCTTTTTTTTTTACAACTAATTAATGTTTTACTGGGGCTCAGTTCAGCAAGCCCATTGGGTCCAGCAGGAGCCCCCACTTCACCTCCTGGGGGGGGGGGGAATGTATGTCGGAACGTCGCCTGCCGGAACAACGAATGCCTGAACGAGGTTGGAACAACAACCTCGTTGTTACCACTAATGCCTTTACCACGAATGCCTTAACAACTATTTTTCGTTGTAAAGGCATTCCTGGTAAAGGCATTAGTGATCGGCATCCATTGTTCCTGCATGCATCCCTCCTGGCCCCCCACCTCCACCCCTAAAAATTACCGCAAACCTCCCACCCCCCCAAAACCACACCAACCCCCCACCCTTGCCCCTAAAACTACCCCCACCTCCTCCCTAAAATTACAGCGACCCCCACCCTACCCCCAAAACCTAAAACAACCCCAACCCCCACCCCATCCCTGAAACCTAAAGTACCCCAACCCCCCAAAACTACTCCGAGCCCCCCACCCTGCCCCTAAACCCCACCAACCCCCTACCCCGCCCCTAAAATTACTCGACCCCCCAACCCACTCCTAAAACCCCAACCCCCCACCCCACCCCTAAAACTGAAAATTCCCCGACCCCCACCCCTGCCCCTAAAACAACGCCGAGCCCCTCACCCTGCCCCTAAACCTAAATCCCCCCAACCCCGCCCCTAAAATTACCCAACCCCCCAACCTACCCCTAAAACCCCCACATTGCAAATTACATGTACATACCTTCTTTATTGGAATTTGTCCCTTGTTTGAAAATATAGCCGTCAGCATGGGTCTCACACTGGCCACGGGCAAACATTTTCATGCCGGTGAGCTAACACGCAATCATAAGTATCCTTAAAAACACATTTAGGATCGGGAGGCTGTGGTGCACTGAGACATCTTCATTTACACATCTGAAATTAGAGAGGCCATACTGTACCCTCAACTCACCATAGCCTTATTTATTTTTTGTTAGCCAGCCAGCAACTTTGATGGTAGGGTGGTGGAAGTGGTATTCTATTGTAATTAGCATGGCAGATTTAAATTAGGATGCTAAATGAGGCAGGGTTTATCAATTTATGTGGCAAAAATGTCCAATTAGGCATTTACAACTCCAATAGCTCTAACTTTCGCAAATACGAGACCTATTGCATTGCAAATGCTTGGTTTTAGTTTGAGTTTTTATTGATACAAGCAATGATTGTGAATGGGCTTGGAGCAATTTTAAGCAAGATGGTTTTTGTTTTCCAAGATTGTGTTTTTTAAAAATTAATTGTATTCTATGTTGTATGCTTCTACGTTTTTTAAACCAAATAAAGATTTGAAGAAGAAGGGCTGACAGTCTCTATGTGTAATAGGGTTTCATCAACTATTTCCATAACTCTGAAGGCACTTATTGTACACTCTATCAAAAAGGTACACTGTTCCACAAACAATATGTAGACTCTAAAAGCCTCACAAAATTGTTTTGTGCCTTTTGTACTCTTTGTATTTTGTCTTAAACACTTAAATACATACTTATTTTTTGAGTTATTGTATTTGGAACCATATTTTGGTATTCTCTTTTCCTCTATGATCATTACTTTTATAATTAATGTATTAAATTGGCAGCTTAACCCCCTTTTACAACAAATAAAGGAATTCATTTTAGTGACTACTTAGTCCTTCCTTTATTTTTTATGTCTGATCTCTTTTTCTATGAGTTCAGGAATACATAGTAATGACTACTATGTCCTTTCATTATTTTTGTGTATATTACCATGTGATAGCCCCTCCCCCTGATTGTTTGATTGGACGCTGAGTACGCGAGCATCCTACTTTTACCTTGCATACCACGTCCTCTACCTTCAGAGGTTCGCCGGCACTCGGGGAGCTCGTACTTGAGTATTCTCCGCTGTAAGTAGAATTCACTCTGTTATTTTCTCCGCATAATTTTATAACCGCGATCCCACGGTAGCTCGCGAGAAGGATTGACTTGCTGAGGAGACATCCATGAAGGTCGGCTCTCTCCGCCACGATTTGCACCGTAATTAGCTTCAGTTACGAACATGCGGTAACTTACAAAAGAGGTGATTGATAAGAAGGGGCTCCTTCGAGCTTGCTCTGCTTTTGTATACGGCCATTTACTTTGCTAATTTGCAGCAATTCCTCTGCTGTGTGATTTATATCTCCCTTCTCAACATCGCGTTGAGGAAATAATTGTCATATATTTATGCTACCGACCACTATGATTGATATTGTTGGATTGTGTAAGACTTACTCCTGTTAGGGATGTTTTAGAATTAGGAATATACTGTATCTTCTGGGTATATATCTGCTTCTCTTTTTAGAAACTATGGCAATTTGCCAGTGTGCCCTTCCTTGAAAGAGACCGTGCCTCCAAATTGGGTGGTAAGCCTGCCTTTTGCATTTTTATCTTCTTTTTTCTTTTTTGTTTTCTTCCTTTAAGATTGCTATGATGACCGCATAGTTCAATTTTTTTGCTACATTAATTACATGTAAGTTCTCGTACAATGGGTGAAAGAGAATTTTTGTACTATTAAATATATTTTTATTGCTTTTCTTGATTCTAGGTATGGTTCATGTGCAGGAGCCCATTGAATAATTGTGCGAGTAGAGCCTCACTACTAGATACCTGTGCCAAAAGCATTATTACTATTGAACACTGTGTTTGTTTTGGTTGGAGAAGACCTTTTTTCAGTCCTGAAGAAGCGCCATTTGATCAGTGAAGACATGAGAAGGCGCAAAACATGTTGACTTACAGAGTGGTGTTAGAAACAGTATTCTCAACCACATTCTTCAAGAGTAAAGGGTCATTATGTCCCTTAGACTCACCTTTTTGTTATTAGCCTTGACCAACATTCTCTGACACTAATTAAAGGAATTTCTTTAGGGAAGTTGAGTCAATTTTATTTTCTTTCCTCTCTCCACTGCCTTTTTTGTTTTGCACAGAAGTTTGGCTTAGTGACCCCATTGAGGGTCCCGTCAGACATTGCAGCACCAGTCTGATGTGGAGCAAGCCCGATGATGAGACTTGAGGGCCCTTGCTTCCGAGGTAACCAGACTTGAACCACCCCTTAGAGTCTACACATTGTTTTTGGAACAGTGTATCTTTTTGATAGACACGTTATGAAAAGGGAGGATGTACACTGGACCAGTTAACCTCCTTGTCCCAGTTTTTTTGTTGAATTCATGAGTGCAGCGGGTCAGCTGTGGGACTTTTCTGTGTATTGACCATGGATAATTTCCAAGGTTTAAGCTATGATGATAGTATGGTTAATGACATACTCCAGGCGCCCTCCATTCTGGGAATGGATAGTACAGGTCCTTCTGGCACCTTAAAGGAAGATTGGGACAAACTGACATTACTTAAAAGAGATTTGATTACAACTATTTTGCATGGCACAATCATGACTGAACACTTGAGGGCTAATATAGCCCCAAATGGACTAATTGTTACTAATGTGCCAAGGATTTTTCTGAAAGATTTACTTTTTAGAAAAGATTGGGCACAAATAGCTTGGAAGTGTACTAGCGATTGGCTCATACTCCGCATCAACACTTCCAATCGATCACAGTGAAGATTAATTTAGCAGAATCCACTTTAAAAACGACTTTGTCTCTAGCCTCTTTTAAGAGCCTTAGCAGAGATCAATACAGAATTGAATGAAAATAAAGAATACTTGACACAACAGAAGGACATTTCCAGATTTAGCAAAGAAACAAATTATCAATACATTAGAGAAGACTTTGAAATTGACACCGCATCCCATTCTTCGGAAGATTCTACCTCTTCTAGAAAAAAAAAATCGGAAGTCCAGCATGAGTTACTCTTCTGATGGATGGAGTACTGATGAAGGAACACCACAACCATATTACAATTTTCCACATTTCCCAATGCAGCAAGCTCCTATGTGGCAACCTCCATATCCTTTTTACCAACCACACCCCATGCTGCCCTACTCCCCTTTTTTAGGCAGAGGCCGGGCAGAGGAAGAGGCAGGCAAAGAGGAAGGCATGTCCACTGGTCACCACAAGAACCACAGATGGTTACACGGAGTCAAGGGAAAATGCCATCAGTGAGAACTTAGTTGTCAACCTATCGATGAGACCACTTACAATGGAAGAGAATAGAGTCCTTAATAAAGGTCTAGGTTTCGTTCCTACCCCTGCGGATGACCTTTTCAGAACCAACTGTGAATTGGCCAATTTTTTTTAGGAAAATCAGATTGTATTTATTTTTCAAAGACAAACCTATGGAGTCTCGAACAGAAGATACAGGCTTAAGAACTCCCTCTACTTTCCTCCCGCCAGCAGCATCAGTCCCTCACTAAGTATTGGCCTTCGCAAAGCAGTTATGTTGGACGTACAGAAAATACAACCTAACGCGCCTTTTGTAATATCACCACAAAAGAGAGAGCAGCTCTGAAAACCCTTCAAGAAGATCAGACTATTGTTATAAAATCGGCAGACAAGGGTGGAGCCATTGTGATCTTAGATTCATCGACTTACAGAGCAGAATGTCTCTGTTTATTGAGTGACTTGACTTATTATACCCCTATTTCACGCGATCCCACTGAAAGATTACGGTGCCAGATTCGGACTCAGATTCATGAAGCTGTTTCAAATTCCTGGAAAACACAAAGAGAGGCAGAATGTTTGGACTTGAAGAATCCACTAATTCCTTATTTTTACTGTCTTCCTAAGATTCACAAGGGTACTACACCACCTCTTGGCTGCCAATTGTGTCAGGCATTGGGTCATTATTGGAACCTCTTTCTACCTTTTGCGATGTCTTCTTGCAATTTGATTGAGTCTATCAACGCGACAAAAACAGTACAGGCTTTGATCACCCTTGATGTCAAATCACTGTATACTAACATCCTTCAACAATAGACCTTACGAGTTGTGGAGTAAAACACAAGTACTTCTAAGTAAAACATTGAATACCACCACACCGGTACATTTTATTATGCAGTGTGCCACCCTAGCGCTTACAGATTTTGTTATCCGTGTGTCCTTCCTTGAAAGAGACCATGCCTCCAAATTGGGTGGTAAGCCCGCCTTTTGTATTTTTTTCTTCTTTTTTCTTTTCTTCTTTTAAGATGGCTATGATGACTGCATTGTTCAATGTTTTTGCTACATTATTTACATGTAAGTTCTCGTACCATGGGTGAAATAATTTTTGTACTGCTAAATATATATGATTGTTTTCTTGATTCTAGGTATGGTTCATGTGCAGGAGCCCATTGAATAATTGTGTGAGTAGAGCCTCACTACTAGAAACCTGTGCCAAAAGCTTTATTACTATTGAACAATGTGTTTGTTTTGGTTGGAAAATACTTTTTTTCAGTCCTGAAGAAGCGCCATTAGATCTGTGAAGACATGAGAAGGCGCGAAACATGTTGACTTACAGAGTGGTGCTAGAAACAGTATTCTCAACCACATTCTTCAAGAGTAAAGGGTCATTATTTCCCTTAGACTCACCTTTTTGTTTTTAGCCTTGACCAACGTTCTCTGACACTAATTAAAGGAAATTCTTTAGGAAAGTTAAGTCTATTTTATTTCCTCTATCCACTGCCTTTTTTGTTTTGCACAGAAATTTGGCTTAGTGACCCCATTGAGGGTCCCGTCAGACATTGCAGCTCCAGTCTGACGTGGAGCAAGTCCGATGATGAGACTTGAAGGCCCTTGCTTCTGAGGTAACAAGACTTGAGCCACCCATTGTTTTTGGAACAGTGTACCTTTTTGATAGACCTGTTATGAAAAGGGAGGACGTACACTGGACCAGTTAACCTCCTTGTCCCCGTTGTTTTGTTGAACTTATTGTAAATTGCAATGTTTATTCCTCAATATAAACCAGCTTTGGTATTGTATTTTTATTTTTCCTACAGAAAATGAGCATAAATTTGTAGACTAGCATGAGTTTATATTCAGATTTCTAGGTTGAAAGCCACATCCCAGTCAGGTTTGTGATGGACGTTTCAACCATGTGTACCTGCCTTGAGAGAGACCGTTAGTAGCTACTTTTGGAGCTGTGGCTTCTCAAAATAGGTTTTCCCCTTGTATTGAAGCATTGGTGGTCATTCAGATTGAGATAAAATGAAAAAAAAAAATGATTCCTAGACCACTGTGAGGGTGCACAAAGTATTCTAGAAAACCATTCATCCTCCTAATTCGCATTGCAGATGCAAAAAGGAAACACTCCTCCTCCCCTAACCAGGCTGCTGAACATAAAGAAAACACTCCTCTTCCCCATCTTAACTCTCCTCTTAACTCATCGTGTGAGCGGTTCTAGACCAAGATTTGCACTGTTTTTCAATTTTTTTCTTGAACATTCTGGCTGCCCACCCCACTCAATGCGTATTGAGTTTGGCTGATTATCTTCTTTTGCCTTTACCTGGCTGCTGATTTGAGGTGGGGAAACTCCCTTCTGTGTGGCTACGAGAGAACATTACGGGCTGCCCTGAGGTTTGAAATTTTTTCCCAGCTGAAAGAACGTAGCACGTTCTTTAGATCCCGTGCATGGGCTAACGAAACCTTTGGGAGTAATTTGAAAATAGACTCTTTTATTCACAGGGCTGCTCTGAAGGGTTTAATAAAGGGATCTTGTTGAAAATTAGTTTGGCCATAGATATAGCCTTAAGTAAGTTACATCTGCACAACTATGTGGTGTCTGAGAGCACCTAGGGTAATAAACCTCAGCCTTATCTCATATGGAATATGCCCCATAGGATCAGAAGGCTGATCCTATTGCCAACACTGGATCTGATCCCCCTACGGGTGGTTACTGGCATTTGGGGCAAAATCCCCAAAAAGAATAGAAAATGTGAGTTGTGCCAGGTGTATATTCAGGTTCTCAACCACATATTATTTGTGTGTCCTGGGTTGTTGAATCTTCGTCACCAATTTTTAAGGCCCATGATTATGAAATACAAAGTACATTCTGCCATGGAGGCTCATAAATTTGTACTGTCTCCTCCAAATGAAATGATATTCAATAAGATTTATCATTTTTTAAATATTTTCTAGGGGAATACTTTTTGGGAATATCTTTTTATCGCTGTGGTGTAGCATTGGTGGACGGTTAAAGCTAACGCAATGTTTTTTCGGAATAATTCAATCATAGGATGGTTTAGTGCATTAAGATTTCTATTCGGTTATGATTTTTTAAATATCAGTTTATTCTAATTTTGTCAACCAATGCTGCTCTGTTAGATTGTATGTTAAGGTTGCATAGAGAAGAATGTATTAAGCATTATTTGCACCTCACACACTACACTGTGCGTGCTGCACGTTTTAGGGGTCCGAAAATAAAGTTACAGTATTAGCCTTTTAATATGATATAGTTACCTTCTATTCCGTCTTGATGTTCCCTTCCTCCTTCGTGAGGTTGTGAATAAGTGTGTATATTGCTTTTAGTGTTGTGTGATTTGTAATGTTCTGTTTATATTACTTTTACCGTGTTGCAAGATGATTTCTTTTTGCTTGTACACGCATAGCCTTTTCATAGTTTATTTTTTCTTTTGTTGTTATGTATGTTGTTATCTTACAAACAATCATTAATGTTGTTTTTTGATGATGTTTGTAAAACCTTGTAGGTTTACATTTTTGATTTTGTTGCTGATTTTAACGTGTTCTATGTAGCATTGTTTTATTTTTGTGTTATGTTATGTGTACCTCTGTAGGAGTTAATTATCATAATAAATTTATTTGACCTATTTTTTTCTTGTCAGAAATTGATGTTATGTTCAGATACATACATTTGTCACCTTACACAAAACCTCTTACTTGTAAACCATAGGTACATACTTGGCAACACAGGTACAAGCTAACTCTTTGAGATTTTATCTGTGGAAAAGGTCATACTAGTCAAAAATAAATTTACTTCAGCTGCCTTCATCGGGCTGCTCCTCTCCTCAGTCATCACACAGTTCCTGCAAGCAAAAGAAAAGAAAACAGCATTGGAAATCCATGTGAGTGTGCAAGCATGGATGGGTAATCCCTTCACTCCCTCAGGCATCTTCTCTGTCTGATCCATCAGTTACTGCATAGTCACGCAGGAGGTTGTGGATCATCTTGTGACAGAGTCAGTCAATGTGTCCTACTTGCCCACTACCAGGCAGTTTCTGGAAAAAAGATTAACATCTTTAAAACAGCACAGGAGCCTCCAGTAGTCCTGGAGGTCTCTGGGTGAGTGCGACCCTGGAAACAAGCCATACATTACTGAGTCTGCTTTGATGCATGATGTGGGTATCAGGGCCCCAAGCTCTTGCTTAGGGCCTTCAGCAGTACATTTGACTCGACACTTGTTAACGACTTGTGAAACAGCAAATTCATGTAAAAATTGTAATGCTTTTGCAACTGACTTATGAGGGAGACCTAGTAATGAGTAATGGAACTGCAGATTCATGTAAGGTTTCCAATGCTTGCAATAGGGACACCTAGTAACGACTAGTAGAACTGCAGCTTCATGTAAGAATTTACATTATTTTTCATGTGACACTAGGGACACCTAGTACTGACTTGTAGAACTGCAGCTTGCTGAAAAAATATAATTCTTTTGTATTTAAATTGCGAGGGACACCAATGGACTAATGTAACTGCAGCTTTATGTAGGAATCTCAGTACTTTTGCATGTGACTCGAGATGGACCTCTCATAACGATTTGTGAAACTCCACCTTCATTAAAGAATATCAATGCTGTTGCATTTGATTTGAAAGGGAAACCTAACAATGACAAGTGTAGATGCAGCTTCATGAAAGAATTTCAATGCTTTTGCACCTGGCTCAAGAGTACGCTCTAATAATGCCTTGAGGAACAGCAGCTCTGGTAAAGAAGTTTGAAGAATCGATTGAGAAGAACCTCTAATAATGACTCAAGGAATTGCAGGTTTGTATGTATAGCTGGATATTGTGAGGCAAAGGGGTGTATTATATAGTGTGGTTGTGTGACCTTAATGTGTCAATCCCTTTAGGACTATAGGGTTTTCTTTGTCAAACATTCAGCTCAACCATGGATAGGTGTGGCTCGGAGCAGCAAGGCTTACACAAAGGAACAAGTGTAAAGCATTCAAACAATACCAAAACACTGGAAGAAGAAAAAGACAAGACACTGAAGAAATCGGACACCAATTTATAAAAATAGAGTGTATTTTAGTCATTACAATGAAGATTTACTAGAGGGTTCTGGACATATAGAATTTACAAAATATAGTAAATATGGGCCTTCCTCTTAACCTAGAACAAGCACTGACAAGTTCAGCAAATGACAGACATTTTCAGGAAAAGCTTTTGTCAAATGTCAATGGGGTACTTAGAGTTATTTCAGATGACCAACTTTGATAGGGACCCATTCAGGGAGACCAGCAAGGGCCACAGAAACAGTTCCCTAGAAGGTAGAAGTAGTCTTCACTCAGTTCCAGGTACATTTATCCCTTTGCTATAGGTTCCTATGGAAGTGGTCCTGATGGAAGTGATACAGGATGCTGAAGATGCTCAGGGATACAATAGTTGGGATGCAGTTGATGGGAGTCTTCCTGTGGCTACTCCTCAATCCACATTCTCAGTGATGTGGCCCTGGCCACAGGGAACAACATCCCTCAAACTACTCACCGTCCTGGCAGAAGTCCAATTGCCACTGGGCTGCCCATTGCCCTGTATCACAGTTACATCCAAATCCTTTCCTGGGTGATAACCTGTCTTGGGGATGATCAAATTGATCTCCAGGGACTCGCCTGGGTCCAGCAACTTTAAGCATTGTGTCCTGGTCTCTGTTGCTGCATGGCAACAAGAAGCAGCGGCTCGAAGATTTGGGCTACCAGCTGGCTCCAGCAGCCTTTTTCAGCTCATGTGGCCCTATGCTGCAACTAGGAGGTCAAGCCAAGTAATCCTTGGAGTCTCTTGTTTCAGCTGGGCTCTGGAGTCTACTTCTCCACAAGCAGGACACAGCAGGCCAAGTGCCTCTTGTGTGCTTGTCACCTGGCCCACACCAATGCACCCTGTCTTTGCTGGTTCCACTTTGCAGCAGAGCATAACTTCTTTGGTCCTTTCTAGAGTCAAGATGAGATCTGAATTCAGGGTGTCGGGGGTGCCTTTTCATGATCAGAAAATGCACTCAGGTAGAATGTAGGGGGTAGAAAATGGGCTACCAGATCCCCTCCCTCCTGATGACCACTTGCTGTGAAGTATGGCATCTGGCTATCCCAAGATGTACCATCCTGCCCACTTCCAACCTGGTAGAACCTCTTTCCCGGCATCCAAAGCTCTCTAGCCCAACCCAAAGGTGTGAATACCACGGGGGCTACATGCCCCCAGAAAACTGGTTTGGCAACTGGTTTCCTCTTCTCTGTCCCTAGCACAAGCCTGTTTACCTAAACAATAGAGCAGCCCTTTGCCAAGTGTTTCCTATTTGCCCTTCAGAGACAGCTAGTCCTTTGAAGCTTGTCTTTTGGGATAACACCATTATGGCTTCCTGCAGAAGGGAGGTAACACGTCTTTCCTGCACAGGCTTCTATTGTCATCTTTGCAGGGAGTCATAAGCATGTTTTCCCAGGAGGACAGAAAGCTGCCTCAGGAACAACCTCCTTGTGCAACAATGAAAGACACAGGAGAGATGGTTAAAGGCAACAAAGTAGCAACTTTGTAAACTTTGACAAGAAAATCCACTCTGGCTTAATGTAACGAGCTGTAGGATATGTTGGGATATCAACTTTGTTTGCACCTTTCAGGAGGAGTTAGCACAGCTGAGGGGTCAGCATGTAACCCTGACTTGCCAATGGCGAGGACCAAGTTCTTTCACAGTAAAAACAACAGTTCTGCATTTTTAGTGTCTGAAAATGTGCAATAGAAGTTCTGGCTGTAAAATATGGTGCACCCTACCTTAGGGGTGACTTGCACATATTGCAAGGGAAGTCTTGGCTTTGACATTGTTTTAAATGGCAAAGTCAGGCTAGCATTTTGAAACTGCTCTTCCAGTATGCAGTGGCGGACTGCGAGCCTCGTTTGGCCTGTGTCACACCCAGGGTGGCACAACCAGTGATGCAATCCCCAGAGGTGACTTTCTAACTTAGCTGCCTTGTGTACCCTTAGTACCATATACTAGGGGCTTACATGCAAGTTAGCTCATGCCAATTGGGTAGAAGCCAATTTTCAACACACGTTTTAGGGTCAAGGCATTGCACTGAAGTCTGGTTAGCAGGCCTCAGTGCACCAGCAGAGTTGAAAAAACAGCAGCATCAGCCCGCCCTCCCCCCCAAAAAAATAATATATACATTTCAAACAGTCAGTCATAAATCAGACACGGGGCACACACACTGCTGGTGCTATTGGTAGGAGGTAGACCAATCCTTCTCAAATTATAATTTCAAGGAAAGAAACCACTGCGCTCCATTTTTCCTGAAAAATTCAGTGTTTAATCCACGCAAACAAACACCAATGCATCTCAACTCTGAAGAGTCTTGTTCATGGCTCCCAGGCCGATTTCAGATCTGGGGACCCCATCCCCCAGGGCCCAGCTTCCATTAAATGGAGGCCCGCAGTCCCAGATAGCACCCTGCCTCCTGCGGGAGCTGGCATTGCTTTTGCACACAGGGAGCTGCTAAACATGCAGTTCCCTGTCTGCAAAAGCAGTAGTTTCATCTTTTACCCTGCCCACATCTCTGCGTGCAGGGAAAGAGATGAAACCTCTGCTTCCAGCAGTCAAGAGCATTTTGACAGCTCTAGGTCGCTGGAAGCAAAGTTTTTGCTCTGACTTGACAGGAGCAAACAGCTTTGTCCCGGAGGTGGGCACCCCGGAACATAGCAGGAGCTGGCCGTAGGGGGGTGGTGGTCCCCAGGGCCACTATTGGCCCCACAGCCATCCTTCAAACAGCCCTAGGGAGGTGATGGTCCCCGGGGCTAGGGGGAGAGACAGACCCCCTTAATCCTTTCAGCCCAGCCCCAGGAATGTGGCAGCCCCCAGGGCTGTTGGTGGGGGGTGCGCCTCCCACCCCTTATCTTGTTAAAATTGTCCCAGGGATGTGGCGGTCCCTGGGGCTGCACGACCCCTGCATATAATCGACACAGCCCCGGGTGGTGGCGTTCCACAGGGCTGCGGGGGGGCTGTACGGCCCCATTTATTTTGTTACAATTGCCCCGGTTAGGTGGTGGTCCCTGCAACATGGGGGAGGGGGCATTCAAAACCCCCCATTATAATTAACACATTTTGCCCTGGAGAGGTGGTGGTCCCTAAGGCATGGTCCCCTCCTCCTTACTATTTATTTAAGCCTCAAGGGAGGTGGCTGTCCCCAGGTCATAAATAAGCCCAGGAACAGGCCCCATGCTCCACCCTTCTTTATTTTTTATATGCCCCGGGACCTGGCCCAACCGAGGGCTTTACTAAAGCAAGCGCATGGGACTGAGTTTTTTTTTTTAATTGCCATGAATTCACAGATTTGCAGCAACTTTTTTTTTTTAAAGTGCATTTTTGCCCTGGAGGGGTCCCTCTGGACCCCAGCACCATGGGTAAGGGTGTCCCTACCCTGCCCCCTTTTCTTTTTTTTAACCTTTTTTCTGGTACTCGGCTGAAGCACAGTCCCAAGATGGCGGCCAACCCAACACTTTGTGGTTGAAGTGTTGGCAGCCAATCAGATCTCAGCACAAGTTTGGGAGTAATCACGATACCTTCGCACCTCTAGATATCTATATTTCTTTTTACTTTAATATCTCAAAACCCACTGTACAGATTTACACCAAACAACAAAAAGGCTTCTTTCGGGACCAAAATCTACCTTTCTGCCTAATTTGGTGTAATTTTGTCCAGCAATTCAGGCTGTAGTCATGTTCAAAATCCCTATGGGAATTATAATGTGAAATGCACCTTTTTGGCCCCCCCCCCCCTTTTTTTTTCTCGGCACCCACCTGACGGACCACCCCGAAACGTCCCTTATACAACAAGATTCTTGGGAACACTTTTTGGGAAACTTTTGTGAAGATTTGTCAAACGGCGCCAAAGATATAGGCAAATCAAAAAACGCTTTTCCAATGGAAACATGGTCCTAACTATGAATACTTACTGGCAACCGCACACAGATGCTATGTATCACATTATGAGTTATGTCACAGTAGCAATAGAGATCTGACTTGATACTATTGCATTGACAGGGGGACCGTACCTTTACCCTTTGGAGACTTTTGTCTAAATACATTATTAAACTACAAAGATACCCAGGGGTCTCAGTAGTGACGAGGAGCTAGCAGCCCACCTGAGTGATTCATATTTCCCCAAACAAGGAACATGTCTCCTGTGTAGCTAAAGTTACTGATAGAGGACGTTTGAGGTGCATAATCATCAGTTATTTTAGATGTAGCTTCTTTCACATTTAAAGAGAAATTGAAAGTAGTTTCCGGTATAATTAATTTGTATCAAGAGTTAGACAGAATGAGTTTACCAAAAGTCCGCATCACATGCATGTGAATTTTAAGGTTTATTTGGTGTGATCTGACGTTGATGAATCTTAGGAAATATTATTAATGTTGAATTTGCATTTCTGATGATATATATGATTGTGATCATGTAAGTGAAAATTATTTACAATATGATTATTCTAATGTGAGAAGAGTTAACTATCCATCACCGGGGACCACCTTCATGCTGCCTTTTGCATGCATTGATCACGCTAATTTTGGTGTATCGTACTTCTCAACATGGCGGTGGTTAAAACTATGCAGAAATTGATATAACTTAAGTTGTTTTAGACACAGTCACTTAAATAATGATAAAATTCATGACCTTTTTGTTATTGTACAAATGTACTTTCTAAAAGGGATTTGCCTAATCATGACACAGTAGTGAGGAATATCATAATAATTTATTTATTTTGGCACTGTGATTATGTGGGGAAAAACATTTGTAATTTTGTTAACCAAATGTCAACTCGTTTAACTGTACATCACCGGGAACCACTTTCCTGCCGCCTTGTAGATTTATTGATTTTGTTAGTATAGGGGGCCATACTTAATTATGTGGCTGTATAAGAGGAACAAAACGCTAGAGCTGTTGAAATGTGCCAGTCCTCTTTTGATGTTAATCCTTAATGACCAATGGGAATTAATTGATGTGAATGTAACCATGTTTGGTGCATCGTATTGTGAACATTGAGGAAGGCGTGTAGCTGAAACACATTTGTTTCTAATAAATTCAGAAGTTAGATGAGCCTGTGAGTGCTCGTAATTTGTTTTGGGAAAACAAATTGATGTTGTGAGTTCACCCTCATTCACTGAGCACCCATCATGTGTTTGGCGGTACTTGTCAATTGAGTATGTGTGTCTACGCGTGAGTGTGTGTATGTGTATAAATGGGAGTGTGTACATATATTTGTGTGCGTGTATATATATCTATATCTTTACAGTAAGAAGGTTTTGTTTTGGTGTATATATGTGTCTGTACATACATATATCCATCCCCTTATTGACCCCTTATCCCCTAAACTCACCCTCCAATCCATAAAACACCCCTCACCTCCCAAATATCCTTAACCACCCCTCAACCCTAAAAACACCCATACCACCCAAATCCCCTTACCCACCCTAAAGCATAAAAGACCATTACCACCCAAATACACTTACCCACCCTAGAACACACATACCTCCCAAATACCCTTCCCCAACCCTAAATCCTAAATATTCCTTTACCACCCAAATGCCCTTATCCACCGACCACGTCATGCACAGTTGGCTCATCTATAAATTTATTGAAAATGGTGCAAATATAGTATCAATGGTGTGCATGGCGAGGGCGCGAGTTATAGTTACCTTAAGGCACAAGTTATAGGCCCTCATTACAACTCTGGCGGTAAATGCCGCTTACTGCCGTGCAGAAGACCGCCAACATTCTGCTGCGGCCGCGGAATTCTTCTACAGGTATTACGACCCACAGCTCAGAATCCGCCATAATACAGACACCCACACAAGTCCGCCACACCAAAGGTCAGTGATAAACTGGCGATAACAAAACCTCCACCGTCACGCCAACAGGAATACACCCACACTATCACGACTCACGAATCAACGCAGCGGTCTTTCAACCGCGGTAATCCATTGGCGGTACACACCGCTGCACTCAAAATACACACACATATACAAAACACAACCACATTGGACAATTCGAAATACACACACCTGATACACATACACACACCACAGCCACACACCCAATCCAATATAAAGCACCCACCCACATAACCCACAAACCCTTACTACCAGAAATGTGAAAGCAGGCCACAGAGAGACACTACCTAAAACAACACCAGCATCCACAGACACACAACACCATCACTTACACAACATCCACGCACCTCAAACAACACACTCCAACACATCCCCTCACACATCACAACACACACCACCACACACACCACCTCACACACCACCCACACCACATCATGGCACCTCAACAACACCCCAGGTTCTCTGAGGAGGAGCTCAGGGTCATGGTGGAGGAAATTGTCTGGGCAGAGCCACAGCTATTCGGATCACAGGTGCAGCAGACTTCCATTGCAAGGAAGATGGAGCTATGGCGCAGAATTGTCGACAGGATCAACGCAGTGGGACAGCATCCAAGAACACGGGATGGCTTCAGGAAGAGGTGGAACGACCTACGGGGGAAGGTGCGTTCCGTGGTCTCCAGACACCAGATTGCTGTACAGAGGACTGGCGGTGGACCCCCACCTCCTCCCCCACAACTAACAACATGGGAGAGCAAGTTTTGGCAATACTGCATCCTGAGGGCCTCGCAGGAGTAGCAGGAGGACTGGACTCAGGTAAGGCAAATCTTTACTACTTTATCCCCCACCCTACCAGCATGCTATCACATACCCCACCCTTACCCTCACACCCATCACCCCAACAACCCACAGATACCCCACCAACACAACCCACAAATACCAAAAACAAGCCCTGCATGTAACACCAATGCATGGACACCCATCACCAAAGCATGCCCACTACAGATACCCACACAGATCCCAAACCAACTATCACACAAGGACCAAGCCAAGAATGCAAGCACTGGAGTACAGGGTCACTCACCCATTGCACACGATGGCACACACAGACGCAATAATCATGCCTTTACACCCCTACAGGACCCCTACCCAATGTCACCGGACAGGAGGTGCCAGACATATTCAGTCCCCCCACAGAAGAGACCCACACTGATGACAGCAGCTCTGCACAACTGGAACAAGATGACCAGCCCGGCCCATCAGGGACCTCGGGACAGTCGGTTCCCCTGACACTGTCACAAGCCACCACAGAGCCTCCCCCCTCAGGAAACACCAGCACAGCACCCACCCAGCGGGCCCATCCCTCTGTCCCCAGGACACGTCAATCAGCAGTGTGTCCACCACTACAGGGAACCCAGGCAACCACACTAACACAGGACAATCAGGGACCTGGGGGCAGTGGCAGTGGGCACACAGTTCAGGGGACGGAAGCACAGGACAACAGGGAAGCCGGGAGGACTGCTGTGCGACAGGGGGAGGACAGGCCCAGGGAACCCACTCTCCACGAGGCACCCTCCACCATCATAGGAGCTTACCATCATTCCCAGGAGATGATGGCAACGGTACTGGCCAAGTTTCAGGAGACCCAGGGGCTGCAGGAGGAACACTACCTTGGGATCAGGGAGGACTTGAAGTCCATTAACAACACCCTGGTCACCATTGCAGGGGTGCTGCAAGACATTGTCAACACCAGGAGGGACACAGTGGCACAACACGGGGCCCCTGACACTAGCCTGGACAATGAACAGCCTTCCACCTCCGCAGGCGCTAGTGGACAGGAGGCACTGCCACAGGAACACAACACCAGCACCCAACCCACTGCAGATGGAGAACACCCCGCAAATGGTCCCTGAGATCCAGGAACAAGACAGATAACTTTTCCAAGACCCCCGCTAGGAAATGAGAGCCCCCTGAATGTCAACCTTCTGTCCCACTTTGTCACCCTGTCCATCCTTCAACTGCAATTGCTCAACTTCCTATGCCCCTTTGGACAATGCACCTCTGAAACAAATAGACTGGACTCTGCCATGGACATTCCTCCACCATCCCCCCAGCCCATTTTACAACCCCCTCCACTTATTTGCACAGAAATGAACACACTTCAATCACAAAACAATCTGGAGTCAGTCTGTGCTTTCACAAACGTGTAATTGCAATAACCATGGAATATAGCAATGTCAATTTACTTGTGCACATACCGATGTAACACAGCTGCAGGCCTGGAGGAAATATAGCAGAGGGCACAAAGTGGGACCCACATCTGTGAAATGGAAAGGCAAAGTGACAAGTCAGGGTCCATACACTGAGTGAAAAAGACAGACTTATGCTAGCTCCTGAAATTGTATGAGATGTGGGAGGCAGTGACATCTTCTTACCTGTGTCTCACTGGAAGTAATGCATGATTATGTTGTTTCGGTTGTCGATATCCTCTTCTTCTGCCTCCCCTTCTTCACTGTCCACAGGCTCCACAGCTGCCACAAGACCACCAGCTGGCCCATCCTCCTGCAGAAAAGGCACCGGCCGTCGCAAAGCCAGATTGTGCAGCATACAGTAGGCCACGATTATCTGGCACACCTTCTTTGGTGAGTAGTAGAGGGAACCACCTGTCATATGGAGGCACCGGAATCTGGCCTTCAGGAGGCCGAAGGTTCATTCAATCACCCTCCTAGTTCGCCGATGTGCCTCATTGTAGCGTTCCTCTGCCCTGGTCCTGGGATTCCTCACTGGGGTCAGTAGCCATGACAGGTTGGGGTAACCAGAGTCACCTGCAAATATCGAGGGACAAGTGTTAGACACACACTAACCTGTAGGGACAACCCCATACCCAGACACCTATTCACACTGTATTGGGTCCTTGGCCTCACCTGTTAGCCACACGCGGTGCCTCTGGAGTTGCCCCATCACATAAGGGATGCTGCTATTCCTCAAAATGTAGGCATGCACTGAGCCAGGATACTTGGAATTCACATGGGAAATGTACTGGTCTGCACCACACACCATCTCTACATTCATCAAATGGTAGCTTTTTCTATTTCTGTACACCTGTTCACTCCTGCGGGGGGGTACTAATGCCACATGTTTCCCATCAATGGAACCAATTATGTTGGGGATATTTCCCAGGGCATAGAAGTCACCTTTCACTGTGGGCAAATCCTCCACCTGAGGGAACACGATGTAGCTGCGCATGTGTTTCAGCAGGGCAGGCAACACTCTGGACAACCCGTTAGAGAACATTGGCTGGGACATCCCTGATGCAACGGCCACTGTTGTTTGAAAGGAACCACTTGCCAGGAAATGGAGTACTGACAGCACTTGCACTAGAGGGGGTATCCCTGTGGTATGGCGGATAGCTGACATCAGGTCTGGCTCTAACTGGGCACACAGTTCCTGGATTGTTGCACGATCAAGTCTGTATGTGACTATTATGTGTCTCTCTTCCATTGTCGACAGGTCCACCAGCGGTCTGTACACCGGAGGATGCCGCCATCTCATCACCTGCCCCAGCAGAAGTGCCCTAAGGAGGAGAACAGCAAGCAGAGAGTCAGCCAACACTGCGGTATCCCAAAATGTAATTTGCACAAATTTATTAATCCGCAATGTGCCTGTAACTCTGTGTATTCCAGGCCTACATAGGTGTGACTCAGTTATTATTAATGGCGTGTGGCCCCCGGAAATGGCGGCTGCCTGACCTGTAAGGTGGGACAAGGGGATATGAGGTAACTGCGCTGGCGTTGTACACAGTTGCGGTGGGCGGTCGAAGACTGCGGGGCAATTCTGCATTGGTTAACATTGGGCCCTATGGGTCCGAGGAGCCAATGACTATGTACGCTGGCGGTGACTGTACGCACCGCCGCGGACGTGACTGCCATTTTCTGTCTGTTCACTCACTTGATACCTGACCTTCTACAGAAGAGGACCTACATTGCAAGTGCTGCTGTGACCTCAGTCTGGAAGCAACGATGGCTCATGTGTCTTGGAAAAGGGCCCCTGCCTTCACTTCGGAGGAGTTGGAGAAACTAGTGGATGGGGTCCTCCTCCAGACAAACAGGTGAGTACACTGTGAGCATGCTGCATGGGCAATGCCTGTTTTGAGTGGTGTGGATGGAAGATACATGGGGGGGATCTGAGGCCTGCATGTGCGGATGGTGAGTGTATGTGCGTCAGGGCAAGGGTGGGAACGGGGGGGGCAATGAATATGACGGTCCGGACGGTTAAGTAATTTCCTTTCCCCCGTACCATTCCTCTAGGTCAGCGCCCACCAGAAGAAGGGTATTTGGCCTGCCATCGCCAAGGACGTCCGGACCCTGGAGGTCCACCACAGACGGAGCACCCACTGGCGGCAGAAATTGGAGGACCTGTGCCGCTGGAGCAGGAATACCGCGGAGGCCCAGCTGGGGATGGCCTCCCAACGTGGGAGGGGTGCCCGTCGCACCATGACCCCCCCTGATGTTCCGGATCCTGGCAGTGGCCTATCCGGAGTTGGATGGGCGCTTGAGGGCATCACAGCAGCCTCAAGGGGGTGAGTACACTCATTTAGCTGACTTTGCGCGCATTACGAGGTGTCTGGGCGGCAGAGGTGGCCAGTGGGTTCCCCTAGGCCAGGGCGGTCTTGGTAGGCAAGGTCCCTTGTGAGGCAGGTTTTGTGGCACCCCAACCCCACTAGTGGTTAGAGCCATCTACACCTAGTCAGGCTCCTGTGGCTTCCAGGTGTGCAGCAATTGGGCTTAGGCCTCGTACCCCATGGGCATGTGATTAATCTAGGAACTATAAGTGCATGGTGTAGTGCAGAGGGCTGTTCACTGTATGTTGTGTCCGCCAACGGTAGTGGTGTTGCATGCACTGAACATGTTTTTCTTCTGTCTTCCCCCCCCTTTTTTTGTGGTCTCCCTGTTCTTGTGTGCAATAGCATCATCAGGCAGAGGAGCATTGGCACCGGAGCAGGAGGGAGCTGCATCCCACTTGGCCCTGGAGGGTGAAGCTACAGAGTCTGAAGGCACCAGTGGGATGGAGGGCGAGGGGTGCTCCACGGCGGGGACAGGAGCAGAGACCAGCGACAGCGACTCCTCCTCTGATGGAAGCTCCCTTGCGGTGGCGGGCCCCTCTGTGCCCACTGCATCAACAGGTACAGCCGCAACCCCCCCTACCAGCACCGCCCTCCCAGCAGCCCCTCAGCTTGTGTCCCGTACCCGCTCACCCAGGAGGGTGGGCATCTCCTTCGCCCCAGGCACCTCAGGCCCTGCCCCAGTCAGCCCTGCTGCCCTCAGTGAGGAGGCTATTGACCTCCTGAGATCCCTCACTGTTGGGAAGTCTACCATTCTGAATGCCATCCAGGGTGTTGAGAGGCATTTGCAACAAACAAATGCATACCTGGAGGGCATTCATTCTGGTCAGGCAGCCCAACAAAGAGCATTTCAGGCTCTGGCCTCAACACTGATGGCAGCCATTGTCCCTGTGTCCAGCCTCCCCCCTCCAACCTCCTCCACCCAGACCCAATCCCATGTACCTCAGCCTATCCCAAGCACACCATCAGACCAGCATGCACACACATCAACACACAAGAGTGGCTCAGGCAAACATAAGCACCACAAATCCCACAGGCACTCACACAAGCACCATACCCATGCACACATACCAACATCCACTTCTTCCACTGTGTCCCCCTCCTCCACGTCTCCCTCCTCCCTCCCAGTCTCGTCTCCACTCACACCTGCATGCACTACATCCTCAGCCACTGCCTCCATCACCAGCACGCCCATCACCACACACCGCTCACGTGCACTCACCACCCCACTACCATTCACATATCCCCAGTGTCCTCTACCAGTGTGTCTGTGAGCCCTCCTCCCAAAGTACACAAACGCAGGCACACACCCACCCAACAGCCATCACCTCACAACAGCCTCCAGCCCATGCACCTTCACCCAAATTCGCAGACGTACACCTCCTACAACCACTACCTCTTCCTCCACTCCCAAACCCCCTCCATCTACCCGTCCCAGTGTGTCTAAAAAAAGTTTTCCTGCAAACCTTGACCTCTTCCCTTCACCTCCCCCCGTTCTTCCCCTAGGGCCAGGCTTTCCAGGTCCCAGCCCAGCACCTCAGCCACCACATCCCTAGGCACAGTGGTGCCAGCAACTGCGGGGTCATGGAGTGCGACAACCATCACGGCTGCCAGTGTGCCACGTAGTGAGGGCAAGGACATTCCGCCACCTGCCACGGTGAAAAAGGTGCCCACATCCCGGAGGGAGAAGCCGAAAACACCAGCCACCAAGGGGTCAGCGAAAATGAAAGGGGATAGTGCCAAGACAACTGCACCACCATCAAAGGTGGGGAAGGGCCAAAAACTGAAGGGCAGGTCAGGAGAGGGCATGGTGGCACAGACTGAGGGACCAGTGTCACACCTTCTGTCCACGTCCACGCCAACCGGTACGGCGGCGAACACCGCCATCTGCACCGCCTCTGGCACGTCTACAGCCGCTGCGACACTCCCCAGCCTCTTCCCCGGTGGGCAGCCGTCCGAGGCAGGAGACATCCTGCTTTCTCCCTCAGCAGGTGCTGACACATGCCCCGCCACCACAGACCCCGCCGCCAGAACCGCCGCCACATACCCCGCCACCAGCACCGCCACCACAGACCCCGCAGGCAGCACCGCCGCCTCACCCCGCAGCCAGCACCGCCGCCTCACCCCGCAGCCAGCACCGCCACGACAGACCCCACATCCAGCACTGCCCCGACAGACACCGCCAGCGGCCCCGCGACGTCCTCGGACAGTGGCATCACCGCAGACATGCCTACCATCCCCAGTGGTCAGTCGTCCAAGGCTGGTGGTGAGTTCCAGGACCCTGGGCAGCTTCCATGAAGCATTACTGTCATCACTGTTGTCACCTGTAGGTGGAATGCGAAGCCGAAGCAGTGTGGGGTATGTTGCTGCCTCCATGGCGTATCATGCTACCTGTACCTCGGCAATCTCATGGCACACACACCCAGGTGAGGGAATTGTACCGGCCACACTGCACGTGGAGCACTCTGGCACCAGGCCCCCTCCAGAACCAGTGGAGAAAGACATCCACTACCTCAGTCCTTGGCAGGATCAAGCACTCTGGGCACAAAGCCCCCTCCAGAACCAGTGGAGAAAGGCATCCACTACCTCAGTCCTTGGCAGGATGAAGCACTCTGGGAACAAAGCCCCCTCCAGAACCAGTGGAGAACAGCATCCACTCACCCTATCCTTGGCAGGATGAAGCACTCTGGGCACAAAGCCCCCTCCAGAACCAGTGGAGAACAGCATCCACTCACCCTATCCTTGGCAGGATGAAGCACTCTGGGCACAAAGCCTCCTTGAGAACCAGTGGAGAAAGGCATCCACTTGAGAGACTGTGGCTTTGCACTCCCCAGGATAAAGCAGTGGGCAAACCACCCACTGGGGAGACTTGAGAGACTGTGGCTTTGCACTCCCCAGGATAAAGCAGTGGGCAACCCACCCACTTGAGAGACTGTGGCTTTGAACTCCCCAGGATAAAGCAGTGGGCAAACCACCCACTGGAGAGACTAGAGAGACTGTGGCTTTGCACTCCCCAGGATACATCATGGAGCCCCCTCGTACAGCAGTGGCGTCGTGCGTTCATCTGGCTGAGGTGCCACCCGCCCTCCCCCTGAGGTGCCTGTTTCATTTCGATCTGATGCCCCAGCAGTGTTCTCTCCGGTTTCCAGTCAGGTATCATGTGTGGGCTTTGCCCATGCATTTTGGGCCCAGTGGTCCACGGACAATGATTGGTGCACTATCCGGACTTGTGTAGTTGGTGTACATAATTGCGTTTACTGGATTTTGAACTTTGATAATGAGATTTCACATGATTACATTCGTTCAAATCAATTCCTTTTGTCCTTGCGTTCTTCCAGGGGGTGGGGGGTGTATGTGTACTGTTGCTGCATGTATTTGTGTGTATGGTGTTGTGGGTGGGGGAGGGGGTGTTGCGTGTTTCATGTCTGTGTCATTCTCTTTTCCCTCCCCCCTCCCCTGTGTTGTAGGTGCAGTACTCACTGTGGTCGTCGCCGCCGTCGTTGGTGCTCCTGATAGAAGAGAAGGAAGACCAGCATCGGCAGTATCTGCAATTCGGGCTCCATGGCGTCCTGGTTCCTCATGGGGTGTGGAGAGGTGAGTGTTTTCCCTTCTGTGTACTGTTTCCGCCGTGTTTTTGTTCGCGTTGGTTCCGCCCCGGAAAAGGTGGTGGATAGGCATCTTGTGATAGGGTGGGCGGTACATTGTCTTCCGCTTGTCTGTTGGCGGTTACTGCTGCGCTGTTTGTTTGTACCGCCGTGGCGGTCGGAGTGTTAAAGTGGCTGTCTATGTTGGCAGTTTCCGCCACTGTCGTAATCCCATTTGTTTTTCTGCCGGCCTGTTTGCGGTATTACCGCCGCTGTAACACCGACCGCCAGGGTTGTAATGATGGCCATAGTTTCTTGAGAAAAGTTTTACTAAAACTTGAATTTCTATGGGTATGTATGTGTAAAATTTAAACCTTACTTATAACTTCCCTATAACCTTTGTTTTTGTCAGTGAATATATATATACACATACATATGGACACACAAACATATATATATATATCATACCTAGTGGCGTTCACCACTAGGTAGATATATTTAGGACCTAGTTGCTATAGAAAAAGCATTTTTTGTTTTGCTAATAACTTTGGCGCTGTTTGATGAATCTTCACAAGCTGCAGTCTGGAAAGTTTCGGGGTGATCCATCTTTGGGGGCGAGAAAGAGGAGGAGGGGAGTCCTAAAACATGTTTTCCCCATTAATTTTTCCATAGGGATTTTGAACAGCGATAGCACCAAAACTACTTGACGGAAGTACACCAAATTTGGCAAAAAAAGTAGCTCTTGGTACAGAAAGACCCCTTTTTGTTATCTGGTGTAAATCCATTCAATTCTTCTTGAGAAATTAAAGGAAATCTAAATTTGCCTCTATAAAATAAGCCTTGTGGGAATCTGAAAAAACAGACTCCAGAATTACAGCAGTTTATCAAAGAGCCAGGTTTTTACTCTTTCCCTAAAAGACAGGTGATTGATTTCGGTTTTCAAATAGAGGGACAGAGGGTTCCAGAATGTGATTCTTTGAACTTTGAGGGCGGCAGAGCTGACTGACTGATTTGATCATAGGCACTAAATGAAATGTATGCAGGTCTGCATACTATTTACAAATTATTTAGTTCCCCCAACCCTCTGCTGTGATTACAAAATGCTCAGGGAGGACAAAACCTTTTCATACTGCCCACCGGCCCTCAACACACAACCTACTACAGATTGGAGAATTTGTCTTTACCCTCAGCATTTCCATCCCAGAAAGTCATCTTACTGGGCAAGTTTCCTATATGTGGATATAGCTTCCAGTTTTTGAGACGGTCTCTCAGGCAGGGACACAAGATATTTGGGCTTCCTGTCTCCACTTGGAGTGGGTAGTTGTCTGCAGCTGAGTTCAAGCTGGGTGATCAAGTCGTATAATGTGCTTTACCTGCTGCTGTGGCTCAGATAGAGAAGTGTTGTTAAGGTTGTGCTTTCTCATTGAAATCATAAAGAGGTTCAGAGGGAGTGATGGGAACTTTTCTTACTGGTTTGAGGGTCAGAAGACAGTAGGTCAGGAAGCATGGAAAAATGGTAGTCCAAAAGAGTGATTTTTGCATGTGCAGAGAACCATATCTCAGATGATGCAGAGGGACTAGTTCTTCTTTACTAGGGATGGAAGACTGTAGCTCAAATAGCTCATATGGACCTGCTCATCTTAAGAGGAGTTTCTTTTTGGGGTTTGTGGATTCGCTCAATTGATGCATACTTTCACTTTTGGGCTTCTTTTTTAAGGTTGGTTTCAAATTACTAAAAACCAATACTCCTAATCCCCCCTTAACTGTCTGCCCAGCTGCACCAGCCCACTTTCTGGCATTTTTAGTTGGATTACAATGTGTATCATGTTAAGAAATGTCAGACTCACACCTCCTAACATTATTACCTTAGCTACACCCCTGGTCATCCATATGCTTGTTATTGTTCAAAGCAAAACATTCAGGCTGCTGAGCTTTTCAAATTGATTTCAGATGTGTCAGTGGTGCAGGGTTGCATATTTGTATTCATTTCATTCCATATAATCTCTCAGATTAAATTTATTTCATCCCTTGGGCTTGTAAGCACAGGGCTTTACCAAGGCTGCAAATGTAGTTTTGTACATTAAGCATAGATAACCATGATACCATTTTTATGTGGCATGATTCGGTGACTTTCAAGAACCTTGTGACTGTCAAAGTGTTGGTCCAGCATCCCATCGTTGTTATGCTGGATGGTAACAGCCATATTGGGGTGATGGCAGGAAAGACTTTCCAGTATTCTTTTTGGAAGATGCCTCATGGCAGGTGCCGTATTGGATGGGTGTACTCCTGTGGGTCTCTATAACACTTGGGGAGAAAAGGGGGCTAAAGCAAACCCCGTATCTGCCTCAGGTAAACTATCGCAAACACATCGTATGCGGTGATTGAATCGTATGGTACTATGACTTTTATCTTTAGTACTCATTTCCAAGAAGTACTGTCCACCCCTGGAACCTGCCTCGTCAATCTCAGTGAAATTCCAGGATTTGGATGAGGTGAGCTCACTCATGTAAGGCAATCGCGGCTGGCGACTTGCCAAAGTGGCGGAGGAGCAAAACAAAAAAAACAAAAATTAAACTTATGTTCACTGCTGCCGCACTCCAGGCATAGGCTCCCAGACTACCCTGTGCCAATCATGACTCTACTCAGAGAAGCATTATGATTGGCTGGGGAGCCATGGCTGGGTCCTACAAGGTAGACTGGAAGCCTGGGCCTGCTCTCTCCAACCCGGCAACACAGTGCCGGACTGGAGAGAGCACAGTGCATGTGTGTTTGGCCGGCTCGAGACAGCCAGCCAAACATACATGCGCACTGATGGGAGTGCTCTGTGCAGTCTCCTCCATGGCTGTCATCCCCTATGGCCCGCCCTGTAACAATAAAACTGGCGGGTGGTGCTATGCTCCTCCGCCATAGCAGAGGAGCCGCCCCTGATGTAATGTGACATGTTTCATCAGCCACCTCGACTCACCCTGATAAGATAATACTACCAGGGCGGACTCAACATCAAGCAGGACTACCTCAAAGGAGTTCTTATACATCACTTTTGTGGATATTTCTCTGGGATCCAGTTAATTGACTAAAGATAACTTGGGATAAACCGCAAGGGTTCCTTTATTTGATGGTATCCCAGTATGGATAAAAATACTAATAAAAAGTATTAATTTGGGACAGTAAAAGGTATCATGGCCCCTGTGTCCCCTTATAATGCTGACATGTTTCTGTCCTTCTACAAAGCCCTGGGCAGTCATCAGGGCTAGTAGGATCCCTCAACTACTGCCTTTGGTGAGTATAAGTAAAAAAGCCTACCTTCCTTTAATAGGTTAAAGTAGGTACCCTAAGCCAAGTGGTTACCTTGCCTCATGGTATTTGTGGAGGGGACTTCTCCTGTCACACATTCTTCAAGTATAACCTCTCAGCTGTGTCTGGGGGCCTGGTAGGAATCTGAAGGGCACTAAAGGGGGACACAGGGGCCATGATACCCCTTACTGTCCTGAATGAATACTTTTTATTCATATTTTTATACATACCAGGATCCCACCAAATAAAGGAATCCTTGTGGTTTATTCCAAGGTATTCTTAGTCAATTAACTGGATCCCTGATAAATATACTGACAAGTAATGTATAAAAACTCTCTCTCAAGGTAGTCACCCTTGAGGTTGAGTCCACCCTGGTAGTATTATCTTACTAGGGTGGGGTGAAGGAAGCCAGTCATGAAGCATATCATATTATGTGAGTGAACCCACCTCATCAAAGCCTCAGAATTGCCCTGAGATTGACTAATCACGTTCCAGGAGTGGCTAGTACTTCTTGGAAATAAGTACTAAAGATAAAAGACATAGGGGGTTATTACAACTTTGGAGGTGGTGTTAATCCGTCCCAAAAGTGACGGTAAAGTGACGGATATACCACCAGCCGTATTACGAGTCCATTATATCCTATGGAACTCGTAATACGGCTGGTGGTATATCCGTCACTTTACCGTCACTTTTGGGACGGATTAACACCTCCTCCAAAGTTGTAATAACTCCCATAGTACTATATGATTCATGTACTGCTGTGGGTTTCAGAGTGGTGGGGAGTCAGAGTTCCATAATATTCAAGTAGTTAGTGAATGGTTCTATCAAGAACTGTGATGATTACTTAGGTTAGATGTAAGGAAATGCCTCCTTGGCATGGTTGCCCCCTGACTTTTTGCCTTTGCTGATGCTATGTTTACAATTGAAAGTGTGCTGAGGCCTGCTAACCAGGCCCCAGCACCAGTGTTCTTTCCCTAACCTGTACTTTTGTATCCACAATTGGCAGACCCTGGCATCCAGATAAGTCCCTTGTAACTGGTACTTCTAGTACCAAGGGCCCTGATGCCAAGGAAGGTCTCTAAGGGCTGCAGCATGTCTTATGCCACCCTGGAGACCTCTCACTCAGCACAGACACCCTGCTTGCCAGCTTGTGTGTGCTAGTGAGAACAAAACGAGTAAGTCGACATGGCACTCCCCTCAGGGTGCCATGCCAGCCTCTCACTGCCTATGCAGTATAGGTAAGACACCCCTCTAGCAGGCCTTACAGCCCTAAGGCAGGGTGCACTATACCATAGGTGAGGGTACCAGTGCATGAGCACTGTACCCCTATAGTGTCTAAGCAAAACCTTAGACATTGCAAGTGCAGGGTAGCCATAAGAGTATATGGTCTGGGAGTCTGTTTTACACGAACTCCACAGCACCATAATGGCTACACTGAAAACTGGGAAGTTTGGTATCAAACTTCTCAGCACAATAAATGCACACTGATGCCAGTGTACATTTTATTGCAAAATACACCCCAGAGGGCACCTTAGAGGTGCCCCCTGAAACTTAACCGACTATCTGTGTAGGCTGACTAGTTCCAGCAGCCTGCCACACTAGAGACATGTTGCTGGCCCCATGGGGAGAGTGCCTTTGTCACTCTGAGGCCAGTAACAAAGCCTGCACTGGGTGGAGATGCTAACACCTCCCCCAGGCAGGAGCTGTAACACCTGGCGGTGAGCCTCAAAGGCTCACCCCTTTGTCACAGCACCGCAGGACACTCCAGCTAGTGGAGTTGCCCGCCCCCTCCGGCCCGGCCCCCACTTTTGGCGGCAAGGCCGGAGAAAATAATGAGAATAACAAGGAGGAGTCACTGGCCAGTCAGGACAGCCCCTAAGGTGTCCTGAGCTGAGGTGACTCTAACTTTTAGAAATCCTCCATCTTGCAGATGGAGGATTCCCCCAATAGGGTTAGGATTGTGACCCCCCCTCCCCTTGGGAGGAGGCACAAAGAGGGTGTACCCACCCTCAGGGCTAGTAGCCATTGGCTGCTAACCCCCCAGACCTAAACACGCCCTTAAATCTAGTATTTAAGGGCTACCCTGAACCCTAGAAAATTAGATTCCTGCAACAACAAGAAGAAGGACTGCCTAGCTGAAAACCCCTGCAGAGGAAGCCCAGAAGACAACAACTGCCTTGGCTCCAGAAACTCACCGGCCTGTCTCCTGCCTTCCAAAGAACTCTGCTCCAGCGACGCCTTCCAAAGGGACCAGCGACCTCTGAACCTCTGAGGACTGCCCTGCTTCGACGACGACAAGAAACTCCAGAGGACAGCGGACCTGCTCCAAAAAGACTGCCACTTTATCCAAAGGAGCAGCTTTAAAGAACCCTGCAATCTCCCCGCAAGAAGCGTGAGACTTGCAACACTGCACCCGGCGACCCCGACTCGGCTGGTGGAGAACCAACACCTCAGGGAGTCACCTCAGGGACTACTCTCCGACTGTGAGTACCAAAACCTGTCCCCCCTGAGCCCCCACAGCGCCGCCTGCAGAGGGAATCCCGAGGCTTCCCCTGACCGCGACTCTCTGAAACCTAAGTCCCGACGCCTGGAAAAGACCCTGCACCGCAGCCCCCAGGACCTGAAGGACCGGACTTTCACTGCAGAAGTG
The DNA here is from genome assembly GCF_031143425.1 of Pleurodeles waltl. Taxonomy (NCBI): domain Eukaryota; kingdom Metazoa; phylum Chordata; class Amphibia; order Caudata; family Salamandridae; genus Pleurodeles; species Pleurodeles waltl. The sequence continues at coordinate 648,577,625 of NC_090446.1, read as the reverse complement.
ACCCCCAGGAGTCCCTCTCCCTTGCCCAAGTGGAGGTTTCCCCGAGGAAGCCCCCCCTTGCCTGCCTGCAGCGCTGAAGAGATCCCTTGATCTCTCATTGACTTCCATTGCGAACCCGACGCTTGTCCTAACACCGCACCCGGCCGCCCCCGCGCCGCTGAGGGTGAAATTTCTGTGTGGGCTTGTGTCCCCCCCGGTGCCCTACAAAACCCCCCTGGTCTGCCCTCCGAAGACGCGGGTACTAACCTGCAAGCAGACCGGAACCGGGGCACCCCCTTCTCTCCATTGTAGCCTATGCGTTTTGGGCACCACTTTGAACTCTGCACCTGACCGGCCCTGAGCTGCTGGTGTGGTAACTTTGGGGTTGCTCTGAACCCCCAACGGTGGGCTACCTTGGACCAAGAACTGAACCCTGTAAGTGTCTTACTTACCTGGTAAAACTAACAAAAACTTACCTCCCCCAGGAACTGTGAAAATTGCACTAAGTGTCCACTTTTGAAATAGCTATTTGTGAATAACTTGAAAAGTATACATGCAATTGAAATGATTCAAAGTTCCTAATGTACTTACCTGCAATACCTTTCAAACAAGATATTACATGTTAAATTTGAACCTGTGGTTCTTAAAATAAACTAAGAAAATATATTTTTCTATAAACAAAACCTATTGGCTGGATTTGTCTCTGAGTGTGTGTACCTCATTTATTGTCTATGTGTATGTACAACAAATGCTTAACACTACTCCTTGGATAAGCCTACTGCTCGACCACACTACCACAAAATAGAGCATTAGTATTATCTATTTTTACCACTATTTTACCTCTAAGGGGAACCCTTGGACTCTGTGCATGCTATTCCTTACTTTGAAATAGCACATACAGAGCCAACTTCCTACATTAGATTAGTCAACAATCTTGTCATCTGAGGTGTTTATGGAGGAGGAAGGATATATGGAGATATTATAATCCATGGCAAGCACGTGGGGTCACTTGTTATGAGTGTAAAAATTTATTGTTTGGTCTAAGGATAAGGTTTCTAGTATGGTCTTATCACAAATAGCCAGGTTAGCTTATCTTGTTTTGGGGCAAATTCCAAAGGACACTCTATTTCAATTACATCTATTTCAAAGTGTAATCTGAGGACCCTAAGGCAATATTATTGCACAACAGCAATTTATGGCAAATGCTGTTATTTAAAGAGAAAATCTGAAAATACTATACTAGATAAAGTGGAATGAATACCGGGGTACAAAATGTGACAAAAAGGTAACATAATAAAGTTTGTTGTTTAAATGTACACTCCAACCCTATTGAAATGTATATAGGAACAAGTCAGAGGAGAAATATGCACTGTTCCAAAATTTAAGGAAAAAAGGGCAGAGTATTCAGACATGGGGGGTAAAGTATAAGCATTTAAAGACCTTGAAACATTTCATGGTACAGTGTTAGTAAGAACAGAATTTGTATGATTATGCTTGTTCACAGTATAGAACTACCATATACATACATACTTACATAAAAGAAGAAAAATCCTATTATGTCAATAAAAAACATCCACTGGTTATAGTACAATTCTCTCCCCACTCTCCTGTGGGGGGTATATTTTTGCCAGTGGTCCTTGGAGACTTTGGACCCATTCGGTGCAGGAAGTTTGGGCCTGTCACAGCCCACTTCCTGTTTCTCGGCAGAAACCGCGGTTTGCGGTCTAGTTGATCTGCCTTTCACCAAGAGGGATAAATGAGGGCAGAAACACGGCCACGCAGCGGACGCGCGCAGTGGGCGCGCCAAAGGCAAGCCCGTCTGCGCCCGTCCGCGCCAGAACGGGTCAGAGGGCCAGGGACCTCGCACCTTGCACCAAAAGGTATAGGTACACCATAGCGGAGCTTAAGAACTTGGCGGGCCCCCGGTGCACACACACACTTACCCCTAACATCACTCATGTCTGGAGGTGTGCGCAGTGTAACTGGATGGCACCTATACCATCAATGGTGGGAAAGCAGAAAACTCAGGGAGTTCGGGGAGTAGGAGGCAACAATTTAGAGTACGCTTCGGGTGGAGGTATAAGGGATTCTGGAACTGTGGGCTCTTTTGCCCTTATCAATGTCAGATCCCTCCCAAAACACAAATTTGAAATTAACGAACTTATTCTCACTCTCAACATAGACTGTCTCTTCCTAACAGAAACGTGGGCGAGGCCTGATTCGGACCCTGATTTTATTGAGGCAGCCCCCACCGGCTTCTCCTTTTATAGGGTAGACAGAAATACAGGCAGAGGAGGAGGCCTGGCTATTATTTGCAGGTCTGAGTTTACCTGCATTTGGAATAGTGCTAGCCACATGCCAGAGGTCTGTGAAACTATGGCTTTTAAACTTTTCCTTAGTAAATCCTTGGTCTTTGAAGGCCTGCTAATTTACCGGCCCCCCGGCCCCATCTCTAAGTTCCTCTCGATATGGACCTCATTATTGGAACCTTTAATCATGGCTCCTAAAGCAATTATCCTGGGAGACTTTAACATTCACTTTGATAATACGAGTGATCTGCTGGTCGTGGAATTTCTCAATCTTATGGCGGCTCTGGACTGGGTCCTAAAGGATGGGCTGGCCACTCATAGAGCAGGCCATACCCTAGATGGGATTTTTACCCACCCTGAGGAAGAATTTAATCTCTTAACGACCCCGCTAGAGTGGACGGATCACGCTCTCCTGACATTCAAATTTCTGGTTAGGCAGCAGCCTTTGATACCCATTCCCCAGAAAAAACTGCTAAGACCCTGGAGAAACATTGAAGCAGAACCGTTGGAAATAGCTTTAATACATAATTGGGATGATTTAAAGGCATCCTCTCTGTCACCGCTTGCTAGATTCAATCTGGGCATTACGCAGGCAATGGACTCGCTAGCACCGGCGAGGGTCTTTGTCCCCGGCACCAGGAAAAAACCCAACCAACCATGGTTCTCTCAAGACCTCAAAATCTTACAGAGAAAATACCGGCAGAAGGAGCGCTGCTGGAAACTTAGCCCCCGGGAAGCCGAGAGGGCAGATCTAAAACTAGCACTAAATATTTACAAAGAAGCCTGTCTGGTAGGCAAATCGGACTATTTTACATGTAAAATTAGTGAGGCAGCCAACTCTTCTAGAGAGCTATTTAGAACCATTAATGTCCTTACCACTCCCTTAGGTACTCCTAAAGTAGAAAACTCCCAAGACTTTTGCAATAAAGTAGCCAAATTCTTTGAATGTAAAATTCTTAACATCTACTCCAGCTTCATGCTAGACAAGGATCAAGCTAACTCCCCTCTTTGGTTAGCTGTGCCACTGCACCCTGTATTGACACTTAATGGGCTGCCTGATAAGCCATTTTTACTTTCTAGGTTTAAAATGCCATCTCAAGAGGTCATGTGTAAGCTACTCCTGGAATGTAAATCGGGTTCCCCTACGGACCCCTGCCCCCCTGCCATCCTTCAATTAGTGCCAGAATTAGTGGCATCTATGCTGGCCCCCATTATTCAGGAAGTTCTTACTACGGGTGTGTATCCTAAGGCATGGAAAGAAACTACTATTATTCTGTTAAAAAAGAAGGAAACTGGCAAACTCGATGACCTGACGAATTTACGCCCAATAGCCCTTTTTCCAGAATTTTGGCCGCATAGGGAAGAACATCTTAATAAAGAATTGGTTGACTTTTTGTCAGCCTCAAAGGGCCTAGACAGCTCGCAACATGGTTTTCGGAAATCTCACAGCACTGAATCAGCTCTCATTGCATCATCCGATACCATACGCAGATTGGTTGATGAGGGGCAGGGGGTCTTTCTGGTTCTATTGGACCTGTCGGCAGCATTTGACACCATTGCCCCTCATATTCTGCTAGACCGTCTACATCAGGTAGGCATTAGAGATCAGGCTCTCAAGCTGATTGAATCCTTTCTATCAGATAGGTGGGCCACAGTTAGCAGCGGTGATTTTAGATCCCCAGCCTACCTTTTGCCGTGTGGGGTCCCTCAGGGCTCTTCCCTCAGCCCTACATTATTTAATGTGTACGTGGCACCGCTGGCAGAGCTAATTCGCTCTTTTGGTTTTATCCCTACTTCGTATGCAGACGACACTCAGATTATTATCCCTATTAACGAAGACATGGAGGAAGTGGCCATCCGCTTCAACGCCTGTATGACAGCAGTGAATAACTGGATGAAGGCCAATTGGCTAAAACTTAATTGTGAAAAAACTGAGATTCTGTGCTTTGGGATTAGGAGAGAACACTGGTCTTCCATCTGGTGGCCTGAAGAGTGTGGCACTCTCCCTGTACCACGGTCTACCTCGAGAAATTTAGGATTATTGTTTGACGATCAATTGTCGTTCAAACCTCAGGTCAACCAGATAATCAAGACCTGTATGTGGACTTTGAAGAAATTAAAGAAAATATTTCCTTTTATTCCACAATCCTGCAGAACTACTGCCACTCTGGCTCAAGTCATTTCCAAATTGGATTACGGGAATGCGCTTCTGCTCAACTTGGATAAAGAATCGCTGATTAAGCTACAGTTGATGCAAAACACTGCGGCTAGGCTATTATTGAAACTGCCTCGTGGGGCCTCGGCTAAGAGGTGCCTTAGAGATTTACATTGGCTTCCGGTAGCCCAGCGGCTCTCTTTCAAGGCTCTCTGCATCACTCACAAGGCTGTCCATGGGATTGGGCCTAAGGCTCTAACTGCAATGCAAAGCTGCAATGGTACAGGCCCAATATGCTGTAAAGAAGGCGAAGTGGGGAGATAGAGCGTTTACCATTGCGGCTGCTAAAATTTGGAACTCACTACCATTGGATTTAAGGCAAGAACACAATTATCTAACATTCAGGAGACTGGTCAAGACTTGGCTTTTTCCGCAATAAGTCTTGGAGTCCCCTTGTTAGCTGACTCTGCCTCTCCCAGTTAGCGCTTCGATGCCCTCGGGCCGGAATGCGCTTTATAAATACTCAATACATACATACATACATACATACAATTTGCATTTGCTTTAGCTTACAAATTAGTGGTCTATGTTTTTAGATGATGCTGATGTTTGGAAGAGTACATGTGATAGTTCCTTTAATTTCGAAGATCCAACACCTTGGTGCTTTCTCAGGTCTGTTTCTAGGTCATTTATTGTTGGGACAAAACTTCTCATGAGGTACCAGTGATGGTTTTCATGTGTTCATGATATCTATTAACGTGTTTTCAAAATTGGAGTTTGGGATTATTTTTGTGGATGTTAGCAAATGTTCTGGTATTCTGATCATCAGATGGCCTATCGTACTACGTATGTATGCCTATGTATGTGTAGTGTCTTGGTGACTCCAAATACGACATCCACAAGTGAAGTAAAGCTGAATTGCTGTTTTTATTAGTTAAATGGTAGCAAGATGAAACTCCAACCGCACCAACCTGCAGCTGCTACTCTCCAACTGTCCCTCCTAGAACTCCCTCAGCATTCCAGCAGATCCAAGGAGAGCCAGAGTCAGAGGGGAAAACAGACCATACCATATATCACAATAAATACAACAAAGGGAAACTAAATTCCTAAAACAAATTTACAACTACAAATATTACACAGACAAAAGATATAGATACAATATACTACAGTATGCCTGCCATATGGTGTTTCACACAAGCCAGTGTTTAATTATGAAGGTCTTGCATTCGTTGTATTTAAACTCTATTTTTGCCTAACACCAACTTCTAGATCAAGCAGCACTGACATTTGTGGACACCTGTAGGTCTTGGCAATTGAGATGCAGTTTTATCTTATAGTCATTGAATTCTGATTGGCAGGGCTGACAGAGGGTGGGGCGGACCAGGTGTATAATGCAGTTGAAACACATTGGATTCTGCAATGCCAGAAGAGTAAGAAGGGGTGTCCGAGCTGTATATGAGTGAAAGAGATTCTCGTCATCAGTAAAAGAGATACTTGCCAATCTTTCTGAATTTGTCAGCAGGCTACTTATTTAAGTGCAACCCTACAATCTAACAATTTGGGGAAGCTGTAGATTGAGCTAGTTGAGACGACAAAACTAGCTTTCTAAGCAATAAGAAAATCATCAAATCCCACTGAACGCCACAGTGCCAGTAAATACATGCATCTTACTACTGTGAATATAAAATCATTTTGAAACACTGCACAGCCATCTCGTTTTTCGCCTTTTCTGGCACGAAGGCCTTAGGGATTTTTTGGTCTAATAAATTGGGCTGTCTTCCGTAAGAAAAGGTTCCACTTCCGAATAGCTTCTTAATGTCTGTCTACAAGGGGGAGGGTGGGAAAGGTACACTCCTTAGTATCAGTCCAACAATATCAAGCTCCCAGGTTAGAGCGAGGGTCTGCTTGGGCTGGTCATAATTGCGGTCTGTTGGACTACAATCATAATAACCAGCCCTGTTGGATGATTTTATAGCCAAGTAAATAACTTTGCTTCATTAAAGAAATAAGAATGAATGTCTAATGAATTGATGGGTTTCAATATATGCAATATAGGGTATTTAGCATTCATAGTCAAAAGGTATTCCCGTTATAGTGCAGCAACAGGCGTACTCTCCTTCTGAATGGTTAGATGTCGGAACAACGAATGCTCCTCCCACCCATGCCTGTACAATGAGGTCGGAACAACGACCTGGTTGTTACCACTAATGCCTTAAAAACGATTTTTCGTTGTAAAGGCATTCCTGGTAAAGGCATTAGTGAACTGCATGCATGGTTCCAGCATGCATCCCTCCTGCCCCCCACCCCTAAAAATTACCACCACCCCATCACCCCCACTACCACCCCAAGCGCCCACCCCAAAATTACTGCAACCCCAACCCCCCTCCCCTAAAACCTAAAGCACCCCAACCCCCTACCCCACCCCTAAAACCTAAACCCGACCCTCCCTCCCCCGCCCCTGAACCTTAATTACCCCGAGCCCCCCACCCCACCCCCAAAAACTAAAAATACCCCGACTCCCCACCCCTAAAACCTAAAGCACCCCAACCCCTACCCCACCCCTAAAACCTAAACCCTGACCCCTCTCCGTCACCCCTAAACCTTAATCTCTCCGAGCCCCCCACCCCACCCCGAAAACTAAAAATAGCCCAACTCCCCATCCCCGCTCTTAAAACCTAAAGAACCCCAACCCCCTACCCCACCCCTACAACCTAAACCCTGACCCCCTCCCCGCCCCTAATCCTTAATCACCCCGAGCCCCTCACCCCACCCGCCCCTAAAACTAAAAATACCCCGACTCCCCAACCCCACCCCTAAAACTAAAAATACCCTGACCCCCTGCCCTTAAAACAGCCCCAGTCTCAGCCCAACTTACCTCCTCCTTGATCGCGTCATCCTCCTCAGCCGACTCCCTTCTACTGTGCCTTAACCACGCATGTACGTGGTTCAGCACATGCGTGGTTAAGGCCCTGAACAAGGAAGTCGTGGAAAACTAAAGCGCCGTTCCGCTTTCTTTTTCCACTACTTCGTTGTTCAGGACTCGTTGTTCTGGATGCTTCCCCTTCTGAACATTATCTCTTATCACCTACTAATATTTAATCAATCACAATATGGCGGACAATAGTGTCTGGTACTGTACGGTCCCTCACACATTACAGTAATGACTTATGCTTTTAGGTCAGAGATGCAATGGGAGATAACTATGCTACGAAGGATGTCCACCAATTTATATTTGTCTAAGAGCTTGCATCTTCATTGGATATGGAGACTGAGAGAGGTAATACCATGGGATACCCAGTGCCTAAAGAACAAATTACAACCATCCTAAATAACCAAACCTAAAATTACATTTCTGCCGTGACACTTGATGCATTATGCTTAGTAATGACTGGACCTCTAATTATATTGCTTTAGATACTTTTGGTGCATTAAACTTGGTACTTTTTCTTACTGGTAAAATTACATGATACGCAATGTAATAGTCCAGAGGAAATCAACTGTAAACTTAATATGCTTGCTGACCACGTTGGTATTTTACTCAATGATAATTATATCTGTGTCAATCTCGATCCTGTAGCAAAGAAAACCGTAGCGACAATCGAGTCCTCTTCAATTAATGCACTCAACTCAGAGCCAGAGGGGATTGCTGATGACAACCCATTGTCAGTGTTGAACAGTAGTAAATTTTCTGACCACATTCTACGTCGTGCAGTAATTGTTGGCATAACTGTGAATAACATCCTAGGTCAATCACGACTATAAAATAACTGACCAAGGATCCAGGGGCTAAAACTTACATGCTGCATGAGCCAAACAACAATGCTACAGTGGATCTTGAGACTAATGTCACTGCTGTCCTGACTGTATCAATCTTTCTAGCAAGGAGTGAGAAGGAAAATAACGGGAGGAAGTACAAGAGAAAGACACTGCAACTTGAAGGAGAGAAAATCCCTGTCCTATTACTGTGAAGCACAGAGACTCAACACTACTAGTGTGGTTCCTCCCTGGCTTCTTCAGACAGAGATCATCAATAGGGGGATAAGAAGTGTCCATCCATGCTGACAGCCTCGATGCAAATGCTGAACAACATGAAGAACTAAATAGAAGCTGCTGTACTGTTAAAAGGGCATCACATATTCATCATAAAGCACAGCTAAATACTTTAACTGTGGACAATTAGTTGACCTAAAGTGGGGTTTAGCTTAAGGAGTTCACCAGCCAATGAGTTGGTTGCGTGGAGGACTTCATCCGCAGGCGAATCCATTGCTGACCATCATTACGTATCTATTCTACCTTTCCTCATACCGTAGAAAATGGCACTAAACGATCGATCGCAGCTGTTGCACATATTTAATCATGTACCTTGGCTTAGAGTGATCAATAATGATAACATTGCATGACTAACTTAGTTAATTGCCAAATGAGCCACACCAGTGAAATCACAAAACTGAATTTAACTTTCTCTTCTATTAGGAATCATGCGCCTCATGTTTTCATTCCTGAAGCATCCTGATGCAATTCCTTGACATTGCAACGAAACGCTTAGGGTTATAACAGACTCTGAGCCAAGTAATGAGTCATAGAGCTGAACGTTGTGCATGTGGACACGGAAGAAACGCCAGCCAGCTGTGAACAACATGACTTTTTTCGTTTTTGTGTAAATTAATTGGGCGGATGGATTGACACAATCGGACTTTTTTTTAATTTTCAAGATCTTATTTTTTTGATATGTTATGATGTTTATTGACTGTTGAACAAACGTTGACTTAATTGGCATGATTGTGCTCTAGAATCGCATTTGACACATGTACTCTAAATTCAGATCCTATTCCTCATTCCATTTTAGTCCGATCTGTATTGTAAGATCCATTATTTTTATATGCCTCTCCCTACACTTGTTTTGCGATTTCATTTTAGTGCTTTGGGGCCCAGATGTAGCACACAGTTTGCATGTCGCAAACAGCGAATTTCGCTGTTTGCGACGTGCAAACTGCACTTGGCAATGCACAAAACCCCTTTTGCGATTCCGTAACCTGGTTACTGAATCGCAAAATGGGTTTGCGAGTCGCAATTAGGAAGGGGAGTCGACTTCCTAATTGCGAGTCGCAGTGCAATGCAGGATTGCTTTGTGACCGCGGACGCGGTCGCAAAGCAATCGCAGTTAGCACCCATTTCAAATGGGTGGTAACCCATTCGCAAAAGTGAAGGGGTCCCCATGGGACCCCTTCCCCTTTGTGACTGGCATTAAAAACATTTTTCCAGAGCGGGCAGTGGTCCTATGGACCACTGCCTGCTCTGAAAAAATGAAACAAAAACGTTTCACTTTTTTAATGCATCTCGTTTTCCTTTAAGGAAAACGGGCTGCATTGTAAAAAAAAAAAAACCTGCTTTATTTAAAAGCAGTCACAGACAGGGTGGTCTGCTGTCCCCAGCAGGCCACCATCCCTGTGAGTGCTGCGAGTCTCAAGGGGGTCGCAAATTGCGACCCACCTCATTAATATTAATGAGGTAGGCCTTTGCGACCCCCTTGCGAGCCGCAGATGGTGTCAGGGACACCATCCTACATTCCAATTTGCGATTGGCAAATTGCGAGTCGCTCTGACTCGCAATTTGCAATTCGCAAAATGGAATATACCTACATCTGGCCCTTGGTTCGTACGTGGTCTCCAGGTTGATGTTTCAGCTACTGCCTTGCATTGGGATTTTTTTTATTGTACTTCTTGCAACGGTGTCCTGTTTGAGATTTGCTTATTCTACCGTCGTAACACCCCTACCATTAACCTTTAAGTGCTGAACAATTTTCTTATTTTCTCACTCTCATACCACAAATAAGTTGAAAAATGTCTGGCTTTAGCCAATAACCGGTACTGGGTTAGTTCTGAGACCCCCATCTCTTGTTGATAATAGCCACCACTGTATTGCGTTTTCCATTTTTTTAGATAATCAAAAATATCCAAATTTATACATAGACACACCCATCTTGTCTTTTAACAAGGCCAGGATTCTTTATTGCTTTCCTTTATTAGTAGACGTGTTAATTCAGAGCCGCTGGGTAGTAGCACTTTGAACAAAAGCTGGGTGTCTCTAAGCTCGAAGCTAAGTTAAAATATTGGTATTTGTCAAGATGATTCTCCATCTTGGTAAACATCAATTGTAGAACACGAGTTTTAGTTCCATGTTGTTAAACGACAACATTGGCAAACTGGCAACTGGTCATTAAAAAAAATATGATTTGAAAAACTGAGTCTCGGACCCCAGGTCTAGTGGTTTAAACACAAAGCAAGTAAAAAAGTTGTCACACTTGCAAAATGTTTAGGGCTACAATAGATAGTGATTTAAAAAGGAAAGATAGATTTAGAAATTAAAAACCTTGATCACCGTAGTCTGTTTTTTATGTCCTCTGCAAGCCAGCCTGCCTTAATAAAATAGAGACGATGCAGTGGAAGAAAGGTGCTACCAGCAAGTGAAGGAAACAGCAGAGGGTATAGAGGAAAAAGACAGAGGGAGAGGAGGACCCGGTTGGGTGAAAAGGAGGGCAGGGACATGTGAAAGTAGGGACAATGCGAAGAGGGTGAGCCAAGGGACAAAGAGGGATAGTCGGGGCTCCCTCATACAAGAGCAATAAATAAAAGGCATAAAGAAAGGTGGAGAAATGGAAGCTAGTGAATAATGTGGGCACTGGGGCGTAACTAAAAAGGATACAAGGAAAACAAAGTGAAACAATGCATGTTTGTGAGACAGTGAATTATCAGGAAAATATCCCAGAAAGCAGACCTGACAAAAACAATTTTCTTAAAGTCGGACATTTCAGAATTTATTTACTGGGATAGCAGGTGTAAGCATTACATAGAACCCTTTGTAATAGAATATATTACATTAGGTCTAAGTAAAAGTTGCAGAAAACCGAGAGATTACTTGTTAACCTTGATTTATAATCTTTACAATAAAATCAATTTTTTAGGAAAATTAACAAGTTCCTTACGTTTAGTAACAACTTCTGATACTTCTAACTGCAGATTCCTCATCTTAGAATAGATATCAAAGCAGTACATGCCCAGGCGTAGATACTGTGGAGTGACCGTAAAGGCAATAGTGCTTCGTTAATGAATGAACAAACACCCACATTGTGGTCCTGTGAATGTCAAGGACATGCACTTGATGACCAACATAATGCTAGCAGCCCTAGCCCTGGTAGAATGGCCTCTCAGACCTTTTTGGGGCTTTGTCTTTACCAGTGCATACCTGATCGTGATGCAGAGGAAAATCCACACTGACAGGGTCTTCTTTTGCACAGCATTCCCTTTCTTCTCCCTGGAGAATCCCACAAAAAGCTGATTGCCTACATGGCGTTCTTTAGTATGATCAATGTAAAAGCTAAAAGTTCTTTTTGGGTCCAGATGATGGAGACACTTCTCTTATTTTAAGGGGCAAAGAATCCTGGCAAAATGGCAAGAATGCTTCCCGATTTCACAGCACTCACTTGTCCTGGAAAAGGGTGATTTACCGGGGTTTCTTTTAAAGTGCCTGTTGTTCACTCGCATGACAAGCTGACATAATCACAGTGAAAAAGACAGTCTTCAAAATCAGGAGGTGCAGCGAGTAAGTATGCATCAGCTCAAAGGCAATACACATGAGAATTGTCAAGCTCACGTTAATGTCCCACTGTGGCATCACAAATGGCTTGGGTGGTTGGAGGGAACACGTTAAACCTTCAATAAATCTTACAGCAGTTGATTTAGACAAGGACACTTGGTCGTCAAATGTAGAAAAGCCGAAAGGGCTGACAACTTTTAACAGTACCCACTGCAAGGCCTTACTGTGTCAAAGATAAAATAAACAAAAGGATGATCAATATTCTTGCTTGTAAGTGGTTGTCAGGTACTTGTAGCTGGCCAATTTCAGTTGAACAGCCGGATTTGTAGATTATGATCTGTCTTTTTTGGGATCTGGATGACATCTGTCAGACTTCCTTAATGCTGAGCCCACTGGAACTTCAGATTCTATGCAGAGCCCACAAGTGCCACCTGGTGTAGCTTACAAGGAGGATGCCAAGAAGACCCAGGGCTGCTCTCACTTTGATGTATGGCTGAGACTCTAACATGGAGATCGTAGCCCAAATGCCCTAGACTTGTTGTGGCGAGGGGAATGTCCAAAACTGTACTGTGTTCGAGATGGTTATAAGACAGAACCACGCATGGCAGAGCCGTGCATGGCTTAACAACGTGGTTGGAACAACGACTGCGTCTTAACCTTGCATGCCTTTACCACACATGCCTTTACAACGAATTTCATTGTAAAAGCATGCTTAGTAAAGGTATATTTGGTAACGCCATGTGCGGTTGTGTGATACAACCCTCAGACCCTCTTTCCCCCGCCCTAAACCGTAAAACCTACCCTGTCCTAAAAACTACCCTACCCTGTCCTAAAAACTCACCCTAAACCCTAAAACCTATCCTGCCCTGTCCTAAAAACTACCCCAACCCACTGCCCCCACCCTAAACCCTAAAAACTATCCTACCCTGTCCTGAAACCTACCCGCCCCTTTTCTAAAAACTACCCCAACCCCCTTGACCTGCCCTAAACCCTACCCTGTCCTAAAAACGACCCCACCCTATCCTTTAAACTACCCCAACCTCCGTCGCCGCCCTGAATCCTTAAACCTACCCTGCCTGTCCTAAAAACTACCCGACCCCTGCCCTAAACCCTAAAAGCTACCCTGCCCTGTCCTAAAACCTACCCCAAGCCCCCGCCACAGCCTTAAACCCTAAAACTTACCCTGTCCAAAAAACTTTCCCACCCTATCCAAAAAACTACCCGACCCCACACTTGCCCTAAACCCTAAATCCTGCCCTGTCCTAAAAACTACCCCTCCCAGCCCTAAACCCTAAAAGCTACCCTGTCCTAAAAACTACCCCACCCTGTCCTTAAAACTACCCCAACCCCGCCGCCCTGAAACCTAAAATCTACCCAGCCCTAATACTTACCTTGTCCTAAAAACTACCCGAACCCACCCTGAACCCTAAAATCTACTCTGCCCTGTCCTAAAAACTACTGACCCCCCCCACCCTGCCCTGAACCCTAAAACCTACTAAGCACTGTCCTAAAAACTACTCGACCCCCCACTCCGCCCTGAACCCTAAAACCTACCACACCCTGTCCTAAAAAACAACCCAGCCCCCCACCCTCTATGCTAAGTCCTACCCTGGAGAAACAACTACGACCCCCTGCCCTGAACCCTAATACCTACCTTGTCCTAAAAACTACCCAACCCCCACCTCCCTCTGAACCCTAAAATCTACCCCGCCCTGTCCAAAAAACTACCTGACCTCCACCCCGCCTTGAACCCTAAAACCTACTCCGCCCTGTCCTAAAAACTACCCCACCGCCCTGAACACTAAAACCTACCCCGCCCTGTCCTAAAAATTACCCAACCCTCCACCCCCGCCCTCAACCCTAAATCCTACCCCACCCTGTCCTAAAAACGACCCGACCCACTGCCCTGAACCCTAAAACCTATTCCACCCTGTCCTAAAAAGTACCTCGACCAGAACCCTACCCTAAACCCTAAAACCTACCCTGTACTGAAAACTTCCCCACTGTGTCCTGAAAACTACCCCCACTCTCTGCCCCTGCCCTGAACCCTAAAACCTACCTCCATCCTAAAAACGACCGCATTCCCACCCTAAAACCTACCCCACCCAGTCGTAAAGACTAGCTGACCCCCCCACCTTGCCCTGAACCCTAAAACCTACACCGCCCAGTCCTAAAAACTACCCGGCCCACCCTAATCCCTATATTCCTGCCCTGTCCATAAACCTACCCCACCCCTGCCCTAAACCCTAAAACCTACCCTGTCCAAAAAACTCCCCTACCCTGTCCTAAAAAGTACTCCTGCCCCCAACCTAAAACCTACCCAGCCCTGTCCTAAAAAGTACCATAAACCCCACCCTTAAGCCAAAAACCTACCCTGTCCTAAACACTCCCCTACCCTGTCCTAAACACTCCCCCACCCAGTCCTAAACACTAACCGACCCCTGCCCCCACCGTAAAGCCTAAACCCTACCTTGCCCTGTCCTAAAAACTACCCCACCCTAAAACTTAGCCTGTCCTTGAAACTACCCCGACCCCCCACTCCTGCCCTCAACCCTACCCTGACTTTAAAACAACCCCGACCCCACCCTAAATCCTAAAACCTATACTGTCGTCCAAATCCCACCCTGCCTTGTCCTAAAACCTACACTGCCCTAAACCCTAAAACCTACCCCACCCTGTCCTAACAACTAACATGACCCCTCACCCCACCCTAAGCCATAAAACCGCCTCACCCTGTCCTAAAAACTACCCGACTACCTGCCCCGCCCTAAACCCTAAAACATACGCTGCCCTTTCCTAATACCTACCCAGACCCCCCACCCTAAACCCTTAAACCTACCCTGTCCTAAAAACTCTCCCACCCTGTCCTAAAATCTAACCAGATGCCCCACCCCGCCATAAACCCTAAAACCTACCCAGACCTGTCCTTAAAACTACCCCGAACCCCACCCCCACCCTGAACCCTAAAACCTATTCCATCCTGTCCTAAAAACTACCTGACACCTCACCCTGAACACTAAAACCTACCCTGCCCTGTCCTAAAAACTACCCAACCCCCGCCCTCAACCCTAATTCCTACCCAACCATGTCCTAAAAACGACCCGACCCCTGACCCCCTGCCCTGAACCCTAAAACCTACACTGTCATAAATAATACCCACCCTGTCCTAAAAACTACGCCAAGCCCCCACCCTAAACCCTAAAACCACCCTGCCCTGTCTGAATAACTACCCTGACCCCCCACACCCTAAACCCTACCCCACCCTGTCCTAAAAACGAACCTGCCTTGGCCTAAAAACTACTCCGACCCCACCCTGAACCCTAAAGCGTACCCCATCCTGCCCTGCCCGACCCCCACCCTGAACTCTAAAACCTACCCCAACCTGTCCTAAAAAATTACTCCACCTGCCCCAGCCCCACTTCTCCACCCACCGCAATCCTCTTCCGGCTTTTTCTCCTGTGTGCCTGAACTGCGCAAATGCCTGGTGCCCTAGCCACGCATTTGCGTGGTTCAGGCACATCCATGGTTCAGGGCAAGCGCGGTAACACTTGCATGCTTACTGCCTGCGTGGCTCCGGCCGCATTGTAAAGGTCCTTTCCTGTTCTAGATACCTCCTAAGAGGTTCACCATCATGTGGAGGTAGTCTACGGCAGACTGTGACAAGCTCTTCTTCAACAGCCAGCCATCTAGGTATGGAAAGACTGGTATCTACATAAACCAATGGTGGGAAGAGATCTTCACCATCACTTTCGTGAACACCCGAGACATTGGTGAAGAAGGAAGGGAGCACAAAAAAACTGAAAATGCTGCTGGCCTACCTGGAACTGCAGATTCTCTCTGTGGGACTGCAGGACCTGCGTATGAAAATGCATGGAAACTATCCAGTCACCTGGATTCAGCGCTGACAGGACCTGGGCCATTGTGAGCAATTTGAATTTGTCTTTCCACCGGAAGGTATTCACAGGCTGAAGGTCCAAAATAGGCCTCAGTCTCCCACCCTTGTACGTAAAGAGGAAATAGCAAGAGCAACACCCCTCTTTTCTCCCCAAGTCCAGTACCCTCTCAATAGTACAGTTGGAGAGCAACACACCTCTCGCAGAACGATGAACAGGTACTCATCTGAATGTGATCTCATGTGGAGGCAATATTTGGTAGGGCAGAAAAAAGGGGCAGGGGATAGTTTTGGTGGACAAATAGTAAGATCCATCTGTCAGACATGATTGATTGCCACCCTGGGAGGAAATTATGAATGCTACTCACCACAGGATGGGCATGTGCCACTAAGGGTAAACTAAAGTGGTTTGGTTGCTTTTGAAACAGAGGAAGAGGCATGGAAGAACGGATGTCCCTGCTGACCCATGCGCTGACTGCCAAAGACACATCTACCGCTTCAAAGGACTTGAGTAACTTCTGTACTGTTTGGGGAGATTGTCTCTGCATGTGCACCTGCCCCTAGAAATAGTCTTTGAACATTATGAACTAGTGGGGAAACTTTGGCAGGGGTCAGCGAACCCAAGGAATGCACTGTAGATCTATTTCCCTTAAAGTGCTGTAGGCAGCGTCTCCCTTTTCACCAAAAAGGGGCATGGCCCATCAAGGGGCATGTCCAAGAGGGAAAGCCTGTAACTGGTTGGAAGATCCTGCAGAACACATCCACGAGTGTCAGCGAAGTACAACAATAGTGCCGACCGCTCTACCCAGATAATCCGTAGGATCCCGACAAGCACTAATAACATATTTGGCCCCGTCTTGTCCATTATGAATTGTCACAGCCAAAGAGGCCCTAAGCTGTTCCGGGGCTGCCAGCAAGATTTTGCTGGCTATGACCCACAGGGCATGTGTATAGCGACCCATTTGGCAAACAGGATTTACCAACTGCAATGCCAGACTGACAGGGGAAAACATATGGTTGCCAAAAGCCTCAGTTTTCTTGGATTCTTCATTTGGAGAAGTGGTTGACAGTGAGTTGAGGTTCAATTTGCCTTTTGGGACCTGAACCACAAGGCTCTCCCCAGAGCAGTATGTTTGGTAAGAAAATCAAGGTTACAGGTGGGCAGGACGAAGACTTCAACGAAGTGACCATCATAATATTGGTGAGGGCCTCATTAAAAGGGAGCAAGGGCTCAGAAGCAGCTTAGCAAGGCTGAAAAATCTCAGGATATTTGATCTCAAATGAAGGCAGCTCTAAATCTAGAACCTCGGCTGCCCTCCGGACCAACAATGCAACAGAGGCTCTTTATTCTGTCGGTGGTGACGATTTAAGCCCTACCCGAGGAGGTGTCAAGCCTACTGGCCTCTTGCACATCCCTGTTTGAAGGCATCAACTATATAGTGAGGTGGGAGAATGCTGTGCTCAACCCCACCATCATCCACATCCTGGGGTGCCCCTTGCGCAGAGTCAGAACCAAAAAGAGAATGCAGCCTCTGCTGATGTGAATGCATTGGTAGAGGCACTGGGTCAGAGTGAATGATGGCCAGTTGCACTATTGTGATTTTGTTGCACAACATCGGTTGAAATCTAGCCTAAGTTAATTCAGAGTACGAAATCGGTATCAGTACCAGATCCTCTTCCGTCACTTGTGGCCTCAGTACTGGAGTTGATGTGGAAGGTATTGTGTAGGTATGGGACCCATAATGGGTCCCAATCGCTCAGACTGCACCAAAGACGCACAAGAAGAAACTTGAAGCACACCAAAAATCTGCAAGATGGCTTCCTTGAGGGCTCCATTGTACTGCAGTCGCGCTGATGGCTCAGGGAACTCGCCACATCATATCTGTTGAGGAATCAACTGTGATTAGAGACCAAGTAGGTGAACAACGGTCAATGTTACACACTTGCGCTTCATTTCGGCCAGGAGCCCCACTTCACCTTCTCATGTTTGTGCATGGACTTCAGTTTTGGCTTACTGGAGGACTTTGAGCATGAGGATTACAGCTCACAGCAATGGCCTTGGGATTGTGACCGAGTCCACACCAGCGACATGGAGTGGGACTTACGCAAAAAAGGTCAAACTTTTTCTTGTGTTTGGCAACATGCAGCTTCACCACCCATTTCCTTATTGGCTGGGTGTTTGAGGGCACAACTTCAAGTCGAAGCCTGATCCCAGAGACACCCCTTTTGCTGGTCCATGACAGACATCTGCTGACTGCAGTCGTAGTATGGTTTGAAACCTGTTGTTTTGGGAGAGAATTTGTTTACTTAGCACATAAAAATTAATTCTTAAAACATCAGAAGGCTGAAAATATTGGGAAGGGAGCTCCAGATCTGCATTGGAAGGTACTAAAACAAAGGAACTAACGTCAGTGCGCAGAGATGTCACTTAAATGCAGCTCCACTCCATAACTTCTGGGGCGGTAAGAAGCCAACATGAAGCCACATGGAAATACCTAGCGGTGCACAAGAGCACTGCATAAGAAAAGTTTCCAAATCTAGTCTGAGATTTAGTAGTCGTCGAAGGTGAGGAATCTCTGGTTAGGATTGCCCATCAGAAGTAAACGTACTGTGCAGAAGGTAATGAGCAGTGAGTCACGCCCATGAAGGAGTAGGTGCAGCCTAGTGCTTACATTGGCAGAAGTGGAAAAAGGAGACCCCATTGTTAATCTGGCTTTTCATACTAGACCACAGTGTGCCATCCTTCCGAAATCACTTTCACTTCCCCTGCCTCAGTTACGTTATCTGCTAATGAGAGGTATACTTTGATATAAACTAAACACCAGTATTAAGCACTACATTGAGAATTGATAATTTAAATTTACATAGACATCCTCAAAGTTACACTCCTTTGTTTCTATATTATAATTCAATTAACTCCTTATTGGTTTACTTTTGAGGTCAGGCGATTTGAGCGAAGCTGGCTTCCAACAACAACAAATAAGGGAAGAGGTGAAGAGTCGGATGGGACATTAAGAATGTTTTGTCCTTTAAAGAGCATCATGAAGAACCACTGAGTTGTTCCACTTCTATAACCATATCGTTTGTATAAGTTGATTCTTGAACTTTAAATCAACTATTCATATGAATGATAGTGGATTACTGCAACAGAAGTAACTTTTTCCCCAGGTGACCTAGAAAAGCAGGAACTAAAACAATTTATTTTTCTAACAGGGAAATATACTCCTGCAGCTGCATATTATGATGCTTGTATATGAATGTACACTTACTCCATGTTTGAGCCCAAATCGTTTATACATCCTTTCATTACAATGTCGTATTAATCAGCTGAGCACAAAAGTTGACTGGCTTGGAATGATTTATCAGATCAGTGGAGGGTCATTGATTGGTCCTGTGTGCGAGCAATGATTGTCTATTAAAACTTTTCCATTCGCCAGAGCCACTGATTGGGCTCAATCCATGCTCATTGAATCGCTCTAAATAATACTTTGGTAGACAGGGATCATTTGTTTAGGAGTTTGGGGGCTGGCTTACTACTTATTGACTGAGTGTGTATGTTTTCTCATTGAATACTCAGTGTCAGAGCAATATATTCCTACCTATTAAATGGCTGAGTTAAAGGAAATATAAATGTACATATATGTATGTATCTCACGCTCTCTCTCTTTATATATATATATATATATATATATATATATATATATATATACACACACAGGGAGTGCAGAATTATTAGGCAAGTTGTATTTTTGAGGATTAATTTTATTATTGAACAACAACCATGTTCTCAATGAACCCAAAAAACTCATTAATATCAAAGCTGAATATTTTTGGAAGTAGTTTTTAGTTTGTTTTTAGTTTTAGCTATGTTAGGGGGATATCTGTGTGTGCAGGTGACTATTACTGTGCATAATTATTAGGCAACTTAACAAAAAAAAATATATACCCATTTCAATTATTTATTATTACCAGTGAAACCAATATAACATCTCAACATTCACAAATATACATTTCTGACATTCAAAAACAAAACAAAAACAAATCAGTGACGAATATAGCAACCTTTCTTTGCAAGGACACTCAAAAGCCTGCCATCCATGGATTCTGTCAGTGTTTTGATCTGTTCACCATCAACATTGCGTGCAGCAGCAACCACAGCCTCCCAGACACTGTTCAGAGAGGTGTACTGTTTTCCCTCCTTGTAAATCTCACATTTGATGATGGACCACAGGTTCTCAATGGGGTTCAGATCAGGTGAACAAGGAGGCCATGTCATTAGATTTCCTTCTTTTATACCCTTTCTTGCCAGCCACGCTGTGGAGTACTAGGACGCGTGTGATGGAGCATTGTCCTGCATGAAAATCATGTTTTTCTTGAAGGATGCAGACTTCTTCCTGTACCACTGCTTGAAGAAGGTGTCTTCCAGGAACTGGCAGTAGGGCTGGGAGTTGAGCTTGACTCCATCCTCAACCCGAAAAGGCCCCACAAGCTCATCTTTGATGATACCAGCCCAAACCAGTACTCCACCTCCACCTTGCTGGCGTCTGAGTCGGACTGGAGCTCTCTGCCCTTTACCAATCCAGCCACGGGCCCATCCATCTGGCCCATCAAGACTCACTCTCATTTCATCAGTCCATAAAACCTTAGAAAAATCAGTCTTGAGATATTTCTTGGCCCAGTCTTGACGTTTCAGCTTGTGTGTCTTGTTCAGTGGTGGTCGTCTTTCAGCCTTTCTTACCTTGGCCATGTCTCTGAGTATTGCACACCTTGTGCTTTTGGGCACTCCAGTGATGTTGCAGCTCTGAAATATGGCCAAACTGGTGGTAAGTGGCATCGTGGCAGCTGCACGCTTGACTTTTCTCAGTTCATGGGCAGTTATTTTGTGCCTTGGTTTTTCCACACGCTTCTTGCGACCCTGTTGACTATTTTGAATGAAACGCTTGATTGTTCGATGATCACGCTTCAGCAGCTTTGCAATTTTAAGAGTGCTGCATCCCTCTGCAAGATATCTCACTATTTTTGACTTTTCTGAGCCTGTCAAGTCCTTCTTTTGACCCGTTTTGCCAAAGGAAAGGAAGTTGCCTAATAATTATGCACACCTGATATAGGGTGTTGATGTCATTAGACCACACCCCTTCTCATTACAGAGATGCACATCACCTAATATGCTTAATTGGTAGTAGGCTTTCGAGCCTATACAGCTTGGAGTAAGACAACATGCATAAACATAACATAACATGCATATTTGTAAAGCGCACGTTCACCCGCAGGCATCTTGGCCCTGAATAACAGATGTTTATTGTTACCCAACTCAATGGTACTCATTTTATCGACCTCAGAATTTTGGATGAAAGGCTGAGTGAACCTGCCAGGATAAAGAGGATGATGTGGTCAAAATACTCATTTGCCTAATAATTCTGCACTCCCTGTGTGTGTATATATATATATATATATATATATATATATATATATATATATATATATATATATATATATATATATATATATATATATATATATATATATATATATATATATATATATATATAATAATTACTTACTGGCAGACACCAGAAGAGGTAGTTACATTTAGGACCTAGTATCCATAGGAAGAGCGTTTTTTGTTTTGCCATAACCTTTGCTCCGCTTCACGATTCTTTACGAAATTTTTAAAACGTATACTTTGTTCAGTTCAGCTGCTATCTTGAATGTTTCAGGGTGATCCGTCAAGCGGGGGCTGAGAAAAAGGGGGGACCCAAATTGAATTTTTGCCAATTAATTTTCCCATAGGGTCTTTAGACCTACAACCCAAACTGTTGAATGGAATACCACATTTGGCAGAAAGCTAGATCGTGGTACGCAGATTACACTTTTTGTGATTTGGTGTAAATCCATTCAGTAGTTTGAGATATTTGAGTTTAAAAAGTATAGCTATATAGGGATGTGGATCCTCTGCAGATTTTGGGTCTGGATTCGCAGCTCTGGGGGAAAAGTAAGGCCCTGATTGGCTAGCTGCAACCTGACAGAAAAGTTGTGGCCGCCATTTTGCTTGTCGCATTGGAGGGGTGGGAAAGTAAGAGTGCAAAAACACCTATGCGTCAGGATATAGGTATCCTTACCTCATCAGACACAGAGGGATCCCTTACAGATCCTTCATGGGCAAAACATTGCCCAATTATTTATTTTGTCCGATCCACAATTCCAGAGGATTTTTTTTAATAAAAAACACCCACTGCATTCAACCTTATGCTGTGCATGGCTGAAGACCATGCGCAGCTTGGGTTTGAGTGCATGCAGGAGGGTTGGGTGCTGAGTCTGGTCAATGGCCAGACCATTTGTCCAACTCCCCCGGCGCGAACGGCCCTTGCCTGTGCACGCTAAAAACACTATAGAATTTCACTGAAAAAAACAAAGGTTATAGGGACCTTATAGTTAGGTTCTGAATTTACTCACACAAAAACCTTGAAATTCAACAGTTATAGTTAACTCAAGTAAATATAACTCATGCCATGCACATGTAATTACTCCACATATTACATCATTGATGACACCTTCTGTGGCATCTTGATATTATTCTATATATATATATTTACTGGAAAAAACCTGTGGTTACAGGGAAGTTATAGGTAGGAATTAGCAGCTAAGCAACCTTAGTAATTCACTAAAAAAAACAAAGGTTAAAGGGACTTATAGTTAGGATCAGAATTTACACGCACAAAACCATAGACACTTAGGTGGTCATTATGACCCTGGCGATATTATAACCACAGGGCCAAAACGACGGGAGCACCGCCAACAGGCTGGCGGTGCCTCCCGGCGTATTTTGACCGCGGCGATAGCACCGCGGTCGCACCGCCGGGGCCAGCGGTTTACCGCCACAATTGCCCTGGGGATTACGACCCCCCCTACCGCCAGCCTGTTTCTGGCGGTTTGCACCGCCAGGAAGAGGCTGGCGTTAAGGGGTGTCCTGGGGCCCCTGGGGGCCCCTGCACTGCCCATGCCACTGGCATGGGCAGTGCAGGGGCCCCCTAACAGGGCCCCGGCCAGGTTTTCACTGTCTGCATAGCAGACAGTCAAAAGCGCGACGGGTGCAACTGCACCCGTCGCACGGCCGCAACACCGCCGGCTCCTATGTTGCGGCCTCATTCCTGCTGGGCCGGCGGGCGCAAACTTGGACCGGCCCAGCGGGAATGTCATAATGGGGGCCGCGTGAGGGCGGCCGCACGGCGGTTACCGCCTGGTGGGCGGCGGAAGCCACCCGCCAAGGTCGTAATGACCCCCATAGCTGTTAAAGTTATTTCAAGTAACTATAACTCGTGCCCTAAGGTAACTATAATTCGCACCCCTGCCATACACAATTTTCAGATCAATAATTTTACTGCAAATGTTGCAATGATATTATCAATGGTGTTACAGAAGATGCAATTACTGATGTAATATGTGGGGTAATTAGCAGTGCAAGGCTGTAGTCATGTATAAAATCTCTATAGGAAATAACATGGGAAACACATTTTTTTACCTCCTTTGTTCTCGGCCCCCACTTCATGGATCACCCGAGACTTTCCATACAGAACTAGGTAAAGTAGGGCACTTTTTTTGAAGATTTCATGAAGATTTCTTAAACTGCACCAAAGATATAAGCAAATCAAAAAAATGCTTTTCCTATAAAAACTAGGTCTTAACTATAACTACCTACTGGCGACCACCAGTAGGTATATACGACAAAAGTAGGCAGCACTCCAGGATGTGAATTAGTTCATTAATTTTTATTTAATTCAGCAACATAGAATCATAAACAACACCATAGTCGTGCTTTTTTTTCTTTCTTTTTTGTTTTCCACATCTGAAGCTTCCCTGCAGCTGCAAATCCCTAAACCCCTGCACCATAAGTGCCTATTGCTGCACATTTGCTATTACAGATTTGAAGAAGCTCTTGAACCAGCTTCTGTACCAGTCTTGAGGCAAACCTAAAAATCAGCTTTAACCACGGCTCCCATTTTTTGCACTCTAACAATAATTAACCCCCGTCCCATTTTCTATTTTTATCAAAAAGAAATCCAAAATAATTAAAAGTGGGAACTTTTTCAAACAACATACCTCCTAAATTAAAAGATCTTGTTTTAAGACTTTCATCACCACAAGACATGACGAACGACTTCTGCAGATTAACTTAAAGTTTAAGGTCGCTCATGAACTTATTAAATCCGTCAAGGAGTTTCTGAAGGCCGTTTGCTGTGCGCGTCATGAGGGCTGCGTCATCCACGTACAACAAAACTGGTACCAAAAGAGCACCTATTTTTGTAGCATCTGCAGTGCACTCTGTTAAAAAAAAGAACCAAATGAGTTTATATGAAATAAAGATAGAAAGGGAGCTAAAATACAGCCCGGTCGTGCTCCTTTAATCACACTTATTGGGGCTGTACAGTCCCCTTCATAGAAAAATTAACTTTTGTAGATGTATCCGGATGTAATTGTCTTATAAGGGCCAAGAGTTGGATGTCCATCCCTGCATGCCCCATTAGCTCCCAAAAGAGGTCCTTATCTAACATGTCGAAAGCAAAGGAGAGGTCCATAAAGGCCATATGTACAACTCCTCTCCTGATCCTCACATACTTATCTAAAATCAGCATAAGGTTGAGTGCCTGCTCAGATGTCCCCAGACCTGGTTGGAAACCATGTTGCAAGGGGCGAAAAACATATTTTCCGCCACCCAGGACTCTAGCTTTCCCCGATTAACTTTACCCATGATTTTTGCAGTTGGGTCAATCAACGAAATAGTGCAATGACATACAGGAAAGTGCCTGTCACCCTTCTTAAAGACTGGTTCTTTCCAGAATGGTACAAGCCTCCCCTGTATTGCAGTCCGTATTACATTCGTAATCCGGGTAGCCCATTGACCTAGGTGAGCTTTATACAAATCAACAGTAACCCCATCCGTCCCTGGGGCTTTTACCAATAGAGGGGCTATTTATAGCATTTGTCACAGCTGCTAAATCCACTAACTCAGCAATCCAGGTTTTTATAAAAAACGGGCCATTGTTTAGAGTCCCCCAACCTAACTTTTTGTTCAGGGTTAAAGGTTTTAGAAAAATGATCTATCCAATCTTGCAATATTACTGAGCAAGTGATCTCACTAAGGGGGCTCGCCCCAAAAAGGGGTGATTGACTGTGCTGCAAAATAGGGACAAATCTTTAAGCTGCAAAGCTTTCTGGAGACCCTCCCACGCTCGTGTCATAAGTTCCTGCTTCCTCTGGTTTACGGCCTGTTTATAACTGGATTTTGCCAATCTAATTTTTAAGACATCACATGACATGGTGATAAAACCAGGACTGACTGTGTCGACATTTTGTAGGTTTACTTAAACTTTGCCCATTTGCAATAGCATCACATAAAATTCTAAAATTATCTATAATGTTAGCAGGATCAGAAGACACAGAGAGACAACCCAGAAGCTCCTTCTGATTTTTAATAATCACATTTTCTAAAAAAAAAAAAATGCATCGGATCAATGGAGTCCCACCACAGGCAAACCCCTTTTCTTGCTGACTGTAATATAGGGGCCTTCCTTTTTAGCAATGGCCTATCCATACCCAGGTAATTAATTCTTACCCTCACAGAGTTACGATCGCTGAATGGGAGGGAGAGAATGAATTGTACAATCAAGTGAACACTGGGCCAGATCACTCAATACCAATTTAAAATCAATAATAGAACCTTTACCTTGGCCCGTGAATGTCGGTAACTTTAGCTTTTTACCATTCTTGTTTGGCATGGGGAAAATCAAGGCTAGGGATGCAATCAATTCGTTTAGAGCTTCTCCATACATGGTTTGTATAAAATGACCCAGATCTGTGACCTGATCGTCCATGAAGCCACATATGATATCCCCCACATGTGGGCATTTGCAAATATTAAAGTCCCCAGCCCAAATAGAACATGAGTATTCTTGCGATCAACCCATCTCCTAATTATTCTGTCCAATTCCTCTAAAATCCAAATTGGAGGTGACACGAAAAAATTAAAATAAAATGTAATTAAAATAACATGAAACTGCCTAGGGGCACAGAGATTCAAAAATTGAAAACAAGGTCTTGATTCTACTGGCCTAACTTCAATGTTCCTAGTACGATTACCCACAAAGACCGCTAAACCCCCTTTCCCTCTCCTAGCTGCAGAGGGGGTTGCACTGACACAAAAAGACGTAAACCCATCTATAACAACATCATTAAAAAAGCCCAGGTTTCTTCGCAGCAGAATATGTCATACATCCCAATAAAAGACAGCCAGTCCATATTTTCCAGCTTATTCCTGAGGCCTGCAACATTCCGAGATATCAATGACATTCCTTGTTCTACTCCATTAGACTCCAAAGTTACTGGCAGAAACATGATAAAGGATTTTAGGGATTTCTTGCACCCCCTGCTTGAGCTGTCCACGCAATAAAAGAGTCATGATGGAGAAGTTGAGGGATTTCATGCATCTCATCTTGTATATTTTGGGCCAGAACAAGGGGAGAGTCATTAATCTTATCTAAAATAAGTCAATCATTTGAGTCTAGATCCGATAACACAGAAAAATGTTTTTCCACTGGGAATGGCAAAGGAGGTAATAAGACGCTCTGCTTGTGCCTTCGGCCCCTCTCTCTATTTTTTCCTGTGAAAACCGAGGCTAAGTATCTATAATAACGCAAGGGCAAAATCTTCATATATTTATGATTAATCCCAGTGACATGTGCTTGCTGTAAAAAGTACTAAGCCATCTCTAGGTTTTGAAAATTTACAATCACAATATACCCTTCATATCCTCTCTTTTATGGGCCTATTCCCGCCACCCTCCTTACCATGATTATTTTCTGTTCAAGATCCCATTTGTGTTATATATTATTATTGAACCAACACATAACTTTATTCTTGGATGAAACATTCTTTTCTGGGACGGTGTCCGCCAATTGAGGAACATTCACTATAATGATAACCATAGGACTTGCAGCCGGAGGGAGATCAATAATAACTGAGGGACTTTGTTCAATAGCATGAATGACCCTTTGATTCAAAACATTTAATGTAGGCATCAGTGATCTAGACCTTTCCTTTGGGTGGGGGGAAGGAAGGATGCAAAACACCTGCCACTTTTGTGGTCTGCTGACCTATAGGCGTGTCCGTCCCAGCAGTCCCATCACAAGCAGTATGGCTCATATTTAAGAAAACTTAGCACCGCCTTTGCGCAGTTTATTCTGACGCAAAAGCAGCGCTAACCTAGCGCCATATTTATATCTTGTCGCTAGACCCGTCTAGAGACAAAATTTCAGAGTTAGCGTCATTTTTTGGAAGCAGCACCCACCTTGCGTCAATGATATGCAAGGTCTGCATTCCCTTCCAAAAAATGACGCAAGCCCTAAGGTGCCATATTTACTGCCTGACGCAAAAACGATGCACGTTAAGGAACTGGCCCAAATAAATGAGGCTAAGTCCGATTAGGGTAAAAATGTAACCCCTGGTGTTAAAATGAGGCCCACACAGTACTACATATGGAAAAAACACACAGAAGGAGCATTTGCAACCCCTTGGATAACATGGATCTCTTATTGTTCCAACTTGACACACGCCATAGAAGACAGAGACAACAACATGTCCTACCAGCACCACTGCAGCAAACCCAAACACCACCACAGCAGCCACAAGGGCAGCGCAGAAGGCGGGAGAGGATATTCCGATAGCGCAGAACCATCCTTGCGCTCAGGGAACAAGATGTCATCAGACTCTACCATCTGAAGTGGGAGTTGATTGCACACACGCTGCACCACATTGGCCTTCCTTCCAAAGGTTCTGGACGCAATCATCCACGTCACATCCCACCACATCTGATTCCCCAACACCCAGTATCTGCAGCAGGAGACCAATCAATGTTTCTACAAAATCGCTGGGTTCCCGCATGTGCTGGGTGCTTTGGACTGCACCCATGTCCAACTTGTGCCACCTGCTGCAACGGAACACCTCTAAAGGACCGCAAACACACCCATTCCATAAATATGCAGGCCATTGTGGACCACCCTGGTCTCTTCAAAAACATCCTAGCCAAATATCCCAGTAGCGTTCATGATGCCTACATATTCCGGCACTCCACCATCAACAAGTGGTTCCAGGATGGACACTATGACCCTGGGCTACTCGTAGGTAAGCCACCATACAAATTATTAAACAGACAACACACCAAACTTGTAGGACAAACAATACATACACCACACTAAACACACATGGACAGTGGAACAGAGATGTACAGACAACAACACATATGCCACACTACACCGCATTCATTGAGCATCACAAACACATACACCCATATGTACATAATACAGGCACAACCTGACTGGCACACCAAGAGAAAGACAGGTGGAGCTATGTCCCCTTTGCATACAGAAGCTGGGCCCAAACCACTACAAGTTTTCACAGGTAGACAACTAAATACAGATCCCTCACGCATAACACCTAACAAGGTATAGCTTAGCTATGTGAATGACATTAGCCAAGTCAACGTAAAGAAAGTCACATATAGGCACAGCCCCACATTTGTCATGGTGTAGAAGCCTAAGGCGGCACCAATATCAAATGCCATTTAAGTGTTGTCATCACCAAATACATATCACCAAAACATACCAGCCTTACCCATTGTGTTTACCTTCAACTGTCTGGTTCATTGTGCGGCACATATAAATCACCAGCCATGAAAGACCATGTGTAGGGATGGACACCTCACTGCACACCTACAATCATACCTGGTAATTCAACAACTCCCTAACATTATACCAGGGTACCAACAGGGTACTGTAGCAGCTGGACTTCTGTGAGAGGCCTGTGAATGAGGAGGTATGGGACTTAGCAGGACTGGTCATATGATGCAGGGCATTGCAGAAAGCCGCATCATTCCCTCTCCTGTCACACAGGTGTCTGAAAACTCATGCAAACATCATAAAACATACCATACAACTATGCCACACTGTGCCCATGACCCACATGCACATAAGTATGCCAGCCAGCCATTGGCAACAACACTTTGTGCAAGGGAGCTTTTCCAAGGGAAAAGGGGTGGGATTCACATGCTACACACAGGGCACAATACATGTGTCATGGCACACAACACACACAATAGCTTCAAAGTCCCAGAACATCACTCTTCCGTAGGTCTAAAGTGAAGGGACTGCGGGCCACATGTCAGGAAAGTGGCGCAGCATCGACAGCAGTGCCACTGTAATTGCGCCCCTTTGCTGAACCCTACTGCCACCATGTGGGTGCTGTATACTATATACGGCTCACCATGGCACACAGTAGGTGCAATAGTGTCAAATTAAAGGATGCCATTGATGGACTCTGTAGGAGTACTGATACCTGACCATTTCATGCACAGTACATAGGGACCCATTCAAATAAATGGTGTGACCCCTCCAAACGCTTGCTCTGTGCAGGTGTTTAAAGTATCTGCGACAAATCATGCCTAGGAACCTTGCAGAATTCTCTGCACCAATTTTGCTAGTCCTCCTATTGTGTGAATCTCCCCCTTGTACACATGATGCTTGGCACAGGCATAATCTTCCACAAAGGCTCACTAAGTGCTGTACTGCATGTGTAGTGCCACATGGAAACATGGTGACCTGAATTTGGCCTTGTAGGGCTACCATAGTGTCAATACAAATAACGCTATTGTGGTGCAAGGAGGTGGTAGTTTTCACTAACATTAGGACACAGCCTTAAATATGGAGAACACAACACAACACATATTTGGCATGGCTGAACTGAATTAATTTGACAATCACCAGATCCCTGAGGCACAACCCATTATATTAACGTCCACCACCACACATCAACGCAACCATTCAACCAAGCATTAACGCACACAATATCAGATGCAAGTCTGAGCCACTACTCTACCTACAAGTAACATCTGCCATGGCACATAGGAATCCACAAATATGCATGACTGACACATGTTCTCACGTTCCTTTACAGCCGACCAAGGTTATGGCATTCAGCCATGTGTGATGACCCCTTTTGGAAACTCAACAACGGAGGAAGAGCGGGCATAGAATGACGGCCACAGAAGGACACAAAATGTGGTGGAGAGGACATTTGGGCTCCTGAAGTCAAGGTTCAGGAGCCGGACTCTGATAGGCGGAAGCCTGTTGTATGCAACACCGCTGGTATGCAATATAATCCTTGTATGTGCAATCCTGCATATTTGTATTTGGGCTAATGTCCCTGGGATGAACTGGTAGATGTCCCCAATGAAGAGGAGGATGACAATGGTGCAGCACAGGTAGAGGGGGGAACAACAAAACACTGCTGCTGCAGGCGTTCGCAGGAGACAACAAATTGTACTGAACTTCTTCACCTAGACACTGTACAACAAAAATCACACTGTAAATATCACCATTAAATCACTTTGCACCAGATTGTCCATGGCGTACTCATCAGCTTCCAATACGATTGGTAAGTTGCCAATATCTCAGAGTGCAGGAAAAAACCACAACAGTTGCAAAGAATGTTGGAACATAGGTTGTGATTTAAGAGGGTCTAGCGCCTCCTTGCCGCACATCAGTGTCACATTACTCATGCTCATGTGGCTCTCTAAGGCATAGATCCACGCACTAAAAATACCAAGTGGCATAATGTATGCGTTGCGCAAATTCCAACTCCTTGCACTACATCATGACCACGCCAGGCAAGATGTATGCAAGGGGGTGTAGATACAGTAAGGTGTGTTTCTAGATGGTGTACTTGAAACTAAGGAACTAAACTGCGTCACATCTCAGGCGGGTAGCTGTAATGCCAGCACTGAGCAGGTGTGACAAGGGGGAAACACCATTGGTATCAATGGACTATTATGTACTTGTATTCTAGACTGGTCAGGATTAGGGCCAAAAGTTTGGCCCTAACCCTGCACAGTATATCAATGGTGTTGAATACCGTGAGTGCTATTGACCCCAACCCTGCCGCATGGTGTGCTGTCTCTCAAATATAGCACACACATGTTGGCTGTGGAGGGCAATAAGGGTCACAAGACAAGTGAAGAAGCAATGGGTGCTTCTCCACTTTCCACACATATGCCCCATAGCCAGGGATGATTAATAAAATAGGAGACTGCCATGAATGTGTGGCTGGAATATAGGCATAGTCTGTAGCACTGCCAATTTCATTGTTACACACGTCACACAATTGTGTTGTCTTGACATATGCCTGCAGCTAATCTAGAAATACATGAGAAGACTGCTGTACTAGTGTATGGGTTAGGTAGGAAGGGGTTAGCAATTACCTACAATGGTTGGTTTGTGTCTGCAAGGTAACACCGTAAAGTCTGTATTGTATTGTAATTGTATTATATTGTAATGCCACTATCACATATGAAAGCATAATCTCCATGACACTCACATGTCTGACCAAGAGAAAGTGACATACTGGGACCAAAACCCTAAATTTTCTAGGTCTCCCACAGCCAATCCTGTTTGGGATGTGCATGTATGTCTAGCAATGTCCAAACATGTCACAGATCCATCCAAAATTGCATGGGTGAAGAAGGAGACAGAAATGTTGCATGTGGCATTTCACATAATCATAACTGAGATGATTCCACACACTAACAAGATACACTCATGGTGAAAGTGACATAGGTTGTGGAATGTAGATGTGTACACCAAAGGATGTGGAAGAACAGCTGAGAGACTACCTCAGACACTTGGAGATATAACATGGGGAGGACACTGACACTACGCAAGTGCTGTGGCTGGTGTACTGTCATGTGTGTGTAAGTCATGTAATGTTGCAAAGACTGGGAATGGCATGGATACTATCACTTAGCTAGTAGGAGACAATGTGTTCATCTACAAAGTACACAAGTCTCACATAGCATCCTGTCTATGTATGATGGGACAATGTTGCAGTAGAAGATGTGTATAGAGGGTAAGCAGCCTAAAGAATGCCAGCACTGTAGGACCAAATCCATTCCAAACAAGATATGCCGTTAATGTTGGAAAAGGAATACAAATAGACCAATATTCACTGTACATCACAACAATGTTAACATGATCACCAGACATATATTCACAGAGGATGTCCAGGTCAGTACATAACCCATTCATGTTGGCAACAACAACAAATATTTGCCCACTCCATGCCTTTGTGACAGAAGGCAGTGACAGATGACATTATCTGTCTTCTGGGTCAGAAAATGTAAGCAAGTTACACAAGATATAAATGACCTAACCAAGCATCATATGAAAAATCCAAACAATGCATAACCGTTTGTGTCAAACCATGCCAAATGATGAGACATGTCCTACACGAACAAGCAGCCAGTCCCCTGTACATGATAGGGCAAGCCTGACATCAAGTATCCCAAAAGAAATAACACATTCTAGGCCATGGGATCACATTTGTGCAGGTGTTTGTCTGCAGGGGACTGCGCAATGTGCTGCTGAAGAACAATCATGATGAAAGCAGATCCCACCCTACGCCCCCTAACTCAGTTGCTGAGGCTACATTGACTCTTGACACAGTCAGGGGCCTGCTACTTGTGCACAGTGGACTGAGCTGAGTGGAGCACCGTCAACCTGTGTAATACATGCAACCATGCCCCTGTGTGGGCACACAAAGTGCTACAGGAGCAATGATGACTAGGGTGCCATCACTGCCTGACAGAAACCATGCAATACAGTTGTATGCCATTGTATAACAGTTAAAACAAACATGTTTTGGTCGATTGTAAGTGCCAAGTGTGTGCCTTTCACACACGTCTGAATTATCTGCACACATATACCACTTCAATGGCTCAGGCTTGGTATCGTGTATTGGAGTATGTACAAAAGTCAACTTTCCACTAATGAAAATCTATATGTATCACATGATCATACATAGACTTGTATGACCTTCAGATATGTTCCCACATAGGGAAACATAGGTGGCACAGATATAAATACCCAGACATGAAAATGGCCAAAATATGTCCATGCAAGAGGATAGATTTGGGAGGTGTCATTTTTCACGAACACACCGCTTTGGCATTCATTACACATATTACACAAAACATATCTTTACACACACACGTCACATACCGACCGTCATTGACACATGTCAGTACACCATCTCCTGCATCATATATGCATGGGGAACCATAAGTTTCACATGTAGTATAGTATCATGAACCCTGAACCATATAACACACCACAGTGTGGAGACACATGCACTCACATTGCCATGGGTTACGTGAAATCAACCCAGGCGTAGTCCACAGCATCCTTTGTGTACAATTTGTCAAGGGTATTATATGCATGAACTTGTATTGGGCATAGCCCATCATATCTAAAGCAGTGTTATCAAACATAAATTTGGAAATCAGACATGACAATGTTGTAGAACTACAAATATGTGTTACATCACATAAGTACACTCCCAGAACTCATGTGGTAACATGTATGCTGAAAAAGTCTACCAACACATGCACAATTGCAAACAGTAGCAGTTATCACATGCATCACACACACATCCAAACATATGGTAACATATTCCGATGTTACTGTTACATATATGAATGCACATGCACACACACATATAGCCATAACATACTGACTACATAATTGCATAGCCTCTGTAACAAGGAATGTGAATCTGGGTGCACTGTTAGCCTTTCCTACAAAATCCAGGCATTCCCATTATCCATCAAAAATTTTGATGCAAACGGCAATCCACCATACATCGCAAATCAAGACATTGATGCCGGGCCCCTGCACGTCAATCGCAAGTCAACAGGCCTTATCATGGAAAAAAAAAAACACACATCACTGCCATGTGTCAAAACAAACGACTCATATCAGAAAATGTGAGGCCACACCCAAGAAGTAATGTAACAGGACTTCCTTGCTGCAAACATGGTACAGCAATTTCACTTTTACTTTACGGTCTTTTTGTCTGTGATTGTGAGAGATTGTGTGGAGCTGGTGCTGTTTGAGGAGTGGTGGTTTTTTTTCAGAGTTTTGTGCTGTGTCCTGTTGTTGTCCTGTCAATTTTGACATTTTTATAAGTTTTCTGTAGTGTTTTTGTCCTTTCATAGTATTTGTTTTGGCGGTTAGGTGGGGTAGTGTTAAATTATTTTGGGGGGAACATATTTGCAGTGGAGTGAAACTGCAATATGTCAGGGAAGGGCAGAGCCCAACGCATGAGTGGTGATGAACTGGGAGGGTTCATCTGGTTGGTGAAGCACTACCTCCCCAAGATGTTGAATATGGGTGGCCGGGTCATCCAGGGCTACCTATCAGAGCACGGAAGTTGCAGTGGGGTAAGGTACTCCACCACCTATGGAGGATCTTTGGTGTCCTGCAGATAGACCACCAACTCAAACACCGGTGGGCAGACCTCATTGCATGAGAGGGAGATCTCCTGGATCACCTGGTGATTCGGATTGGTGGACCAGTTGGTAAGTACCCCTTTTACATTGCAACATCCTCATTTGCAGGTGCATGGCAGGAGGACATAAGGTTGACTGCAGCATGTTTTGACAATGGTCAGGACAGGACGTATAGGGCCAGATGTATGAAAATATTTTGCACTCGCAAACTGTAAAATCGGCCGTTTGCGAGTGCAAAATAGTGGTCTGCAATGCATGAAAGGCATTCGCAGACCACAAAGTAGAAATCGCTAAAATTGCGATTTTTAGCCTTGTGACCTGGATTTTGCGAATCGCGATTAGCAAAATCCACGTCGCAAGGCAATGCTGCAAAATTGATCTGCAACCAGGTGGTAACCTGGTGCAAAATTTAAAAATGCAGTAAAACTGCATTTTTAAATTGAACATGTAAAGCACACATGCCCTTTTGGCATGTGTGTACCTTACATGTTAAAAAAAAAAAATTGGGGTGCAGGAGAGGGTGCCTTAGGCCCCCAACACCCTGGCCTTTTGCATTTCCAAAATTGCGATTTCTGGTTCAGAAATCACAATTTTGGAAATGCAAAATTCTCGCAGCTATGGGCCAGCAGGCCCATAGCTGCGAATGGGGCCGGTATCGCAATTTGCGATTCAGTAATAGCATTTGCGATTTTTAAGAAATTGCTATTACCGATTCGCAAATGTGATACATGGCCCTTTGCCAGTCGGTAATAGCGATTTCTTAAAAATCGCTATTACCGAATCGCAATGGGCAGTGATGGTACATCTGGCCCTTAGTGTCTAAACCAAACGGCATTTAAGAGAGCTTAGCAATGCACTGGTTGCAGAAAAATTGCACATTCCTCTTGGTGTACATTATATAAAGTGTTAAATATCAGACACACATATGCAATGGAGCAAGAGTATGTTTCACTTGCACACAATTACATGTCCATCATGGTCATTACAACTGTGTAAATGGGGTAAGTAATGTTAAAGTGATGGAAAACATGATGCAGGAGTATTGTCAGTCATGGATGTGTGTGTGTGTGTGTGCCAAGGGCCATGTATGTGCAGAGTGACATGGCAGTTACATAAATATATGAAGGAGTGATTGCCTCGTGATGCAACATCTGTGTCTAATTTTATTGAAGGTGATGTTGCCAATGGAGGCAACTACCACCTAGTCATCTGTCAAGTTTTTGACAAATGCAACCATTGTTGCAGTGTGAAAGGCTAGTGCCAAATGACAGCAGAAACAGGCCTCAGGAATGCAAGCTGTGTTTTTCCTGCTGTAGGTGGCATCCAAAAAATATATCATTAAAATCAACTTGGTTACACTGTTCCTTTATTGGAGTCAACTTACTTTCTAGCTAAGGCTGGTTGATTCCCTTGCCATCAGAAAGCCAATTTCCACTTTGCATGTATAACATATTCATGCATGGTGCTAAACATGCCAAGTGCAACCACACTGACTTGTTTCCCAATATCAGTGTCCTGACATCCGCCATGGTGTGCCATATGTTACATATGGCACGCCATATGTTACATATGGCACACAATGATGGTGGTAAGTGTTAGCGCTATGGGATTGAAAACTGGTAAGCATCCGAGTGGTTGCCTGTTTCTTCACATAGATCAACTACAAGAGTCAAAGCTTTAGCCAATCAACAGTATCCTGTCCCCCATATTGTTAAATATGTATCTGAAACCTGTACATATGTCTGCCACCCAAATCTGTGCATGTTCTTGTCTGATTACTATGAGCCACTTATGTTAGAAACCTGTGCAGCGCAGTTCTGTGCCAATATCAGCAGCACTGCACTGTGCTGGATTTTAAACACAGGCCTGCCCCATATTTCCTGGAGTACGGGGCAGGCCTGCATCTGCGCTTGCACTGGAAAATAACTGAGCAGCCAGCACCAACGCAGGCATACTTGAACCACAGTACAAGTGTATCTTTGTTGAGGGGAGTGTCTATGTGCAGGAAGGTGTCCCTTCCTGGGCACAAACAATCTACAATTGTGGTATGCCACTTCTATGTGTGCTGCAGAATGCAGGCCACATATAGTAGTGCCAAAACATCCATCAATTTTATAAATGTGCAGGAAGGGACACCGACCTGCACATAAGCACACATACATGGCATTGTACCTCTTCAGTGTGTCCCTCAAACGGCACAGACATATTAGAAGCAAGAAACATGGAGCTGTTGAAGCATTCCTCACCTCTTTGCCATGCTAACACCACCCATGGGGTGTTGTTACTCTTTTTGGTGCTGGCAGTAAGTATGATGTCTTGTAAATCTGGGGCAGCGTCAAAAGCTTCGGGTGTTACAATGGGACAGCCACTGCAACAACCATTGCATTGCCCCTCTGACGCAGAATAGTCTGTCATGCTGCCCCATATGTACATGGCGGCATTACGCTACAAAAAGCGGCATAACAGCTCCTCGTACATATGGTGAAGTGAAAAGAACCACAGGAGCGTCACGAAAAGTGATGCGCTGGTGGCACCAGGGCCTCTATTATCTGGCCCTTTGTGTTACAGACAGAACTGTAATGGTTTGCAGTTGTGCATTCCTAACACAGAGTGGACTAGCTTACTCAGCTAAACAAGTTGAATGTGTAACAGTTGTTCATGCTCATAAATGTTCAAAAATCACAAAGCTATGTGTTCCTGTCATGTCTTGCAGGTGGACCTCCACCCTACACAACTGGAGAGGTGTCCCAGTTTGAAGCCCAGATGCAGCCAGTAAGGGTCGCCTTGTGCGACACGTGTCATTCCAGGGTTTTGTGTGAGAGGGTCTGATGTGTGCAATGGAATGTTAAAATGGCGTGCGTGACCAGTAAGATAACACCATCTGAGTTTGGGTTTTGACATCATGTCTGATGCAGTGTTTGGAATGCAGATTAAGTTGATTGTTGCACAAGTGCCAATGTTTGCTGCTATGGAATTGTAGGTATTAACAAAAGGAAAGCATGCCCACATACACAGTGATGCCAGTCAAGATATGTGTCAGAGGTGCTGTTTATCAGATTAGCATGCCTGTTGCCAACATATTTGTCTCAGCACGTTACAGCACTGTGTGCCACATGTTGCTTCAATTTACTCAGGACATGGTATATGTGTAGAGGTCTCTAGGGGGCTTATCAAGGAGACACTTGCCTCAACACTCTCCTGAAATGAAGTGAGGCAGCGGCTGTGCAAGGAGCCTCATTGTGCTGGGCAACAGTCATTTTAGTACACATTGAGATTTCAGCTCAGCTTTAGATGGATGTGGGACATGTCTACTGATTGTAGCAAACGAGATATGAGCAGATTAACCTGCATGATGTACCCATCATGATAATTGTGAGTGAGCATAGTCACATCACTTGTGTATAGAATTTAGATGGTGAGTGTTTACCTTGTACTTAGGAGATGTAAAACATGCATGTGCACAGGTAGTGCTATAATAAAGAAAACTGTCGCTTGACCCAGTGCAGCGCCACTCTTCCTGTTCCCCTTAGGGCACCCCTACCACCACCATGTCTGTGCCACATAAGAAATTTAGCACATCATGCCACAGGGAAGGGGGCAATAGGTACAAAATCTGTAGCCAATATAGATGTACTGTTCAGGCTGAGGGCAAACAATATTGGCACTAACCCTGAACTGTACATAGGGGCCCATTGCAAGCAATAGTGTGCCCCCTTGTAACGCCTGCTCTGAGCAGGTGTTAACCGAAGGAACCAAAACCGATGCATTGGAAACCCTTAGCATTCCTGGGGTCAATTGTCCTGCCCCCCCTACCGGGTGAAACCCACCTTGCATCCACAATGCCTGTCCAAGGCATAATGTAGCGCAAGGGGTGTCAAAGTAGTGGAATGCATGCATTGCGCCACTTTGTGACTACGGCACAGGGATTTGGGACTTGTTGGGCCACTTGATCCTCACAAGTATGATGATGCAAATGTGGCGCAAGGAGGCACCAGTCCAACTTACCTGTGGGCCCTAATGGTCAACAATGGATAGCCGTTAACCCTGTGACATGAACATGATACGGTAGATGGCTGTTAGGAAGTTTGGTCTGGATTTGGTAATTGGCATTGTTGTGGAATGTCTGGTGGACAGCATGTGTCATGTGATGATGCTGTGTACATTGCATGGTTTTTCAACATCTACCCAATGCAGTATTTGATGTCATGTTCTCCTAATGTTTTAGCTGCCAATAGGGCCCCAGCACAGAAGCGTGCTGTTGATAAGAGGGCTGAGCGTGTCCACCACATCATGGAGGAACAAGCAGGGTATAGGAAGATATCCAGGAGATATTGGCGGAAAAGTCATCAGGTGTTTGGCTTGCCTCCCCACGTGGGGAACCTCCAAAACAGGCATCAGCACATAAAGCACCACAAAGGGTCAAGGGTGCCTCAGCTGGTCCAACGCCCTCCACGTCCACAGCACCAATGGCAACACAGGCACTACAACAGCCACCCGCAGCAGCCACATCCTCCAGCTTTGAAGCAGGCATGAAGAGGGACATGGCCGCTATTATGGCCAGGTTGGTCAGACTGGAGAAGGACAATGCTTGCAATTTTAAATTCCTAAAGTACTGTAAAAAGAAGCTGAAGAAGCTGTAATCCAGGATATGGGCAGCCTCCCAGTTCGTTACCTCCCAGGTCGTTCCCTTCTCCTGTTGTATTTTGTATTTTGTTTTAGTGGGTTTTAGGTGGGTAGTAAAAGGTTAGATAGCACAGATTAGATTAGTTGTAGGATAGAGTAAGTATAGTTGGGGGGTGGTATTTAGTTTCATTTTTTGTTTTGGGGGTGTTGGATGGGGGGTTATGTAAGGGGCTCTATGTTGAAAAAAAGAATACAACATTTGTTTTTTACAAAATCTATTAAAAAGTTTACGAAAAATATACATTTGTTTAGGCTATAGGTTTAGGTAGTATATGTGTAGCTTTAGTTTATGTTGTCCTACTCGTATCTTGTCTCTTAAGAGGGGCGGGGGGGACAATGGTTAGTGTGTGGTATAACATGTATAAGATACGTTTAGATTAGGATACATAGCTGAAGGGGTAAGTTTAGACAAGTTAGTATAGCTTAACTTAGTGTAGGATAGTGTTTAGTTTTGGATTTTATAAGGTGTCGTTTTGGAAGTACAAATAAATCCTGTTAGTTGTAGACAGTAAGGTGTCGATGATGATGGAGTGTCTGGTTGTTCTTATGTGTGCACTGGCCAAGTTAGAGGACTGCCTTAGGGTATGCTTTCTGTATTGATTTACATGTATGACTATGTGTATCCCCTATGACCAAGGAGCGGTCTGATTGCTGCAATATGACATCAGCTACTCAAAACACTTTTCACCCCCAGTTCCTGACAATCACATTGTGTAGGTAAACAAAATCTTTGACAGGTAAGAATGGAACATCAACTGTCATCGCTGAGGTTTGTCACGATTATTCTTGCGAAGTGTAGCACATTTTACTTAACCTTCTTTGGGGTATGCATCCTTGCACACTGACAGCTGCCCGTCACTGATCCATTTTGCCTCTTCTGTTGCACACATATTTGTTGTATTGGCGCTACCATGAGGGAAAATTCCAGACACCTAAGTTGTGACCCATACAAGCCAAATGTCAACTTGCATGGATATCTGTTCAATACATGCTTTTAAGGCTATGTAAGTTGGTTGTAGCCCACAACACTTTCAGTCACATTTTTCATGTTAGAGTCCTAGTGTGT
Source organism: Pleurodeles waltl (assembly GCF_031143425.1). Lineage (NCBI taxonomy): Eukaryota > Metazoa > Chordata > Amphibia > Caudata > Salamandridae > Pleurodeles > Pleurodeles waltl. Next base: position 648,537,560 of record NC_090446.1, on the reverse strand, counting down.
GGCTTTGTGTCTGACAGTAAGCCACACATGTAATTAGGTTCTGTTCTCATTGACATAGCTTCACACAATGCATACATTTAGATGAGTTGATGGATCACAGTAAAAGATGGCATGTTACATGTGAATATGGATAATTTATTTACATGTGCAAGTTTATTCTCCACTGTTGTACAATGTCCAGTTCACTGACCCCATGAGAGATCCTGAGCCATTTGATGTACACTTAGGGGCATATTTATACTATGTTTGCACTGAACTAGCATCATTTTTTTACGTTATTTCAGCGCAAACGTAACTCCATATTTATATTGTGACGCTAGACCTGTCTAGCGTCACAATAGTGGAGTTAAAGTCATTTTTTGCCTGCAGAAAACTACCTTGCGTCAATGAGATGCAAGGTAGGCATTCCCGGGCAAAAAATGACTCTAAGGCCCAGCGCCCTTATTTATCCTCCCGTATGAAAATGGTGCACGGGAGGGAGGCAGGCCTAAATAAAGGCGCTAAGCTTGTTTAGCGCAATTATTTAACGTCTGGGTCAGGGCAGGCATTAGGGGACCTTTGGCCCTTTTTCCAGGGTGGAACACCATGGAAAGAACCGATGGGTACCCCCCAGGGACACCCCCACCCACACCAGAGGATAGCGGAGGATGGGGGACCCTATCCCAGGTAAGTATAAGTAAGTGGAGGTAAGTATTTTGTGTTATTTTTTTTAAGTGCCACTGGGTGCCCTGAAACGGGCCCCCCTACATGGCACTGGGTGAAATTACCATGCCCAGGGGACACTTATCCCCTGTGCAGGCCATTGGGGTGGTTGGCATGACTCCAATCTCTTATAGGACAGGAGTCATGTGGTATTGTAGGTTTTGCATCAAGAAATGACGCTAGACAGTTTACAGTCATTTTTATTGACTCTAACCAGCCTAACATCATTTTTTGGTGCAAAACCCCCTTCTCCCATACCACCACCCCCACACGGGCTAACGTCAAATTTTTTTTACGCTATCCCACCCTTTGCGCCGGTTGCACCATTCCATAAATATGGCTCCCGGCTGGCATCCTGGAATGCCGTAAGCCGGCGCTATGCCTTTTGACACAAAACTGCGTTAGCGCAGGTTTGCGTCAAAAGGTATAAATATGGGCCCTAGAGTACAAGGGTGAGGGACGTGTCATGAGACATGGGTAGGACAAGTGTACATTAGTGAGGTGTCCAAATTGACAATAGATAGGAATTAAGCAGAGAAGTCAACAGTGGTTGAGTGAAGAGGGCACATTGCAAGCTGTCACAACACTGGCATGATCATAAGCACAGAACCAAGGAGATACTGTCATGTGGCACAGATTGGTGCTACCGGGTGGTTTTACATGTGAATGTTGTTCCTTCCACATCTTCATCCTCTGATGGGTGTGGTGCCTTCTGTGCAATGGGTGGTGCTGTTGAAGTTGAGGGACCAACACACACATCAGGGGATAGAGATGTGGAATCAAAGGTCCTGGAAGCAGCCATTTGTGGGCACACATAAGGCGACATTGCAGCAAGGAGGAACTGCTGATTTCTCAACACCACAGCTACATCAGTGGTATGCAGCCATGTTTTCCCTAAGGGAGGACACTTCCTGCTGTATGGACTCCGGGCATTTTGTATCACCCCAAGCCTGTTATCTCTCATGCTGCCGCCACTTTGGGAGGGCAATTGTTGAAGCCTTTGTCTCATTACAGCAGCTGTGTCGGCTAGGGACTGCTGGAGTTCAAGTAGCGGGGACTGGGTGCCTCGGATGGCAGCTGAGTTGTCCTTATTTGGACTGAGGGACCTCTGCACTCCTTCTAGGCTGCCTGTCATGATCTTTATCCCCGGTCGCACCTGCTTGGCCAGCTCCCGCTGGACTCCTACCACTGTCCTCTGAAAGGTGATGTCTGGGTCCTCAAAGTCTAGGGCTGAGGCAGGACTGGTTGGTGTTGTGTGTTGATAGTTGGGTGTTTCATGTGGAGACACCGCAACACTGTGTGTCCTCTGCGACTGGAGGTGGTATCTGGAAGGAACCTAGGACATCCTGGAGAGTCTCTTCATGGATGGTCAGCAGCTGGTCACCCATGTCATTTATAAAATCCAGGTCAGGCAGGAGATAACTCATCCTCCTCTGCAATGGGATAGTGAAATGTCAATCTATGACTGTAGTGCCTGCTGACATGGCTTATCATTTACTTGCTACTTGTGGCTCAGTGACATGTTACAGACCCAGGATGTCGTTGTTTATTATGTGTTGCATTGTGCATCACACATGGGGCAACCTTTCAAAGTATTTTGTGCATTGATCCCGCACCACCATATTCCTTGCAGGCCCCTTGCCCAGCCACTGACACCATGGTACCATGTCATTTACATTCCTATTCACCATGGTGGAAATTCCCACAGTAGTGTAATGGGTGTTGTCACTATGTTGGTGCTTTACTGCATTGGCACCATGAATGATGGCACAGATAGGTCCATTGCTTACAATTCTTGTGTAACTTTGTCATCTGCCTTTAGCAAGCCCAACACATGTGCTAATTGTATGGCACAGTGTAAGCTTTATGGATTGTCAGCCCCATTAGTTCATCCCTCCCTACATTAGGGACATTTCCTTTGCATACAGCATATCAGACACAGGCATATGTTGGTGTAAGGATGTACAATATGGATCAATACATGCATTTTGAGAGTTTATTCATTTGGCACGAGGGGAATGGGCAGCTTGAATCCACATTGGCAACTATTTGTATGATGGTACTGTTGCATTACGGGCTAGTGACATTGTGCCCTTATGCAGCATTCATGCCACTTGTGCCTGTTCTTACGCATGAAGCTGTCCCTTTATGCACAATGCCAGCCATTCCCACAACACAGGCAACGTTGTTAAACGGTGAAATTGAAGCAACTTGTACAGCAGCACAAATGATGATCACAGACATGCCCCTTACGTTGTATATGTTCACTTTTGTGCCCATTCCCAAATGGTGCAGTCAGGTGTGTGAGTTGTTGTTCGGCCACCCCGTGCGAGTTGCATAGGACATGTTGCACACGGAGGCCTTGATTTTTTTTTTCTAAAGTGGCGCAGCTCGGTGCAGTGGCAAAATTGCTGCACCGCTTTCGCCACTTTTTAAAACCCAGGGATGTGCTGTATTTACAGGAATACGGTGCACTGCTGCATTTCCCCCTGCGCTTGTGCAGAATTAAGCTGCCTGCACCAACGCAGGCATCCTTGCACCATAGTGCAAGGGTGTCTGCATTGAGGAGCTAGATTGTTTATGTGCAGGAAGGCGTCCCTTCCTGCACATAAACAATCTATTATGGCGATTTGGCATTTCTATGTGTGCTACAGGATGTAGCACACATAAGAAGGGCAATGTTACGAGGAGGAAGGAAAGCATTTTGCCTTCTTGTGCCATCCTAACACCACCCCTGGGGTGGTGTTGACTTTAGTCACAGCCTCAGGTTAACATGTAGTCTTGGATCTGGGGCAACAACAATATGCAATAGGTGTTGTTGTGGCATAGTATTCATTGCACCAGGTAAGATCCTAGCATAAGCTTGATGAGTTACTACAATTACACCAAAACCCGCTATAGGGGCACTGATTTCTCCAGGTAAAGGTTTTTTTATTGTCAAAATAACACATGATGATAAAATTAAGGTTTCACCAACTAATCACCCAAAAACTACCAGATGATCTGCACATTTTAAGCTTACTGCTTGATCAAGTAGAATATTAATTGTACACTTCTACTGTGGATTTCTGAGACGATTAGGTTCAATATACTCACTGACTGGTCTTAGAAATGCATGACTTAACAGTGAAGAAATAACTTTATTGTCCCAGTTTTGCACCATTAATTAGCGGGCGTTTGCCATACCAATTGGTCTATCACAGGTCCATTTACATTATACATATTCATCTCCTTCAATGGCATGGATTAAGATTACTAATTGGCACAGTATACACAGATGACTTGACCCGGGGTAACAATTTATTTCATACGCGCAACACAGATGACTAAGGGGGGTCTCCTGCTCATATGCACATTGTGAACCTGTTGATGTGTTCAGTACCAAATCACTGGTAGCTCTCAGTTAGCTCACTTAACCCCTAGTATCAACTGATTGTAGACTATCAGATAGTTGCTTCCTTATTAAAAGACATTTGGTTGTGTTGCTTTAGCCATCTTTTTACTCAAGATAAATATTTTGATCCTTAAGGGTAAACCCACTGATTAACCCAAAGAATACTGACTGCAGCTCCACGTTAGCTCATTGTTTTCCACGGATTGGTTGGTACTTAGTTGGATACATTTGGGCAAGGGGCACTAATTGAACAAGCTGACTGTTTGAAGCTACATAAGCTTTTTGAATGGTTGAGTAACAGTGAATCATTTGGAGAAGAAAAAAAATCAGTGGCTAGCCTCGGTCAGTTCATCAGCTGGGTGGGGTAGTCTCTTTGAGTATGGCAGGTCTATTGGTTGCTTGGATCAGATCATTGGTTATCAAGGATCTGGACTTTAATTGCCCATGAATAACAACACATTGGTTTTCCAAGGTCTGTTCAGTGGTTGCCAAGTATCAGCTCATAGGTAGACCGAATTCGGGTCATTGCTTACTTGGGATTTACTTCATTAAACAGTAGATGATGAAAGCGGATTGATGGAGCAATAACATCACAATTGAACATTTTTATAGGGTGTCAAATCCATTGTTTTATATCCACGATGATACGTATTCCAGGCTGAGATTCTACCCCGATGTTAATATTACCAGGGTTACCATTTGTAAAGTCCACAACAAACATTGAATTGCGTCTTCTACTTGCAAAGTTATCTGTATAATAAACAGGTTACAATCCAATTCAATGGTACTCACTTTCTGTTCTTCAGAATGGTGAAAGGTCGAGCTAAAGTTTGCGTCTATGACCTGGTATTTACAGTAGGGCTGCCAGTTTGTTCATTTTTCTAAGCTGTTGCATTTGCTGTATCTTCAGTTTTTCTTTGAAGTGTTAACTTGTACATTTTCTGATTCCCATGAAAGTGTCTTGCTGTGTTCGTCCATTCTGTACTTTTATGTTATTCGTTTTTTAATCTCTTATTCATCACGCTAACAAATCTGATTATATGTTAGCATTTGGCGACTGGTCTTTTTTGTGGTAAAACGTGATATTAGCAATTGTTGTCTTACAGGCTGTTCAACTCCAAATTGTATTACGTTGTAGAGATTTGAAATGATGCATCTATTTCCAATGGCTATTTGACGCTTTTTAGAATTTAAGGCTGTTGGGGAGTGGGCCAAAAGGAGGATTAGTCATGCGAGGCGCAGAACTGGCCTGTGTCTGTGCTTGTACCCGTGTGGTGTGGTGTTGTGTGGTGTGATACATGGCGTTCGTCCTTTATAGTCTACTGTGCGTTTCCTGCTCCTGATGCTATAGACCCCATGTGATTGTGCTCAATATCTCCCTAATAATACTTTCTAGTGGCAGAGGCTTTCACCTCGGACGAATCTGTTTGTAAACTGGTCTTGCAACTAACCTCCAGTCCATGCAAGTGTGCAGTGATGAGTTGCAGGCCGCACTATTGGCTTCGCCATGCAGATGGTGTTCGTGTGTCAGTGTGCCCTCCTTCCTTGATGTGCATGTAAGCCACTTTCACTGCGGGATCTTCAGTAGCTTCGTACAGGAACGCTGATCCTTGCGTTCTCAGTGACATTGTGCATACACTGAAGTGTATTGTGCGTCTGACCAACTACACTATTCCCTGTCACAGTCTCCGTGTGTTGTCTGCCACAGAGTTGCTGTGCGATTTGAATTATCCCTTTGATGGCTACAGGAACAGGCAGCCACTTCCTGTTCCCTCTCCAAGACCACTGCACCTTCTTGCAGAGTCCAGTGTTGGAGTGAGGGGGAGTTAGCAGACTGCTGATTGCAAGCTCCTGCTTTCCCCGAGAACACGGTCTTGTGGGGCTGGGGGTTTATTAATGAGGCCGTCCGCAAGGTGTTAAGAGCAATTTCTGCTGCTAGTGCCCTCGACCGCACACCGAGGCGGCAGTTCAGGGTAGTAGGGTTAGCACTTGTGCGCAGTTTTCAAGGAAAATCTCAGACAAAACAAAGTTATGGGATGCACCCAAAGTGGTTCAAACGGTTATAACTTTCACTTTTTTTTGCAGTAAAACCGAGTCACACTAAGTGACGTGGTAATGCCCAGTTGAGGGCCTGCCGCGCCATAACCACCCTGGGGATTAGTTGTGGTCCAGTTTAGAGGGGGCGTGGCCTGGGAGCTCATCCCCGACCAGGGATGTCCAATGAAGTTCTTGGAGGGTAGACCCCATGCTGAATTTTGGGGATATTCGCATAAGCTTCTTTTACATGCTGGTGATCTAAATGGAACTCTTGTACGCAGTGGTAATCCTGAAAAGCTGTCATGGATCCGACCCTCCTAGACATTGCTGTCCCAAACTATTCTATTTGAGCAGGACCAAGACCGATTTTGTATATGTCTGTGAAGGATCAAGCGAGACAAAAACAATGGCTTGGAAAATAACCAGAATAATTACAGGTGGTTTAGGTGACTCTACAGTTTCACTCCATCACTTTGTTTGCCGTCCCTCTGCACCGTGAGTCCTGCACATACATCACTGTCAGCATGAAACTGGAATTAGATGCAGGATGGCAAAAGTAATTTATGCCAGTAAAAATGTCAGCACTGTCTGTGAAATGTATCCTGTCCACCAATGATTCCTAAGCAAATCAGCAATGTAACTTCTGCAATGCCAGGTATGATTTTGGTCTTTTGGTAAACACATTGCACCATGCGATCGCAGTAATAAACAAGCACTGGCAAAGCTCAAGGATCTGGTGTAGCCCACCAGCCTTTTGACTTTGTCAATGCTTGTTTTGTCATGGTTTTTGCAAAACTTAACTGCTGGGGAAAATGCTGAACAACGCACATGCGTGGTTAAGGCAGAGAAAAAGGGAGTCATCATCTGGAGAGGGTGCAGTCAGGTAAGTGGGGCTGGGGGTAGTTTTTAGGGTAGTTTTGTTTTTAGGGCAGGGGTGGGGGTTGGGGTAATTTTGTTTTAGGGAGGGGTCGGGGTAGTTTTGTTTTAAGGGCGGGGTGGGGGGATTGGGTTAATTTTGTATTTAAGGCTGGTGGGTGCGGGGAAATTTTGTTTTTAGGGGTGAGGTCAGGGTAATTTTGTATTTAGGAGGGTGGGGTGTGGGTTCTTTGGGGTGGGGTAGTAATTTTGTATTAAGGGTGGGTGGGGGTGTCAGGTTTTAGTGGGCAGGGATGAATAGTCGGGGTCATTTTGTATTTAGGGGGATGGGGCTTGGTTTTTGAGGGTGGGGGTAATTTTGTTTTTGAGGGCGATGTGGGGGTTGGGGTAGGACGCGGTCAGGTAAGTGGGGCTGGGAGAGGATTGGGTTAGTGTTTAGGGGTGGTTGAGGTTTTTTTTATGGGGCGGGTTGGGGTAGTTGTTTTTAGGGCGGGTTGGGCCTGTGGTACTATAGTTTTTAGGGCGGGTGGGGATGGGGTAATCGGGATAATTTTGTTTTTAGGGTGGGTAGGTGTTTAGGGGCGGGGTAATTTTGTTTTTAGGGTGGGTAGGTGTTTAGGGGCGGGGTAATTTTGTTTTTAGGGGTGGAGTAGTTTTATTTTTGGCGGGGGTTGGTTGTTTTTAGGGCAGGTTGGGGGTTGGGGTAGGTTTTAGGGCTCAGGGTGGGTGGGGGGCATCATGGTAGTTTTTAGGGGCGGGTGGGTGGTCAGGTTAGTTTTATTTTTGGGTGGGTGGGGGTTCAGGGTAGCTGTGTTTCGTGGGTGGTTGGGGAAGTTTTATTCTCAGGGCAGGTGGTGGGGTCGGGGTAGTTTTATTTTTAGGGCGGGGTGGGGGGGTCGGGCAATTGTGTTTTTAGGGGCGGGCAATTTTATTTTTGGGGTGTGGGTCAGTTGTTTTTTAGGGCGGTTGGGGGGTCGAGTAGGTTTTAGGGCTCATGGTGGGTGGGGTATCAAGCTGGTTTTATGGGGAGGGTGGGAGATCAGGTAGTTTTATTTTGAGGGCGGGTGGGGTAGTTTTTTTTTACGGGGGTCGGGGTAGTTGTATTTTTAGGGCAGGTGTGGGGGTCGGGGTAGTTGTGTTTATAGGGCAGGTGATGGGGTGGCATGCGAAAACCACGCATACCGTTCTACACATGCCTTTACTAGGCATGCCTTTACAACAAAAAATTGCTGTAAAGGCATTCGTAGAAACAACGCGGTCGCTGTTACGGCTACTTTGTTCAGGCATGCGTGGTTGGCACATGCGTTGTTGCATCATACATCCGTTGAAAGTTCTTATAATAAAGTATACCACATATATCATTCTAGTAAAATTGAAAGGCCTTGGCTAACAGCAGACCTCAAAAGAAATAGTCCCTTGCAAATTAAGAAAAACAAAAATTGCTAATGGAAAACATAGGGCTCTTTATTAACAGACATCGGCATTTCATTATATTTTATTTTATCTTAACATCGAAGTGAGGAAACAAATAGGATGGTGCCACAAATATGAATCACTTTGAACACAAAGGCAAGTCTGACATGAAAAAATTGTAAATGTCACAAGTACTCACACTGTCTTC